>NC_090923.1:1164352154-1164655185 GCF_040938575.1 Ambystoma mexicanum
GAGTGTGGGACCGCAGCAAGCGAAGAAGATTGACCGGGCGATCTGTGTCCTTTGATGGTGCTCCTGAAAAGGCAGCAAAACCACAGAGTGAACCAAGAAGTAGTTGAACATTGTGCTACAGTTCCCTCCCTCGCGACTGCTGCTGAAAGACACCATCCATTGTCCTGCCTTTCATCACCAGACCAAGGAATCCAGAGGTCGGATCCAGAGCTGCCACATCGCGGAGGATCCAACACAAACCCTTTCTTCAAACTCAAGGTACTGTGAGGACAACGGTATTGCTTACCCGATTCCAAGAAGTCACTCCAGAGCATTGTAGTGCAAGTAGAAGTGTCCAGGGCAACCCCCTCCTACCTCTCACCCAAGCTGCTGCTTGTGTCCCCTTTCTCAAGTCAGTTTTTAGGTCTCCTTTGTTAGTTGCTAACTTGCTTCTGCAAGAACAACTTCAGACACTGGAAGAAATCCGCAGGAACTCTTCATTATTCGCCATTTGTCAAGACTTCAAGCCCTCTCTGAAATGCCTTTAGCTAGGGTTGCATTTGTGGACTTTAATGACTTGCCATGTGAAGAAACTGTCGCTAGAACTTTGAAGTAAGCTCATGTTGCACCAACCACTTATTTTGCTCCCATTAAATGACTTTCCTATATGTGTTTGCAGAGTAAATGCATTACCGTATGACCTGTTGAAAACCGCATGAATGCGCAATAACCGATAATACAACAACCTTGTCTTTTCCCTTTCCTACGGTGTTACAGTTGTAACCGAAGTGCCCTTTGAAGTGCATTATCTACAATTCCAGCACCTTTTTCCGTATTGCCTCAGCTAGAGAACATGTACTGAGCAGAATCCTAAAACTTCGCAAGGGACTACCAAGATCTCGTCTTCAATATGAACTAGGTCTGGTGTCAATCAACGCAAGAATAGCGTGGAACATGTTATCCACGTACATGAAGATCATCGTTGAAAACCGTGCTCCAGAGTTTTATATCCTTGCTGATCTAGCAAAATGAAACGAAGACTCAGTTCCGACCAAATGGATGGCACAATGTGAAAAACACTTGGCAGACATGAATACCAACAGTGACACATTGAAACAGAACCCAAATCTAGTTAAAAAAAAAAAACTTATGGGAACTAGATAGGACAACTACAGTGGATATGCGAAACCAACATTGATGGAAAACGCAGCGAAAGAAGGTAAAGGCCGCAACATTATACCGCAATACCTTGAGAAATCCCCAAGCATGAAATACAGAACTACTTACATGAAGTTTCGCTTGAACATTTTCGACACAAAAAAGAGCCTAAGGTTGAGACACAGAGAAGTTGATTGGAAACGAAATTGTCGGTTTTGTGAAATAAGCAAAGAAACCTTTGACTCTATATTGGCCCAGGGTTTAGGTCGCTGGTTAGTAGAAACCTAGGAATGTTTACTGTATAGAGTCCATCACTCTGTGGCAAAGCTTGGTGGGTGAGGTTTGCAAATTCAAAGAGTAAATTGTCATAAGCGCTTTTGACAAAATGAATTCCTCGCTTGTTCTAGGATAATGGAATACCAAACCTGGAGCATAATGGAACAAGTGGTATGAGATATGAGGCATGTTGTAGGACAAGATCCACAAGAAAGTTTATTATAAACCAAAATAAAAAAAAAACACATTTTTCTACCGTAAACGTCTGAAGTATTTAAAAGATTCTGGTCTAAATATAACATATTTTATATAAATGTATGTGTCAGTGCTTCTTTGATGTGCCTGTCTAAGATTCTGAGTACTTACCTACAGCTCATAGCCTCCTCTTAAGATATGCCTGACTGCTCTACCACACTACCAAGGTCCTGAGCTAGTACAGACTGATAAGAGTTGGGGATCTACAATTGGCTGGGATAGCTTACTAAAGCATTACTGACAGTAGGACAACTCACCTAACATCCAGCAAGTGTGGAAGACTACATATTGGACTTTCTTCGTCATAGCAGAAATAAAATGTTCATTCATCACCTGTTTTTTTCGGGCATAGGTTTTCGGCAAGAAATGCAGCTGAAAAAAATCTGGGGATGAATGAACACAGGACTGACGTAAAACGTATTGCATGAGGCCGCTATTTCCCCACTTCATGCAGGGATGCGCGGTGGACGTCTGATTCTAAGCAATTCCAACACACAAAGACTATTGCTGTGAAAATAATACTTAACCGAACAAATTATTTTTTATTCTCATTAATCATAACCACTAGTGTTTTCAATCTCTTACTGAACCTATCTGTGAAGAATCTACTATGGAACTTTCCGGCACAAAGCCCCAAACAGTTTTAGGGTTGGACTTTATAAGAGAAAGGGGGAATTATCAAGGATTATCCCTAGGTGTTATTTGTAGTGCATCAGAGTACTTTCTGGTGTTGCACCGATTAGTGAATCAAATGCTATTCTACATCTCCCGAGGGTGAATGTCTATAATGGTTGTGTATTTTTTAAAGGTCCAATAAGACACACTTTACTCACAGTAATCGTATTACTGATTGTATCTGCTTAGATTCACATGCTGTGCATAGACAGCAAGCAGTACCTGGAGATGGTGGTGGGATGTGAGAAGGAACATTAGAAAAGAGATGGTTACATATGATTATAACTAATTAAATTACAGAGAATGCTTTAATAACAAAAACTTTATAATGAAACATATTGATTTATATTATTTATTTGGGGGTCCCCACCAAGCCCCCCTGTTTCCCTATGCTTTTAAACCCACCTAACCCCCTCACCACCTGTTTTAACCCCTTACTCCACTCCATATACATTTTAAACAAATATTCAAAGTTCTTCGCTATCATTTCTTTATTAAAGTTACCTTCTGTTTTGTTTTCGTTAAAATCACTGGATACCCAAAGAAATGTATGTTAGGGAGAATTCTCTGTTGAGGCTAATTTCCCAAACCTAGTGAGTCCCCCAGCAGCTTTGTGTAATGTGTTTTTTTTGGGCTATGGGGTCTTTTACTCCATAGGGCTTCATGTGTTTTTGGTATGTGTGTTACACAGCACCCTCAGTGTAGTAACACAGGGGTGTCATAGTGAAACATAGACTCCATACCATGGGACTGACTACCATCTCCCAGGGCATGTAAAGTCACCATTGGCTTTACTAGTCTCAAATTGTGAACAGAACCAGTACAAACCATCATATTGTGGAATTACTGGTAGGGGTAATTCGATTGCCCCTGGGTCTGTTTTCCAAGGGGGCACTGTCCAGTCCTCCCTTGTCGAGTTTCTGGCTGGTGGCAGTGGATACCACGCAAAATATTCCACCGGAATATTTCCTATGGGAATTTCCCGTTCATTTTAAACGCACCACTTTTTGGTGCAATGTTAAAGATACCGCCGGGTTTATTTAATATTTATTCCCCGGTTGGGTCTTTTTGCCAGGACTCGGTTTTAAAATGGCGTTTGTGTGTGCCTCTGAAACTCCAACCCAAGTCGAGCCCTTTGTTCCACTTTTTGGCTGGCTTCTCCACAGAAGCCCTCCAAATGGTGCCACTCTGTCTGGGGTCAACAGGATGTGTGAGAGGGGTATTAGGCACCCTGGACTGAGTTGCCTTGGCAACCCAAGTCGCACTCTTGTGTGATTGGCCCAGTGGTGAGCCGCGCAGCTCACCACTTAGCATGTTTGAGCTAGGCTGATGAATGGGGGTTTTGCTGCATAAAAGCAGGGCTTTGGGGACTGGAACTTCAGAAGTCGCCACAGGACCTAAAGAATCCGAAGAGAGGAGAAGCTGAGCCATCTATAAAGACAACACCGGTGGAGCCCTGCTGTACGAACTCACCGCTTCCCCGACGACAGAGGAGATGATCTTCCAGGAGAGTCTTATTCCCTTTGAGCTGGTGGGACCAACCAGTTCGCCTTTTTCGCCTTCCTAGATCGTCTCGTGGTGTGGTCGAATCGCTCGTGTCAAGCACCCCGGCGGCCGGATAGCCACGCTTCACCACTACTGCGAATAAAAGGGTTGTACCTTTTAACCGGGAAACTCTGCGGCTGGTTTCTTCCCTGGCAGTGCAACGACCTCCAGCTTTCCTCCACGTCGAGATCATCTCTTCCCCTGGACGAAGCCCCGACTTGCACCCACTGCCAGGAACAACTGCCACCGCTGGAGCTTTCTCACCATTTCAGGTACTGTGTCCCGCCTGGTCTCCCTTGAAACAGATTGCCCAAGGTGTCCCGTAAATCCTTGACTCTCTATCCTGGGTTGACCTCGGACCTGCTAACTTTACCTTTCTGAACTGACCCAACCTCTTGACTTTTCTGCAAAGACTTTGAGTGCATTTCTACTGTGTGATCTTGGGCACATTCCGCCTTGCTCTCTCCAAGAGTGGGCCTGGCCTATGAACTTTTTGCTATACAGTAGACCCTGCCTTTCTTGACTTGCTGTGTTTTCTTAAAAGTGTTGGTACTGTGTTATTTTCCTATTCTGCCTTTTCTCTCCCTTTTTAAACAAATTATTGTAGTGCCATCTACGGTTACGCGCTCACCTCTGTTTTGCTAAATAAGTGGTGTCTTAACCTAGACTTGTCAAATAATTAACTAGGGAGGTGTATACACTTAGTGACTGTGTTTGAACTTGCTTGACATATTAGTGCCAGTGTATTTTTACAAGTGTGTTTTTAAATAAATAATTATATACTTTTATACCAAAGCTCTGGTCAGTGTTCGCTTGTGCTACTGTATTTTTAGCCCTATTGTGTATACTCTATATACTGCCTAACTCTTCTTGAGAGAAGTCTGACTGCTCAGCCACAGCTACCAGGTAAATCTGGGTGGTACAGACTGCTACCAATTGGGTTTACTGCTTACTCCTGTAGTCTTAAACTTTTTGCAGTGGTCCCTAAGGGAACTGCACAGGTTTCTGCCTAACAATGTATTAGCACCGCTTGTCGCACCTGAGAATCAGACCTAGAGTGTGTGTCTAGGCAGTAGTGTTGGGTGAAAGCATGAAAAGAACTCCAGGTTGCTGCTTTGAAAATAGAATCTAGAGGAACATTTGCAATGAATACTATGGTAGCCCCTGTGCCCAGATTGTAGAGAGCTCCAGGCGTAAAGTGTGGATCTCTCTTGGCAAGAGAGTAACACAGTGTGATGCAATTTACAATCCATTTGAAAATATCTGATTTAGAGACAGAGTCCCCTTCTCCTCACATCTAGTGTATGGAGTCTTCTTTCTGCCAAGTTAGTGTGGTTTTGAAAGAAAGTGGGAAGTTCGATTGATTGGTTCACATGGAACTTCGAGATTAATTTAGGCGCGGGAGGATAGCTTAGGGGCAAAGTGCTCGCCTTGGAAGCAAGACGACACGGAGCAACACAGGTTTGAATCCTGGGTCCGCGCTTAGAAACCTCTGGGTATTAAGCCCGTTATAAATAACCTACCATATCATATATCAACACAGGGGTGTGTGCGCAAAACCACCTCGTCTTTGTGAATAGTCACAAACGAGGCCCTAAACTGAAAGGTCCTGCAGTTTACCAACTTCTCCTTATCGAGGTGCTGGCCACTAAAAAGGCAGTCTTAAAGGTTATGGCCTTAACGCTAGCCATCTGCATGGGTTCCAAAGGAGATTCTGTTAATCTTGCAAGAACATTCAATTCCCATCTGGGAGTTGGGTTGGAAATAGGTGGGGTGAAGTTGCCTTACTCCTTGCGTGAAAGCCTTAATTATAGGAATCTTCCACAATGAAACCTTGCTCTGGGATGTGGTATATGCAGAGAGAGCGGCCAGGTGGACCTTAAGGGAATTGCAAACAAGTCCTGAATCTAATAGGTGGGTTAGATAAAGGATATCTTTAGGAGAGCAGTCAATGTGGTTGACTTTCTTAACATTGCACCAAACAAAAGCGTTTCCACTTATTGGAGTAACAATGTCTGGTGTTGGGTTTTCATTATGTCCATACATCTCTGAGGGACTTGGAGGTGTCTAAACTCGATGAATTCAGGTGCCAGGCTGCTAAATTGAGTGTTTGGGGGCACAGATGCAGAGCCCCCTCCCCTGTCCTGCAACAGACAGGCAGGGTGGGGGACGGCCTACATTCCCCTGAGATGAGAACCATGGCTGTTGAGCCCACATTGGTGCCACCAGGATCATCATGACCGATTCCTGGTGCCCTATCCTGTTGAGCAGGGGAACCGGGGAAAGGGGGGGGGGGGGAATAGTAGGGGGTTGAAGCGTAGGCAAATATCCTGGACCATGTTATTCAGAGACTGCTCCCTCTCACACAAGCACTCCGAAGGTTTGGGACAAGTTAGTTAGATTAACTTGTCCCCTAACACTTGGCACTGTTCATTGGATCCCAGAGACCCTACCTTCATTTTTTCCAGCTTCACAAAACAGTTTGGAACTTTGCTGAACTTTTGGGCACAAGGCCACATACATCTTAGGGATGGACCTCTGAAGTCAGGATTGTATCTTTGTGGACCTGTAGTGCTTCTACTAACCTGACCTTCCTTTTCAGGTATTTGATTTGTATTTTGACCTACTCCAGTGATTGAGTATATGTATCTATTAGTGTTGTGTGAGATTACCTGTTCGTAGTCATTTGTCACTGTTATTTGGCCATAAGTAAAGAAGTATTTCTATACCCGATTGTCACTCACCTTGCTACATTGAACTGGTTTGGCTAGAGCTCCCAGAGTTGTCCCTGTCACAATACAAGGTTGGTCTTCTATACATCTGTACACCAGGCCAGAGTATAGAAAATCAATCCTAAAACTCTGAGGGGACCTTTGGCATACAGGTGGGGTGGGTCCGCAGACTTGTAGCATGGAAGGTCAAGTACAGCTGCTTGCAGGAGGGCCTGGATCTCTCCGACCAGCCTGCCCAAGGTGATAGCCACCCGTAAAGCAGTCTTCCACAAGAGAAACTTCAGAGGGGCCCAATGCATCAGTTCAAATGGAGGCCCCATGAGCTTAGTCAAAACCACGTTGCGCTCTCATGCCGGAGCAGGAGCCTTTACTGGGGGAAAGTCCTGAAGTGGCCTTTGAGGAACTCCTTGACAAGCCTGGGCAACTACAGCGAGGGCTTCCCAGGTGCACCTTGATAGAGGCGTGAGCCAGGCCAGCCTTGGCCAGCGAAAGCGGGTACAGGAGGAGCTGCAGAGTTGTGATTCACAGAGGCATAATCTTCATAATCCCGCACCACACTGAAGCACTTCCATTTGAGACTGTAACAAGACAGCATAGAGGAAGCTCTGGCTTTGGCCAGGATCTTCTTGCATTCCAGCAATTCTAAGGCTGCAGGAGCAAGGCCGTGAGGCTCAGCGATGCTGGGTTATGGTGCAGTGTTGTTCAGTTTACTCTGGGATGATCGGGAAGAGGAGGCAGTCGAATGGACGGAGCCACTGACAAATGGAGCCAGTCCAGGTACCAGATCTGCCCTGGCCACACCGGAGCAATGAGAATTACCCTTCAATGGCAATGGCCTAGTGTGTTGAACACAAATAGCCATAGCAGATTGGCGGGAAGGCGTACAGGGAAAGCCTGCCCCACGGGAACGAGAAGGCATCACCCAGGCTTCTTGGCTGAGGATATCAGCTGGAGAACCTATGGCACTGGAGTTTGCTGCAGTCACGAAGAAATCGATCTGAGGGTGACCGCACATGCTGATCAGAAAGGACCCTTGCTGAAGTTCCCACTGCTGAGTGAGTCTGCAATTGTGTACTTGGTGCCCCTGCTAGATGAAAGGGTACAAGAAACATGTACTGAAGCATTGCCCAGCGTCACAGGGACTGGGCTTCCAGAGAGCGGGGGAGCGTGCCCACCTTGTTTCTGGATTTAGAACATGGTGGTAGTATTGTCTGTGAAGATCCGCACTAACTTCACCCGCAGCGGAGGTTGGAACAACTTGGTGGCCCATTAGTCTGCTCGAGCTCAAGGATGTTTATGTGTAGGTCCCTCTGCTCCAGGAGCCAGAGACCTCCGGGGTGAGACTATCCAGTGCAAGCCCCACCCAACCTTCCAGAGAGGCATCTGTGGTGGTTGCATCCTTGAACGGGAGGGTGTGGGGGTTTGAAAGGTAGTTCCCTGAGTGAGCTGTGGGCATATGCCACACTATTGTACAGCTTGCTCAAACTCCTGAGAGAAAGGCGATCTTGTCCATCCAAGCGCCCGAAACCTGCTGCCACTGGGCGTCGAAAAACTTCAGGAGAGGCCTCATCTGAAGCCTGCAAAAGGGGGACAAGATGGACGCAGGAGAACAACATGCCAACAGTTACTTGATGGAGCATACCACTGCGACTGACATTGCTGACAGCTGCTAAACTGTCACTAGGATGGCCCTCTTCCACTCCTCCAAGGGGGTTGTTAAGCATGCAACCGTGTTGAGGCGGGTGCACAGGAACAGAGCGTTCTGTGATGGCACCACGCAGGATGGAACAAGTTACTTACCTGTAACTGTTGTTCTCCAGCATGGATTCACATGCTCATGAATATTGCCCGTCATCAGGCAGGGAATCCTCAGTAAAAGAAATAAAATGCTTCACTTTCACTTATAGACAGTCTTGATCCTATAAACCAATCACTGAGCTCTGGGTCATACTGCCCCCAGCCAATGACTGTCCTCTCCCTAAGCCCCTCCTCTGGCAGCCATCTTCAGATTTGGTACCAAGTAAAAAGGCAGCATGACCAAGAAAAGCCGCAGAGGAGCAGGAGGGAGGGTTTGCATGTGAACCCATGGGGTCTTGCATGGATTCCAATGCTCATGTATAAAGAACACATAGCAGTACATACAGACACAACCACGGGAAGTGGCAAGGCTCAACAGAACCAATTAATCGTACCTCCTCACCAGGCTCACCTTCAAGCGAACAAACAGGTTGCGTAGCACTGCTTGGCCGACCCTTGACTCCTCTCTGGAATCCCTGTTGACACAGTAGGATTTCATGAAGGTGTGCATAGACCTCCACATAGCAGCCCATGCCCAGCAGGGGCACAGCAGACAGGAATGCCGTTGTTGCAGCGATCGCTCTGGTAGAATGCATTCAGACGGCCAGGCAGCGGTCGTTTTGCCAACCGGTGAAAATAAGTGATGCAGCCGGAGAGCCACATGGAGATGGAAGCCTTGGATAAGGCCTTCCCATATTTCACAGGACCAAAGTTTACAAAAAGTTGAGATGTCTTTCGGAAACACTTTGTGTGGGGCACATAGAACTTCAGAGTCCTTTCAGCCGGCGACGAAGGCGTCGGAAAAAACACAGGCAATACCAGAAGATTAATTTAGATGGAATTCCGAATGAATCTTCTGCATGAAGGAGAGGTGGGTCCGCAGCATCACCCTTGTATCGTGGAAAGTCAAATAAGGCTTTTGCAGGACAGGCCTGGATCACTTAGTCTCCTGGCAGAGATGATAGCCATGAGGAAAGCCGTCTTCCAAAAATGGTACTTGAGGGGCTTGATGCATATGCTCGAAGGCCCCTCCATGAGCCTTGTCAGAACCACAATGAGTTCCCACGCCGGGGCAGGTGCCTTCACCGGCAGGAAAGATCAAAATAGTCCTCTAAGGAACTCCTTGACGAGACAAAGAGACGACCGTCCTGGAGACCTGGTTTAGCGGAAGATAGCCGCCAGGTGCATTTTGATGGAGGCATGCACCAGCCCCGCCTTAGCCAAAGAGAACAAGTAGGGAAGGATCTGTGGGGCCATGGCCCTCAGCGGGCTGATATTCTGCGACCAGCACCAAGTCGCAAACCGCTTCCCCTTGTTCCCGTAGCACAAGAGATGACGATGCACTGCCCCTGGCAAGGACCTCCCTGCAGTCTGCCGGCAGCTCGTACCCACCGAACTCTAAGGCTGCAGAAGCCAGGCCTTCAGGTTCAGCGATCCTGGATCGTGGTGCAGGATTGCAACTCCTTCTCCGGCGAGCAGATCCGCGATCACTGGTAGATTGACTGGAAGTGATGTCAACAGGCTGAGAAGGTCCGGGTACCAAATCTGCCTTGGCCCTGCTAGGACGACTAGGATCATCTTGCACCGGCACTGTTTGAGTAGGCCGATTACTTGAAGTAGCAGAGGCAACAGCGGAAAAGCGACAGGAACTTGTTGGCCGCCGTCACAAAGATCGATCTAGGGCCTGCCCAACCTAAGGAAGAGGTTGTCCAATTAGTCCTACTAAAGTTACCACTCCTGGCAAGAGCGCAGCTCCCTGCGGAGAGTCGGCAAGTGTTTTTGACGCCCACGAGGTGAAACCGAATAAGAAACGGCCGAATAAGAAAGTGCCACCATTTCTGCACCTCTCTGGAGAGCTCTGGGAATCTGGTGCCCCCCCCCGTCTTCCTGATGTAAAACATTGTGGTGGTATTGTCCGTAAAGACCCTCACCACTTTGCCCTTGAGGGAGGGAAGAAATTACTTGAGGGCCCAAAACACTGCCCGAAGTTCCATGACATTTATGTGTAGCTCCCTCTCCTCCGGTAGCCACAAGCCTCCGGCGTGGAGACATATGGTGCGAGGTCCTCAGCCTTCCAGGGAAGCGTCTGTTGTGACCTTCTCCTTTTACAGGTGGGCTCTGGGAGTCAGTGCCCCCGGCGATGTTGGAGCGCACACCCCACTACCTTATAGCTAGACGGAACTCCTCGCCGAGCACAATCCTGTCCTTGAAGCTTCCAGACACCTGGATCCAGCGGGCGCCCAGGAATTCCTGCAGGGGTTGCATCCGCAACCTGCAGAGCCTGATCAGGTAGATACAAAACATCATGCCGAGCAGCGACTTGATGGTCCTCACCGTGGCGATCTTCATTGCCAACAGCTGTTGCAGCTTGCCCAAAATGGCCGCTAATCTCTCTTCTGAGGGGGCCGCCAGGCAGGACACGGTTGAGCCTGGACCCCAGGAACAGTACGTCCTGCGATGGATTCAAGCAGGATTTTGGCTAGTTTACTAAGAAGCCCGGATCTGTCAGCAGCCGGAAGGTCCTCCCAGTGTGATCGCCTGCGATGTACCTTGACTTGGCCCAGATAAGGCAGTCGTCTAGGTATGGGTACACATGTATTCCATGTAGGCGCAGATGGGCTTCCACCGGCGCCAGACACTTCGTAAAGACTCTAGGCGCCGACTTCCGCCCAAAGGTGAGAGCCTTGAACTGGTAGTGCTCCCACTGTACGACGAAGCACAGGAACCTGAGATGTTTTACATGAATGGGGCGTGGAAGTATGCGTCCTCTAGATCCAGCGACGACAGGTAGTCACCACCTGCAGTTCGCCAAGCATGTGCTGCAGCGTGACCATCCTGAATTTTTGGGTCTTGATGTACTTGTTGAGTCGTCGTGGATCGGGAATGGGCCTCCAGTCCCAGGTCTTCTTTCTTAATAAGAAGTAACTGGAGTAAACTCCTGAGCGCCAAAGCTGCTTTAGAACTAGCTCTATCGTCCCCTTTTTTTAACATGGCCCGAACCTCCAGCCACAGCTGAGGGATGAGTTTTTCCTGCCGATCCACCAGTGGTATCCGCAGACACTTGCGCTGAAACTACAAAGTGTGTCCGTGGGCGAGAGCATCCAGCACCCATCGATCAGTGGAGATGTTTACCGACACGCTGACGAAGTTTGCCAGCCGGCCTCCCACCGGGGTGCAGGGTTGGGGGCCCGTCTTGGTTGGTTCAATCCTGCTTGGTTGCCGGCGCGCCGCCTTGGGAGCCTGGATGACAACGGCGCCCACCTTCGAAGGCCTTGGGAACAACCCCTGCAAGCTTCCTGGGTCGTGGAAGGGGATGGTTGGCAGTACGAGGACGATGCTTTCGATCTGCCCGACTTCCCTCCTGAGGAACGATCAGGACGGACGGTGCTTTTGCAGCGTGCCCAGGGTACGGCCCTTCTCCGTGTCGGTCTTGATGACCTGCAGTGATTCATCCACGGTCTTTGCAATGAGATTGTCCCAGTCGAACGACATGTCCAGGACCCTCATCTGTACCTCCTGCCTAAAGTTGGTGGCCTTCGACCAGCCACGACGACAGAGGCAAACCCTGATCCCCATTTGGCAGAACCCAGTGTCTGCAATTTCCAGAGCCACGGTGATGGTGTGGTCTGACTTCACCTTGCCCTCCTGCAGGATCTCCAGCGCCTAACCTGTTTGTCCCCAGGGATGAAGTCCAGTAGCGGGCCATCTTATACCATAACTCCCGGTCGTACCTGGCCAGGATAGCTAAAGCGTTCACTGCCTTCACCGGCGTAGCTGCAGAGTAGATGACCTTTCTATCCACAGCGTCCAACTTATTCCCCTTGACGTCCGGGGGGAACAGAGGCTGAGGACGACGGCTTGGATGACTTCTTCCCCGCTGCCGCTAAGTCCACAGAGTCTGGTGATGGTTGCGAGAGCAGACACTTAGGTGCAGACTCCAGCACCTGGTATTTCTTCTCCAGACTGTTTCTTTTCGCGGTGGCTGAGGCAGGGTTTTTCCGCAGCGCCAGGCCCACATTCCAGATGTTGTCCAGGAGGGGCACCGCCAGAATGGTCTTGCTTTTCGCCTCCTGGTGTTGACAAAGGAAGCCATCCTGATTAGTCTCCTCCGGCGTGAGCTGGAAGAGTTCCAATGCACGGGCGACCATGGAGTGGACCAAGACCACTTCGTCCGGGGGAGAAGCCCTTGGAGGCAGAGAGATGTCTGTCAGTCCCCGCCATGTCCGTCCCCGTATCCTTAGGGGCGGGTGCGTGCAGAGGAGCATTCCCCTGCAGCAGCTGGAAAGGCGGCATACGGTCGTAGGGTGCTGCGTCCTCTTATTCAGCAGTGGTGGGCCTGGTGTCAATGGGGCCAGCACTGGTGGTGCCATCGGCATCCTTTTCTGTATCTCCGACACCAGCGTGTGTAGAGTGAAAAGAATGTCTTGTGACAAATCTCTGGTAGGTATCGTGGGAGTAGGCTTGCTGGGCCCAGCACCTACATTGTCGTCCTCGCCGTCACCCCCTCCGGTGACAACCTCCTCCCCGTTGGTCCCGTTGTCATCCCAAACGTTCTCCTGGACCGTGTGGACGAAACCATGTCCTCTTCATCGGAACTATCTGTGCCCTGAAGTACCTCCACAACCCCCCCCCCATCCCTTTTTTTTGTGTCCTGAGGGTCAGTCTCAGGATTAGGGACGACATCCTCCTTTCCGGGGTCTTTTTCACTGGTTTGGCCAAAGCTTCCCAGAAGAGCCACTCTGGCTGCCGCTGGGGCTCCCTGGGCCATGTCAGCTCCTTTCGCCTTTGAAAGGGCGGCGGCCACCAGTTCAATAGATGACGATTTAACCTGGGACTTCACGGGCATGTCGGCCACCTTGTCCTGTGGCTTGGCCTTTTCTGCTCTCTCACGCAGCTTCCCTGGGGTAGCTGACTTCCTCTTCGATGAAGAACTGTAGCAGTGGCTGGAGACGGAGGCCCCGATCGTCACGGGACCCGCTTGCGCGGCGGCCCAGACAGAAACAGACTTGCGGTACTTGGCTTTGTCTTGGGCCCCCAGGGATGGAGCGCCCTCAAAGGACTTAGATGCCGGCTCTGACTGGCTGGATCTGGGTGAGGCATGCCCCTGTGAACCACACAGGATAGAGGCCTTGGCGTAGAGCCACACCGCCAACCTGCTGTGCCGATCCTTCATGGTGCACTTAGTATATCCACGACAGATCTCGCAATCTTCCTCCTTGTGCATCGGGTGAAGACAATAGAGGCACTGGGAATGCTTGTCCTGCATGAACACATTCCTCAAACAGCAGCTGGTGCAGCGCTTGAAGAGGGAACTCCCGTCCTCTGGAATCTTCGAAGAAAAAAAAAAAAAAAAAAACACACAACGATTCTGCCCTTGAGGGGCGATGAAAGATGCGACAAACCGATCCAGTTAGTCGGATGAAGAAACGATCGAGCACACTGGCTCAATCGAACAAAAATAGGAATTTCCTTGCAAAAAAAGCATGAAAAACGCAGAAAGCTCTAAGAGCAAAACACAAGGACTCCCAACACTTGGACGTGTGGTAAAAAAAAAAAAAAAAAAGAAATCAGAAAATAGCTGCCATTGGAGGGGCTTAGGGAGAGGGCAGTCATTGGCTGGGGGAAGTATGACCCAGACCTCAGTGATTGGTTTATAGAAGAAAGACAGTTTATAAGTGAAAGTGAAACTTTTTTCTTTTACCAAGGATTCCCGGCCTGACGATGGGGAATATTCATGAGCATGTGAATCCATGCCAGACCCCATGCTGGACAATTTGCATAATTGATGGAGAATCCGAGAGCCGCCAGAAAGCAAATGGTCCACATAATGTGCTGGGACGCAAGGGCATGCAACCCGGTAGCGAATGAGGCAGTCGTCCAGATAAGGGTACACATGGATTCCCTTGCAGCGTATATGCACTGCCACTGAGGCCAAGCACTTTGTGAACACCCTTGGAGCAGACTTCAGGCCGAAGGGAAAAGCCTTGAACTGTTAGGGTGGTTCTTGGACCTCAAAACAAAGGAACTAATTAGAATTTTAGATTTGTTGGATAAAGGCCATGATGTCACGCATTTAGAGATACGTGAAATTAAAAGCTCAAAGAATGACATCCTTATGAAGATTATTCGCCTTGAGGGCTTTATAATGGCAAGGGAGACATGTAGTAATCCCTGCAAACAAGCACCTAAAGATCTTACTTGTGGTGCCGAGCACAAAAAGGGTGAGCATGATCTGTGAAAAAGGTACTCAGTGCTCTGTAGCTGATATGGTACATATGGAGGTAGAAAAGGCGGATCCAGTGCACGTGGATGTAAAATCAAAAAACCATGTTATCTGGTCTGACTGCATGGTGGGTATAGTCGAAGATATTAAGGCTATGAAAACTGCGATAGAAGAAATAAAGTCTAATACCATGCAATCTACAACTCATGACTCATACATACAAGTGACCAGTCATCTCAACAGGCCAATGAGCAATTCGATTGTCCGTCTGCTCTTATCAAATTTAGTATGAAGAGGGTGAAGTCGAGGGAACTAATGAAGACATGTTTCTTATCGAGACGTACAAGAAAATTGCATATGCTTGCAGTCAAAAGGGCTGAGAAAAGAAGAAAAGCAGCAAACTAGAAAAATATATTTTTTTTAAATCTAAACATTTCAAAACGGGCAAACAGAAGACAGCAAAGCTAATGATAATGTGACTAGCAATGGACTCAGTGAGGAAGAGCTGAATGATGTGGAGCAACTTCCTGCTGAAAGTCAGGCCCTACTGCTCCCCATTATAGTAAATGTTCAGAAGGGGCACATAGATAACACTATCTTACGTATTATGAATGGGTGAATGCGTGCCCATGATGTCAAAGGAGTATCACATGTAAATACAGAGTCTAAAACAGGTAATGCTAATAATATTTCATCAGCAGCTGCTGAATTAATTACAGTAGCTGGATAAAAAACAAGAAAATGTAAATAACTATTTTCCCCATAGATGGTAGGAGGTGTACATACACTGTTCCATCTGTAGCACGGATAGGCTTTCTTCCGCAAATGATAATGGCAAGATGTGCCTTACCGAAAGTGATAAAGCTCCTATGAATTTACGCCGTTCATACGTGGAGGTCTGCAGTTATGTAAAAAAGCAGATCGTATAAACACCTAACACGGATATGAAAGGCTATCTAATAAGTGGAGCAGTATAATTTAGGGAATTACCGGCAGCCAAAATAGACGAGCAGCCAGTACATAGATTGAACGATGAGCAAAGCATTGAACCAAATCGGTCGAGCCTTATTAACGTAGCAACATTTTGCAATATTAAGACACCAGTGTCGCCCACTCAATGGAAACCCTGTGAGACCTCACAGGAGGTTCATGCCTCCAGGGAGTCGCAGTCTTTACAGCCAAGTAGTAATCCCAGGACTGAACCACATGCACATATATTACGTAATCTGAGAAAATCCTTGGAGAGGGTGAGGGGGGTCTAGTTACCTCACAAGCCCTAATAAAGGAATTAAACTTAACAGGGAGTGTAAGGCCAGCGATTCCTACTCAAATAGGGAGTGATGGTTTGCCTTCAGGGGTATTAACGGATTTGATGATGCCCAGACAGGTCACTGGGACATGTAAAGACGGAGATCCTCCGGTAGGGATAACCTCTGCTTCTGTGATTGCCAATGGGATGTGTTGTACAATCTTCTCATAGCGCACTCAATATAATTGGTCTAGAAGGGAAGGCCGATATATTGGGAGATGCAAGAATCAATCTCAATTATTTTCTTAAATTGATTTCTTGCATTCCTTCATTAAAAATACTAACTTCGGCTGATCTTGCAAGATTTTCGCTTGCACGGCAGAACAATTATAGAATGATTTGTAATCTACCACCTGCAACCTATCTTAAATTCATTTGGTCACATAGATCAGGAGCTGATGGACTTAGGGTTTACATTATATACTTTCAATGAGGATACGTTGGCACAGGAATTTCTGCAATTTCAATTGCCTAGTCAGAGTATGTCAGAGGAGGCAATCACAAGAGGTAATGGGAACATTTCCGATGAAAATATATGCATCTCGCAACTGGTGGCCATTGCGGGGAAAAATAAACAGTTGGCATGGGTGGAGCCCCTACTACGAACTATGCTGAACTCTAAAATGGTTAAGACACTAAAATAGCAATATGTGAAGAAGGGGTTTGAGATTATTACATTGAATTCATGTGGTTACCATAACCTCTTTAATTGGTTGGCTTCTCTTTCTTTATCGGACACTCTGAATGTATTGTTGCTCCAGGAAACAATGAAAACGGACGCATTGGTACTGCAGGGGTTTCAAAACATTTGCTCCTATGCTACTATGGCAAATGTAGGACGCCCCTAAGGTGGATTAGCGATTGCTATTAATAACAAGATTGAATGTCATACTGAGCTGATGTACAAATCCGAACATATTTTAGCTGTTGCCATGCCTCTGGTAAAATCTAAATGTAAACCACTGTTATTGGCAAGCCTGTATTGGAGCCCACTTAAATTCACCAGAGATAAAATGTTTGATGCAATAGACAAATGTTCAGAAAGTGTAATCATACAAGAGTGAGTATGAAATTATTATTGGTGGATATTTTAAATTCACTTTGTAGTGTGAGATCTGATGGAGTGGAATTACAAACAAATGAAAAGTACTAAGAGCTAGATCGAGAGGCAACAGATGGGTGGCATATTTTGATGATTGGGCAATTAACTTTGTGGAATGTGATGTCTCATGTGTAAATTATACATGGTGTAGAGGTGCGTTTAGCTCCGATTTCAATTGTGCATCACAATCAATTGCACCTTTAGCCATTCCAGTGAGGATACAGGAGTTTAGCTTTAGTGATCATGCACCATTGTTATCTAGTTATCTACTGATATTGCACATCTTCAACTTGGTATCGAAGAATTGTTGCAACTGCCAGCGAGGCATCGAGCTAACATCTCCCTTAGACGGAATCCTTGGCTATCTAATAATCAACTTGCTAGTAGGATGTCCTTAGGACTAAATAATATTGAGGAGCATATCTTACTTTCCAGCTATCCAATTCTACAAAGGGAGTTGATTGTGGCTAATATGGTTAGCTCAGCAGTAGCGCATTTGAAATCTAAGCAAAAGCCTTGCGAAGAAGTGAAGTCTCACTCTTTTGACCCTATTTGTAAAAGAATAAAAAGTGAAAAGAATAGGGAATTGAACTCTAAAAAAACGATTAATTGAGTAATTTACAGTATCACTTTCTAAAAAGGATATTGCAGAAATACAAAAATAAAGTAAGATCGTACCTAATCCCAGAGACACAATGAAATAAATTGTGCACTTATTAGATCGATTTGTCAACATGACACAAGAGCTATTTGGGAAACAATTAAGAAATCAAATGGGCAGAGTTATTTAATCTCAGCGAATGGGATTTCAGCAGACATTTGGAAAGCCCACATTGCAACCAAATATGCACTGCCAGAACGATATATGGATTGCATTTACGATCACCCACAAGGTACTGCCATGCAAGTACTGAACTGGTCCCTCTCAAATATCGAGTGGGCTATCGGTAGGTTGTCCCACTCGAAAGCAGCACGACCGAATGGTATTACGCCCTGTGTATACAAGGCAGAACCAGCCCTATGGGCCAGAATTCTTAAAATCAAATTTGATCTAATAGTCTGGTCTTGCAATGTCCCACATTCTTGGGTTACCTCAATTATGATTCCTATTTTTAAAAAAGGGGATCCAACCAATCCGGACAATTATCGCCCAATTTCTTTGATGGATGCTGATGCAAACATTTTTGAAATTTTAATCTTGCAGGAATTGGAAAAATATCGCTCTACATGACATCTATTCGCAATGCCAAACAGGCTTTCGTTAAGGCAGGAGTACAGTCCTAAATGCAAATTTCATGTCATATTTTAGCTGGCACTAAAATCAAAAGGGCCCTCCCAGTTTATATGGCATGCATAGACATGTCTGCCACGTTTGATAGTGTAGTAAGACATTTACTATGGAAGAAGATGGCCAACTTAGGTATTCCTGCGGTTTTCATTTTTTGGATAGCTTTTCTTCATACGGGTACTTCATATAAGATCAGGATAACACGTGAAGGGGCAATAACTGAAGCAGTAAGATCCTTCCTTGGACTAAAACAGGGCTGTAACTTATCAGCAATTCTATTGAATCTCTATCTGTGATCTGGAAGAGAAATGGAAAGAGGCAAATATGTTACCTGTAAAACTCGGCGCTGCGCGATGACATTGGTTAGCATTTGCTGATGATGTCATCCTACTAGATCCAACTCCATCAGGATAGCAAAAGAAGTTACACCTCTTCGAAGAGTTTGCGTACCTTCACAATCTTAGACCCAATGCCACCAAGACCTGTATGATGGTATTTAATGCAGGAAAAAAGATCAAACAGTACTGGTGGGTGATTAATAGTACATCGATTTCACAATCAATCGATACTATCTATCTGGGCTACTACATCAGTAATGCATCATCTATCAAACTATGGACTGATAAGACTCAATTTGAAAGCAAGACCCTTATTGTGTCAACTGAAAGTGATTGTTATAAAATACTGTACATTTTCTTTGATTCCGTTGTTTGATTTCTTTTCAATCTCAAGGTAGAAGTAATTCTTCTATATACCTCAGATATTTGAGTGATAAACTTAAAAAAACATCTGGACATACTAAAGGGGCGTTTATTAAAATCTGCACTAAAATTGTCTCTATCCATTCCAAATTGTATAATTAGACACGAGTTCGGGCTTAGCTCTCTCTTGTAGATGGGATTGGAGTACTCTAGCTAATTATGCTAGAATGCTTGATCCACCGAGGAACTCACTATCAGGTTTTTTAGCAAATGCCGTCATGAAACAGCGCAGGATCTTTTAGGCAATTCC
The DNA here is from genome assembly GCF_040938575.1 of Ambystoma mexicanum. Lineage (NCBI taxonomy): Eukaryota > Metazoa > Chordata > Amphibia > Caudata > Ambystomatidae > Ambystoma > Ambystoma mexicanum. Next base: position 1,164,371,505 of record NC_090923.1, read on the forward strand.
ATGCAAAAAATGCAGGGGGTCATGGAGGAACTAAATGTCACGCCCGATGATTTATGTTCTAGACCAGCTTACGTTAAAAAATGTTTTTTAAAGAGATTGGATCAGCACAATAGAAGAATTAGGTAGATATAGCACTTATAGCGAATATGCAAAGCAAACCAGGAAAAGAGTTCCGCGCTGTACCTACATAAGTTTATTTCCATGCAGTATGATACGTAGGCAATACATGCGCTTTAAAATGAGCCAATATCACAGAAGAGAAAGAACAAGACGCTGGGAAAGAGGAAAAGGTCTCGACTATGCACTGAGCTGCCGCTTTCCATTGTGTACTGAACGAAATTAAACCCTGAAACACTTAGTTTTAGTATGTCTTCATTTCAGGAATGCGAGAACAAATTTGATAATGAAATTTACAAATATTGCGTTGAGGATTGTCTTGAAACTTTATGGACAAGGACGATGGTGGGAAATCATAAACCTTTGATATATGCACTGGTACAGCTATTAAAAATGATCGAATCTGAATTAGAGATCTATGATTGTAGCGATGTACGAACAGAGATAGCTACGAATCATAGACCTTCGAGTATATAATGATTTAGCAGCTAGCCAGGACATGCTTCTTGCATTGGGCCACTGCCTCCCATGAATTAATTTTTGCACTGCGTTGCATGTAATCGGAACGTTGATATTTTTAAAAATGTAAATGGAGTGTAGTCTCACTTTTATTCTATGTGATTTTATCTGAAGGAGTATTAGTATAGTTTGTGTTATAAACATATTTTAGGTTGTATTGTCGAGTAGCGAGTGTGCAAAAGGAGTATTGTGGGCTATTCCTAGCTAATACGAGTTGCTGGATTTCGGCCATAAGTACCTTGAAGTAATTGCATGTTATCTACCCCCAATCAACCAAAAATTGGTTCATGTGATAGCGTGATAGAAGATTGTGAAAAACATTTTTTACTTGGAATTTATATGAAAAATGTATGAATTGTTTTAGATAAAATCAACTTGTTGATATGCAAGAAATGTGTAAAAGTTTTGTTAAACTATAAACAAATAAAAAATAAAAAGAGAAAAAACGTAGGATTCTGGTGAATGAGGATGTGAAAGTAAGTGTCCTATGGACCCAGAGGGACCCAGAGTAACTAGAAAGTCCCCTTCCTCCAGCTGGTTGAGCACGTGCTGCAACGTGACCATCCTGAACTTTTGTGACTTCAGGTACTTGTTGAGGCGTCTTAAGTCCAAGATCGGCCGCAGGTGCAAGTGGATTTAGGTCGCCTGGCCTAAGCCCCGCCCACCTTCTTAGCCGTGCCTCTTCCTTCCTGCTCTTAAGTCTTAGATCAATGGCGTTGTTCGCCCGGGTGACCGATGCGAAGGGCTGACTAAGAAAAGGGCAAATCCTGTTTGGACCTGTATGGGCCCCGAGGACCCAGGGTCAGACCCCCTGCTCAGACAGCAGGTAAGCATGAACCAACCTGTGTTTACTCCCTCTGTCCCCACAGGCCATCCCCACCCACTCTGGTCCCCCTGTAATGTTCCCTTGTGTCCCCCCTTCTCGTTCCCTTGTGTCCCCCCTTCTCTCATACAGGTGTTGCATATTTTACTTGATTCTTCTACCTTGCGGCCCCTGTCAAAGCTCCCCCCGCCCCCCAGACTACTTCTGCAGGAATCTGTCCTGATACATTCTGGTTTCACCATCACAGTCTTGTGGCCAATGCTGGATTTGACTTTTATGGACTTCATTGATTCACAGTGCGTCACCCTTTCTCAACTCTCATGCTGGGTTTTCTTTGCATCCTGTACTCATGGTTGGCCCTGAATCATGCTGTTCCCATCTTCATCTTGTATCCTGGCTTGCAACATTATGTGTTAGTGCTGACTTCTTCAATTGTATTTGCTCTCCCCTCTTGCGTCTCCACTTTTTTTGACTGCTTACTCTCGGTTCTCTCCTCCTCTCACTTTCTCCCTTTTCCTATCTCCCCCCTTACTTTCTTCCATGCACTTAATCTATCAGAATTGTCCCTGGACCTAGTATCATAGCAACCTCATCTGTCCATCTGTCTCCTGCCCCCTGCCCTTACTTGTCCCTCCACCCCCTCAAGCACTATCTGAAATGTCGTTAGGCCTATTACGATAGTCGCTTGTTTTGTTCTTCCTCTCCCTTTCTGCACCCCCCTCCCTCACCTTTTGTTTTTCTCCGGTTCTACCAGAAATGTCGTCAGGCCTAGTACGGTAGTCGCCTGTCTGTTTCCATTTCCTTCCCACTCTCCCCCTCCCTTCCTTATCTATGGCTTAGCTCTTGAACTATCTGAAATGTCGTCAGGCCGAGCAAGATGACATGCATTACTCATCGTAACAGCATTTCTGATGATTGTATCTGCTTAGATTCACATGCTGTGCATATGGTCCGACATCCAGTGGTAACCGCTGAGTATTGCATCTTGTCTTTCAGCGACCGAAAGGGGACATCAGCATAGGTATGTCTGTAACATTATCCCTATCATGACTTGTAGTGTAACCAAAATCCCTCACGCGTCGAGGTCCCTCTGATTGTATTTTTCCTGCCATGAGGGAGCCCAAGGCTATTGTGAGTGATTACATGAAGAGAGAAAGTAGTAAAATGTCTATGTTCCTTCCACCCAGAGCGGGGAGGCAGGAAGGGTGCATGTGAATCTAAGCAGATACAGATACAATCATCAGAAATGCTAATACGGTGAGTAATGCAGGTCTTCTGATGCCGGTTAATCTGATTAGAATCACATGCTGTGCATAGACTAGCGAGCAGTACCCGGAGTTGGAGGTGGGTTGTGAGAAGGAACAGTAGAGAAAAGATGTCTAAAGGTGTGTACAGAACTCCAGGTTGCCGCTTTGCAAATGGACTCTAGGGGAACATTTGCAATGAATGCTATGAAAGCCCCAGTGCCCAGAGTAGAGTGTGCTCTAGGCTTGAAGGGCAGTTCTCTCTTAGCAAGAACGTAACACAGTGTGATGCATTTTGCGATTCACTTTGACATAGCGGATTTAGAGACAGGATCCCCTTCTCTGCCAGCTGCCACTGAAATGAAAAATTGGTTTGTTTTTTTCAGTGGGTTCGTTCTTTCCAGGTAGAACATGACTGCCCTGTGCACATCTTGTGTGTGAATGCTTCTTTCGGCATTGCTCGTGGGATTCTGGAAGAAAGTGGGTAGTTCGATCGATTGGTTCATATGGAACTTCCAGATGAATTTAGGCACAAATCTGGGATGAGTGCACAGAACTACCTTATCCCTTTGGACTGTAACAAAAGGGTCTAGGACAGAAAGGGCCTGTAGTTCGCTAAACCTTGTAATAGAAGTGATATCCACTAAGAAGGCCGTCTTGTAAGTAAGGTCTTTTAGACTTGCTTTATGCATTGGCTCAAAGGGAGATCCCATGCGTCTGGTTAAGGCCACATTTAGATCCCATCCAGGAGCTGGGTGAGAATTGAGGGGATGGATTCTCTTAAACCCTTCCATAAAGGCCTTAATAATCAGTATTTTCCACCATGACACTTTATGTTGTAACATGGTGTAGGCTGAGAGAGATGAACCTTTACAGAATTGAAGACCAGTCCTGTGTCTAACAAATGGGTTAGGTACAGCACAATATGTGTGTGGCTGAGTAAACGATGGGATTGACGCCCTTGGTATTACACCAGATGACAAAGCGTTTCCATTTACTGGAATAGCAATATCGGGTGTTAGGTTTTCTAGCTTCCCTGAGTATGTCCATGTATCTCTGAGGGTATTACCCAAATTGTTCGTTTACAATTGTTCGAATGAACAATTGACCGAATTTAAGTTGGGTGGGGGGTTTCCCCCCACATATGTTACAATTGACCTTCACAATTCGGTCAATTGTGAAAAGGTCAATTGTAATTCGAACAGTTGTAAAACGAACAATTCGTATACAACCTCTCTGAGGGAGCTGTAGGTGTCCAAACTCTATGGCCTCAGGAGCCAGGCTGCTAAATTCAGAGTTTGTGGGCATGGGTGTAGGGTGTCTCTCCCCCCCCCGTCCTGAGACAACATGTTGTACGGGCAGGGTAGTTTCACTGGTGGGTAGAGGGAAATTTCCATTAGATGAGCGAACCAGGGTTGGCGGGCCCACATGGGGGCCACAAATATCATGGTGACTGGTTCCTGGTGCATTTTGTGCACTACCTTGTTGAGTAGGGGAGTCGGGGGGGGGGAGGGGGTTTAGGGGGTGGGTGTAGACCAATTTCCCTGATCATGTTATCCAGAGTCCCTTCCCCTTTGAGCGGTTCTGGGGGTACCTGGAGGCGTAGTCTTGGTATTGGGCGTTCTCCTGAGTAGCGAACAGGTCGCCCCATCGCCCCATTCTGCGAAGGCGTTGGAGACAATGTCTTCGTGCAGACACCATTCGTATTTTTCGGGCAGAGGGAAATCTCTGCTGAGCACGTCTGCCAGAAGATTGAGTTCCCTTGGAACATGTTGGGGCAACAGAAACCTCTTGTGTTTGAGAGCCCATATCCAAATGTTTTGGGACAGCTTGGATAGCCCTGGAGAGTGTGTGCCCTCCTGTTTGTTTAGGTAGTACATGGCTATGGTGCAGTCTGTCAGGAGCAGGACTGCCGTCCCCTGTAGCTCTGTCTAAAAGGCCTTGAATGCCTTGAACACTGCTAGCAGTTCCAAGCTACCTGTGGGGACCACACTCCACGTGCTGTCTGCTGAAGCAGGTGAGCCCCCCACCCCGTGAGAGATGAGTCTGTCAGGAGAGTGGCTTCCACTGTGGGGGTGGTGAAGGATTTCCTCTTCCAAGAGGTTTTCCCTCGACTACCACTGCAGAGAGAGAACGAGGGCTGGCGAGACTACCAGATCTTCCCATTGTCCGCTGGCCTGACACCACTGGCTGTTGAGCCACTCTCGCATGTGAAGAGCGTGAAGAACCAAGTATATGCATGACGCCATCATCCGTACCGTCACCACGCGACTGGCTACATATTGAGGGATCTGAAAAAGCATGCTCTGAACCCTCTCGTTGGAGTGGAAGACGAGGCAGTCTTTCGTCCAGATTAGAGCCCCCAGAAATTGTTTTACTTGACTGGGGACTAGACTGGACTTCTTCTCGTTGATGGAGAATCCCAGACGGTACAGGTGGTGTACGGTCTTCTGGGTGTTCAAAAAGCATGTGTCGTAGGAGTCCCCTGTTATGAGCCAGTCGAGGTAAGTGTAAACCGGGATGCATAGTCTGCGCAGTATTGCAGCCACTACTGCCAGGACCTTTGTAAGCACCCTTGGTGCCGAGGTGATGGGGGGAGTACCTTGAATTGGTAATGCCTGTCCTCTATCATGAACCTTAGATATTTCCTAGGCGCTGGCAACACTGAAATATGAAAGCATGCATCTTTCATGTCCAATGTTGCCATATGATTCCCCCTGTTTCAAGAATGGGATTACTTCCTGTAGTGATATCATACAAAACTTTTGAGGTTTTATAAACTTGTTCGCCGGGCGCAGGTCTAGAACAGGGTGCATGGTGAGGTCCTTTTTGGGTACAAGGAAGTACACTGAATAAATACCCTTGTTTACCAGAAGAATAGGGATGGCTTCAATGGTGTTGTTTACTAGAAGCGCTTCCACCTCTTGATTCAGGATCTGCAGGTGGTCCGGCGAGGCGTCGTGAACGTGGCAGTCTGAATTGTGGTTGTCGGGCGAATTCCACGCAGTACCCATGGGCGACTGTCTTTATAACCCACTGGTATGAAGTTATCTCCTCCCATGCAAGGAAAGATGTTAAACGCTCCTCGACCGGGGTGACATGGGAGGGGACCTGGATCCGTTGGTCATTTCTGACCAGAGGCTGCAGCTCCTATGGGGTTGGTGCCGGTGCCTTTGCTGTGTCGTTGACCCCTAGGTGGTTAGTTGGGGGGGCTTCCACATGTTTGTCCAGGGTTCCAGTTTTCCGTATTGTAATACTTTTGACCTGCACAGGGTTGCCCTCAAAAGGACCGTCGAGAACCGCCTCCCCTTTGGGGGGGAAGGCTTCTAAGTTATTTGCTTCAAGGACTTAAGAGTCTCATGCTCTTTCTTGGCTGTCTCCAGGGCATCGTTGACCGCTTTCCCGAAGAGATTGGTCTCTTCTATGGGTTTGTTGATAAGAGCAGCTTGTGTTTTAAGCTTGAACCCCGAGTTGCGAAGTCAAGCGTGTCACCTGAGTAGAGTGCCCTGGGCCAGAGACCTGCCTGCTGTTTCAGCAGTGTCCAGAGTGTTTTTGATTATATTCTGATTTACCTGCCTGCCCTCGGCCACGATGGCGAGACGCCTGGACCTAGCGGGTCCAGGGATCTCCTGGAGACCTTCATGTACAAGGCTCCATTGTGCATCTGCATAACTGGCAAGCAGCGTGGGGTTATTCGCTATGCGTGTGGTGTATGCAGCTGCCGAGGTAACACGCTTACCTATGGCGTACAACCTTTCAGATTCCTTATCCGGAGATGCCTCCCCGGTAGCAAGGGGTAACCCTGCCCATTTTCGGGTGGTAGTGACTACCAAGGATTCGGGGGTGTTAGGAGGGAGAATTCTCAAGAATTTGCTAATTTCCCTTACCTTTTGAGACCCCCCCCCAGCAACTTTGCTGGATTTCTATGATTTAAATTTTTACCTGGAAAGAGTGCGAGCCTTTCTTCCCACTTTATGTATTATGATGTATGTTTTACATGTGTTCTTTGGATATGGAGTTTTAAAACAACTCCATAGGCATCATCTTTTCTTGTGTGTCACACAGCACCTTCAGTGCAGTGGCACAGGGGTGTCTGACTCCCCAAGGCCTTCTCTGGGGCTGACTACTGTCTCCCAGAGCATGTAAAGTTAAATTGACTTTACTGGTCTTTTTAAATGTACAGACCCAGCACACACTATCTTCCTATAGAATGCTGGAGGGGTTGCCTAGCATTCCCCCCCTCCTCCCTGCCCCCACCGAGTCTAAACACTCATGTAACAGTCAAATGTTACCCTTTTCTTTTTTAAATAGTTGGTGGCAGTGGTTTTTAACTACCATGATCTTTCCCGACCGCGAACACCGGTAGCTAAAAATCGGGTCAGCCATGTTTTCCAATATGGTGCCCAAGGCCAATCTGTAAAAACAGACTCCGGTCGACTTTTTTCGCCGTTTCTTTTAGAAAAGGTTCTTCTTGTGTTTAACTCTGCGTGCCAAACCAGGTTTGGTCCCTTTGTTCATTTGCAGGCTTCAGTGCTGAAGCCCTCCTCTGGCGCCCCAGTGTCTGGGGAGGACAGGATGTGAGGGAGGTGCCTGAAACTCCCTGTGCTTAGTCTCCTAGGAGACCTGAATGCACTCTGGCGTGATTGGCCGGGTGGCTGTCCGGCAAGGACAGCCACCCTGCTGTGTGAGCGACAGCCAGGATGGAATGAATGGGGGAAAACTGTTTAAAATCAGGCCTCTGGGACTTGGAAAGCAGAGCCGACCACTGGAACGAAAGAACCTTAAACGAGCTTGAAGGAAGACGACTGCTGCAACTCCTGGTCCACCGGTGAAGCCCTGCTGCAGGTCCGAATTGCCTGAAACTCCATCGACAGAGAAGCCCTTCAAGGTCAACTTCTTCCCTTGAGTTTGGTGAGAACAAGCAACTCGCAAGTCACCTGGACACCGTCCCTACACTGGTCGAGTGCTGTTGAAAACCGGATAGCCAGTGGGAAGGATACCAGTTTGTGGTCTTTAAGGCACTCGCACCTGAAAACTGACATTTTGCCAAGCTTGTGGCCTCTTCCCTGGGCAGTGCAGGAACCTCCAGACGTCGTCCTTGTACCCACGGCTAAAGCTCACGAACAGCAAGATCTGCAAGACCTGCCAAGAACAACTGCCTCTGCTACAGCTCTACTTCATTTAAAAGCTACTGTGCAAATGCGGTCCAGAACTCTGTTCAGCCGCCGTGAAAGTTTGTGAAACTTTCCACAACTTTGAAGGCTTGTCCTTCCCTAAACCAACATCTAATTTTTCGTCAGCCTAACTACTTCTAAAAACCGTGGCAAAAACTTAACCGTTTACTACCAGGACTGTGTTATCCTATCCAAGACTCTGAACCATTGACTTTGGCCCAGGCCTATTGAATTTAATTCCTGGTTGAACTGAAACTATTTGCCCTACCTCAAAGTATTTGTGCTCTTGATTCTTATAACCTTGTCTTTCTACCCCTTTCTAAAGTAACTGAAGTGCCATTTTGCTCCCACCTCAGGGGAGCTGAACTTGTTCAGAAACTGATTGGTTGTGTACTGTAGTATAGTAGATTGTGATATTGAGCTGCTCTTGCTAGTGGAATGTTTTCCAACTGACTGTGTAAATAAATGTATGTTCTTTTACCAAGAAACCGTGAGTGTTGGCTTGAATCACTGTAATTGCTAGTCCTTTGTGTAACCTCTTGTACTGCTCACTTTACTCTTGAGATAAGTCTGGCTGCTCAGCCACTGCTACCACATTACTGTGTAGTACAGGCTTTTACCAAAGGTGAAATTGTACTGACACTTGTAGTTTTCATTTTGTGTAGTGTTTCCAAAGGGTACTGCATGCGATTCTGCCTAACAGGGGGTGGTGTGGCATTTAATATATTGAGGGTCCGAAGGAGCTGGCCGAAATAGTTTTTCCACTCTTGGGTTCACTGCCCTGGTCTGAGCATGCGTGACCAGGGAGGGGGTGCAGGGGGGGGGGCAATCTTCTCTTAACAGAGTTTAGGAGGGGAATGGCTTGGCTTGAGGGGGGGTTTCTTCTTGAGATTGTCCTTCACAAAGTCTTGTTCGGGTACCGCTTCCTGGGTGGTGATCTGAACGTGCTCTGCTGCCTTCCTTAAGATGGCATTGAAGGCCATTTGATAGTCTACAGGCGAGGCTTGGCAAGCCGGGGTGGTCAGTGGAGAATCCAGGAATAGACCATCAGTGTCCTGATCTTGCGTGGGGAGCGTCCATGGCTATGTTTCCACTTGCTGGGTTTCCTCCCAGTTGTCCATGGCATCCGCCTGGTCCTCAGGGTAGTCCTGTAGGAAGGAAGGGTCTTCTTCGCTGTAGATGTCCTGGTAAGTGTCCATCTCGATCACATCTTCAAGGAGGACAGAAGCCGAGGGATGAGAGTCAAGATTTTCCTGGCAACGTGAAGCTGATCTCATAAGAGGGTCTTCACAAGATCTCTTAGGGAAAGGATGCTCAGAAAGCGAGAATCCTTTCAAGACGGTCCATGCACCCTTCCGAAATTCTCCATTGTCCACTTAGAGGAACCAGAAGGGCCCAAACGTGGAAAAAGGTCTTCCTCCACTCTTTGGCGTCAACATTTTTCGCCGAGGGTGTTGGACAGAGGCTCCCGACTGTCTTCTTAGGTTTCGCGAGCAATGGGGCACCATGGCGGGTATTTAGACTTGTCCACGATACGCTCCATGCGTTTCGACTGTGTCTTAGGTACCAGCCCAACAGCCGAAGTGATCCTCACAATACTTTCCTGAATCTCCTCCGAATCGGAGTGAGTTAACTGGCGGGTCAGAAGGCCTAGTGGTAGATTTACCACCTACCGCGGCTTCAGACGGCCTAGCGGTAGATTTTTCGCCTGTGAAAAGGCTAGAAGGCCTAGTAGTAGGTTTCGGACCTACCAGGTGCCAGAGCGTCTAATTACTGCGCTTCGACGTGTAAACCAGATTTAAAAGTAGCGCCCTTGTTTTTGGAGTGCCCAGTCGCAAGACGCTGCTGCGGGGAAGGCTGCTGATCTACCCGATCAGAGGGATAGGCCAACATTTTCTACGGCCCTGTTGGCGCTTTCACCTTTTTCGACGGAACCGTTGAAATTGGTGGTGGGGTTGTGTGTTTCGTGGTTTCTGTACGCCCCTGTCGCCGGGCGTTGTCCCTAAAGCAAGACTTGCGTCAGGCCATGAGGGGTCGGGGACAGGCATGGCGGACCTAGAAGTGTCCGCCTCAAGGTCTAAGACATCTGATACAGATGTTTGGTCATCGTCAGTGCCCCAGTCACTTTCGGTGGGTGTGGCGGTGGGGGAAGAGGGTTCAGCCCACAACACACCATATGCGGCCCACCGCTTTACACTGCGCTCCTTAAGCATCTTAGGCCGAAGGAGTTTACAAGCCGCACACCGCTTCTCATCGTGATCTAAGGGGAGACAAGAATTACACGTTATGTGCTCGTCTTTCCACGGGTCCCTGACTTTACACTTAGGGCAGAACCTAAATTGTGTCCTTTCCATAGCAAAAGGTATAAACAAAGATGACCAGACCTAGAGGGGGAAAGCAGAAAGGCATTACGAAAGATATGGCCACCCGACCCCATTCTCCCTACTGTGTAGGCTGGCCAGAGGGCCCGGCCACGTGGATGGCTCAGCTGCCGGATCTTAGGCACCGAAATCCACCGCCGTCGAAACTTCCCATAATCTCCATGAAGGTTGTTGAATCGCCGTCGAAGTGACTCAAGTGGAAATAACTGACAAAGTCAGAATAAAGATAAACAATGTCTCTTATGAAGAACTCCGCTATAGGGCGACCAGTATCTGGGCGGAAAAAAAAAAATCTGAGGGACCTCTGCTCTTGTGGGATTTTGGGTACACTACACGTCACGAAAGTGATAGACACGCATATGCCGATGCCCCCTTTCCGTCCCCGAAGGACAAGATGCAATACTCTGCGGTCACCACTGGATGTCGTACCATATGCACAGCATGTGATTCTAAGCAGATTAACCAGCATTAGAAAACTAATTTCACATCCTTACTTTTCATGGCCTGCAAGAATGTCATTGTATTTTCCATTGTTCCCTCCCTTGCCTTGAAGTGCTTTGAAACACATTGTGTACAGGCGATATATGAATAAACTATCATATCACCCTCCTGACGTCTTCTGAAGCAGAAAGTATCTGGAGTACACACCAGTGCCCCGGAGTCATTGAGGGAAGAGCTCTATTGCCCCATTCCGTAACATGGCCTGAACCACCTGCAACAGTTGAGCCATGAGTAGTTCTTGAAGGGCTACAGAATGAATGTGATGGCACCTGTGTTTAAATTCTAAGGTGTGCCCTTGTTGAAGAAAGCCCAGCACCCATTGGTCTGTGGTGATGGCTTTCCACTGTTCGCCAAAGTTCAATAGCTGGCCTCCCACTGGGGTGCGAAAGTGGGGGCCCGGATCCATGGCCGGATCTGGCCTGCTTGGGCGTCTGTTCTGTCAAGTGGGAGGCAACTATGCTGGCCTATGCTGCCGTAGGCCCGTGAGCGGCCCCTGTAAGCTTCCTGGGAGGTGGGGCGGGAGGGCTGACGATAGGGGGTAGTGTACGCCTTGGAGGACCTGCACTCTGGAAAAAAACAAGGGCTACAATTTCCTCTGCTGCAGGGTACCTAGAGTGCCACCTCTGTATCAGTCTTGATCACTTGGAGCGCCTCGTCCACTGCCTTTCCAAACAAATTGTCACCATCAAAAGGCATGTCCACAACCTTGGACTTCACGTCTGCCCTGATGTTTGTGGCCTTTAGCCAACCCTGGCATCGAGGAGCCACACCATTGCCAAACTGGTGGAACCCAGAGACCGCCATGTCCAGTGCCATCATGATGGCATGGTCCGAAGCCATCTTGCCCTCCTGTAAAAGGGCCATGGCTTCATTCTTCTTGTCTGGCAGGAAATGGAATATTGGCCCAAGCTTATACCAAAGCTTGCTGTCGTAGCGATACAGGATGGCAAGGGCATTGGCTGCATTAACTGTGGAAGCTGCGGTGTAAATGATGCTTTCGCCCACTGCATCTACCTTCTTGCCATCCTAGTATGTGGGCACCATGGAAGACTATGGATTGGAAGGGTGCTTCCCGGCAGCAGCCGACAGAGTACAGAGAAGGCTGTGACCTCAGGCACCTGGGGGCCAAGTCTAGGCCCCTGTACTACTTCTCCAGCATGTCTCTCTTGGAGGGTGTTGTACTTCTTCATAAGGGCTGTGATGCTGGAAATGCACGGGAGGGACAGGGCCTCCTTGTCCTTGTACTCTACCTCCTTAAACTGTGTGTTTTGTTTATTTTCTGCACAGGAGTAGAGTTTGGACCCCTGGCAGACCAGCTCTTCATTGCTTTCTTGGTGAACAGTACCCATGGGATGCCCTTAGGGCACCCATGAGTAGGGGTACAACCATGTACTTAGAGTGTATGTTTTTGGGCACATGTGTGTTGCCCACAGAACAGGGTATGGGCTGGTGGCAACTAGAGGCTGATGTGACAGTGGCTATGGGTATCCTCCATTTGTGGGATACCCAGGCCCTGCTATAGGAACCAATGGGTTCCTGCACAAAGGCAAGATGGCTACTAGTGGCCTCCGTTTCCTCTGCATGACCCCCTTGTTTCTCAAAGTTCAGAGAAGCCCAGGCTCTGTTCCCTTTTCCTGAATGGTTGCTCGGTGGAAGGACCATATATGGTTGTGGGGGCTGCCTCCCGCCAGACTGGCTTGAGCCATCCAAGGGGCGGCTTGTAGGTACACCCTTGGGCTGGAGCCTATCTGGCTGGAATGAATGCAATGTGGTGCACTGGATGGATGGGGACTATCTCCCAATCCACTTTCTGTGTTGTGGGTGTCTGGTTTCTGGTGAATAGACTGAATGCCTGTGAGCCTCATTGGGTGCTGCCTGCATGAATGCACTTGTGTGTGATTAGCTGGCCGAGCCTGGCTCAGCCTGAGTGAATAGGGAGTGTCTAGTAGAACAGGGGGCCTCACACTCGGCTCCTTGTCAGAAGCTGTAACAAGAAAGCTGAAGTCGTCTTAAGCTTGCATCCTGGAGTCCAGTTGGAGGAAGAAGTCACCAAATCCGGAAACTGCTGTGCTGACTCAAGGACTAAACAAGAGAGAGGACCTGGATAGGCAACCTCTTCCCAAGCTATGAGGGAACATCGTGCAACTGTTTCTCATCAGCCGAAGTGTCTTGGAAGTCAATCCTGTGTGCCTGCCGTTAGGAGAAGGGAACTTTGTGGGTCCAGAAGAGGAGTGCTTGAACCTCTTGAAGCCAAGGGACTAAACTCTGGGTGGAACTGTAGTCTGAGAACATGGAAACTCAGGACTGGAATCTAGGAAGTTAAAAGCCAGTAAACTCGGACTGTGGGCACAAAGCAAGGAACTGCAGGCCTGGAACAAGAACTGGTGGTAGGGAGCAAGGGGCTGCAGAGGGAACAGGAGACTGCACGCAGGGGAGCTGGGCTGCAGTGCAGGAAGCACAAAGGAGCAGGGCAGAAGGCAGGGGAGAGTAGGCAGAGTAGCAGGGCTGCAAGGCAGGGAGCACAGGGCACTGGAACAGGCTCTGGCAGCAACAGGAAACAGCAGAATTGTGAGTAATAAGGCCCAAAGAGCTGGGAGCGAACTCCGTGCTAGAGCCCTGTGCTCCGGCAGGCAGCTGATTAAATACTGACCTGCCCTCTGCTCATTAGCAGCACCTGAAGGTTATCTGCCTCCTCCCTATCTGGTCCTGGGAAACTAAAAGCACCACTAATCTCCAGAAGAACAAGTTACTTCTTACCCTGTAACCTTCTTTCGATGGGATGTTCCTCCGACTTATTCCTTATCTTTGATAATTCGTCTCCAGCTTGCTGGCCTCGGAAATGTTCTCTCTGTAGAGGGCGCTGCGCGTCGACGTCCGCCGAGTCGCTGTCCCTCGACAGCCACTGTATCGACGCCGACGTCACCATGCCCATAAATAGCCACGCGCGGCTTCCATTGCTCAGTTCCGTTTTGTAGCATAAGAGAAGTCATGCCTGAATTGGTTATTGACCTTCAAGGAGCGTAAGCTGCAACCACAAGGGAAGTATTACTGCGGGGATGGATGGGAGGGGCGGTAAGGAATACGTCGGAGGAACATTCCATCGAAAGAACTTTACAAGGTAAGAAGTAACTTGTTCTTCGAAGGGATTGTGTCCTCCGACGTATTCCTTATCTTTGATAGTCTCCCATAGCAGTGGCATGTAATTGGAGGTGGGAGTAATAATGTCATGTATCCCTTTTAGGAATGAACCGAATGTAATATGGCTCTGCCAAATCTGGTCTCTTGACTGGTGGAGGAATCCAGGTTGTAAAATCTTGTGAATGTATGTCCGGACGACCATGTGGCAGCCGCACATATGTCTCGGACCGGTACCCCTCTTTGGAGGGCCGAAGAGGCTGAGATACCCCTGGTTGAATGAGCCCTAAGATTTTGGGGTGGCTCTTTCCCTGCCAGTTTGTAACATTCCAGAATGGCCAAAATAATCCACCTGGAAATGGTTTGTTTTGTTATGGGTAGTCCCAACTTGTGACCTGAGTATCCTACAAACAGTTGGTCTGCTTGCCTAATCCTAGCCAGTCTGCTGATGTAAAAGCTTGGAGCTTGCCTTGGGCCCAGCCTATGTAGCCTTTCTTCCTCTTTCCCTGGATGGGGAGGAGGGTAGAATGAAGGTAAGGTAATTTTCTGAGTGATGTGAAATTCAGAAACCACCTTTGGGAGGAAATTAGGCTTCACCTGTAGGACAACTTTGTCCTTATGGAAAATTGTATGGGGGGGGGGGGGGTTTACAAGAAAGAGCTTGTAATTCGCTCACCCTCCTAGCAGATGTTAGTGCTACCAATAGGACAGTTTTAAGTGTGAGAAATCTCAGCGAACAAGAGTGGAGTGGTTCGAAGGGAGTACCCATTAGGAAATTTAAGACTAAATGTAAGTCCCATAAGGGAACTTGGAATGGTCTTGGAGGAGAAACATTAGTTAATCAATTGAGAAATTGTATTACTAGGGGTAGTTTGAAATACGATGGTTCCTCCGCAGTGCGCTTGAAGATGGAAAGCGCTGCGAGATGGCCTTTTACAGTGCCAACTTGAAGGCCTGAGTTTGCCAAGTAGAGTAGAAACGATACCACTGTTGGTGTACCGCATGAAAAAGGGTCAATATTCTCTTCTCTACACAGGCTGCAAAATTTGTTCCAACGGCAGCGTTATAAAGACTTTGTTGCTGGCCTTCTGGCCGAAAGCAACATCTCCATGACATCATCAGGGAGGTCCCAATCCTTGTACCTCACCCTTTCAGAAGCCAAGCGTGAAGGTTGAGGGTCCTGATGTCTGGATGCAGAACCTGACCTCCCTTCTGTGAGAAAAGATTCTCTGAGTGGAAGACGGATTGGAGGGCAGATGGACATATCTAGAAGGTCCAGGTACCACGTCCTCCTGGCCCAGTCCGGGGTAATTAGGATCATGGTTTTCCGGAATCTTCTCAATCTCCTGATCATTTGAGGAATAACAGGGACTGGTGGAAACGCGTAGAGGAGTGGGAACTCCCAGTCCACTACGAACGTGTCCCCTAGAGCTCCTCTCGGGGGAAATTCCCCTGAACAGAACAGATGGCACTTCCTGTTGGCGCTGGTGGCGAACAGATCCACCTGAGGGGTTTCCCAAAGGGCGAAGATCTCTTGAAGGAATTCCTGAGATAGCTCCCACTCGTGGGAGACTGTGCTCTGCCTGCTCAGAGCGTCCGCTGTCAAGTTCTTCTCTCCGGCTAGGTGGAATGCCGATAGAGAAATTCCTTCCTGAATTGCCCAAAACCAGAGCTGCATTGCCTCTCTGCACAGTGGCAGTGACCGTACGCCTCCTCTTTTGTTGAGGTAGTGCATGGCCACCGTGTTGTCTGTCATTATCAGGACATTTCTCCCCTGTACTGATGGCAGGAAAGCTTTCAGCGCTAGTCTGATCGCTCTTAGCTCCAATAGGTTGAAGTGTAGTCTGGACTCCGATGAAGACCAACGACCGCTGATGGTCAAGTCATTGGCATGGGCATGGGCTCCCCACCCCGTGAGTGAGGCGTCTGTGACTCCAGTTATCTCCGGCCATGGTTGCCAAAACAGTTCTCCTTTCAAGATGTTCTCTGGATAGGCCCACCATTGAAGGTCGTGGGCTACCTTGTCCGGAATCCGGAGGAGATCTGTCCTTCTTCCTGAGTATTGTGACCACTCGGTCCTTAGTGCCCACTGGAGAGATCTCATTCTCAGGCGAGCCTCTGGCACAAGGAAGATGCAGGATGCCATGAGGCCTAGCAATCTCAAAAAGTTGAAAGGCTGTGAGATGTTGGGCATTTTGAAACTTGTCGACCATCTGCAGAATATCTTGAGCCCTCACCTCTGGTGGCGAGGCTTTTCCCAGGGAAGGTTCCAGGACCGCTCCAATGAACTGGCGTCTCTGTGATGGTATCATCTGTGACTTCTTTAAATTGAGGGAGAAGCCCAGTTTGTGAAGGAAGTGGCAGACATAATCTAGCTGGATCTGAGCTTGTTCTGAAGATACAGCGCTGATCAGCCAATCGTCCAGGTAGGGGTAGACGTGGATTCCTTCCCTCCTTGGACTTGCAGCCACTACCGACATTAGCTTGGTGAAGACCCTCGGGCCGGAGGTCAGCCCAAATGGCAGAACTCGAAATTGATAATGAGAGCCACCAATTGCAAACCTCAGGTATCAAGATGGATTGGCACATGGAAATAAGCATCCTGGAGGTCCAGAGATACCAGCCAGTCCTGGATCTGGAGGGCCTGAAGGATCCGAGAGAGAGTTACCATCTTGAACTTGTCCTTCCTGAGGAACTTGTTCAATTCTCATAAGTCCAAGATGGGTCTCAGTCCTCCGTCCTTCTTCTGTATGAGAAAGTAGGGGGGAGTACCAGCCCTTGTTCCTCTCCGCTACAGGTACCGGTTCTATGGCACCTTTCTCTAGCAGGTCTACAATTTTCTGCAAGAGGAGGGGATCTGGAACTTTTAGAGAGCTGTGCCCCGGTGGATGACTGAGGGATGTGTAGGAAGGGTAGGCAGTAACCCTGGGCAACTGTCTCCAATGCCCAAGCATCTGACGTAATAGCCTGCCATTTTGACCTCAGAGTGGTTTGGGAGCGGCTGATGCAGATGCCGAGGGTAAAGAGGCACCTGCTGCTGCTGCGGCCTTAGTACTTTTGACCCGTCCACCTCGGGTGGATCTCCTTTGGCCTCTGAGCCGGCTGTCCTCTGCCTTTCCCGAATGCGGATTAATAGCGAAAGGACTTTCCTCTCCCAGAGGTTCCTGAGGGGCGAAAAGGAGTTTGGTGGATTGCAGCTCCAAAAGATTTTGCTGCTGCTTTAGATCTTTGCAACCTTTCCAGACTGTCATCAGCCTTTTTACCAAATAAAGAAGAGCCGTCAAAGGGCATATTCAAAAGTCTGGCCTGTACATCAGGAGCAAAGCCAGACTTTCGCAACCACGCACGCCTGCGGATTGTAGTACTTGCCGCCATGGCCCTGCTGATACGGTCAGCGGAATCGATGCCAGTTTGGAGAGATTCGCACATGGCATCTTTGCCATCTTTAATGATGTTAAGGAAGGCTTCCCTTTCCTCTCCTTCTGGTATGCAGTCAGCCGCTGATGAAGCACACTCCCACAGTGTGTGACTGAACCTGGCGAGCGTACAAGTGGCGTTGATGGACTTTAAAGCCATACTACAAGCAGAAAAGACTTTTTTTTGCCATAGAATCGTACCTTTTGTCATCTCTATCCTGTGAGACAGTAGGGTAAGCGGATCTGCTGCTTGATGAAGTTGCCGCTTGAACCACCAGTCTCTCTGGAATCGGGTGTTTTGATAAATATTCAGGGTCAGCCGCAGCTACCCTATACTTCGCTGACAATCTTTTATTGACTGCAGGGATAACCTCAGGAGTTTCCCAATTTGATAAAATCTTCCTTTGTAAGGCTGCATGGAACGGGACCACAGGATCCTCCTGTGGACCTTTGTCTAGTATGTCTGTAAGGTCATCCTGTTGAAAAACAGGTGAAGGCACAGACCAACCCATAAATTCAATAATCCTTGCCATTAGGGTTCTATAGGGGGTTTCGGCATGTTCCCCTGGGTCTGGTTTGACAATTCCACTTCTGGGGAAGTGTCCAGCCCACTTGCCTCATGTAATGATTCCTGTAGGTCTTTCTTTCAACCTTCTGTCCTCAGAGGTACAATCCTCTGAAACAGGTGGTGTGGTCCTCTGCAGCCCGAAGGGTCTTTCCTGGTCAGAATCCTCCCCTTCATAGATTGAAGATAATCTGGGGTACTCGGACCTCAGAAATGGTGTAAAACCCATTTCTAAGGCAGAAGGAGCCAAACTCGTCACGAAGTCGTTGACGCCGATGTGAAAGGCTTCGAAGGCGCCGACAAAACCGGAAGAGGCCTCGAAGAACTCGAGAGGATCGGGATCCTACTCGAGGATGTCGACGACGGTCTCGGCGTCGTGCCGGAGGCTCTTGGTATAACCGCTGGCTGTGAAGTAGCCGTGGTTTTCTCTTATCGGCGTTGATGTCGGCGTCGAAGATGGCATCGATTTGATCGACCAATGCGTCGAAGAACCCTTCGATACCGGCTTCAATCCATGCGTCGAAGGGATCTTCAACGACGGCATCGAAGATGGTGCCTTCCTACCCGATGGCCCGTGGCACTCTCGGGTGGACTCTTTTGCCGGGTGCAACGACTGGCGGCGTTTCGATTTTTTGGGTTTTTCACCCAGGGTATCACCCTCAGCTGTCTTCGAGGGGGTCGAGGCCGCTTTCTCGAAGACGCTTAACATTTTCTTCCTGAATTCCTCCCACTCAGCCTTAGAGCTGTGTTTTGTGGGGCAGGAGACCCTTTCTGGGGAAGCAGAAGATGAGGAAGGGGATCTTCGACGTCTCTTCTTTGAGTGTCTAGATCTCGACGAGTGGTGGGAGCTACTTCGAGACCTAGAATGTGAATGCTTTCGACGGCGAGGAGGCGAATGCCTCGACCGAAGAAACTTTCGAGGAGGTTTTGACTGACTTACCTCTCTCGAGCTTCCCCTTGCGCTCCTTCAAGGCTTTCGCCGTCATGGACATGCAGTCTACACACTCCGAACAATGGTGCTCGGTTCCCAAGCACCACAAGCAGATCCTGCGAGGATCCGTTAGGCATTTTCTTTCCGCAGTCTCGAAATTTTTTGAAGCCGGACCACAGAGTCGTCTGTTTGGATGAAGAAGCCATCGAGACCAAGTTGGTTTTATCGAGTAAATGTAAGAGGTTCATTCTGACTGAACTGAACAACGATATTCCGAGGCCCCACAAAGCGTGGAAAAACGGAACTGAGCAACGGACGCCGCGCATGGCTATTTATGGGCATGGTGACGTCAGCGCCGATACGGTGGCTGTCGAGGGACATCGACTCGGCGGACGTCGACGCGCAGCACCCTCTACAGAGAAAACATTTCCGAGGCCAGCAAGCTGGAGACGAATTATCAAAGATAAGGAATACGTCGGAGGACACAATCCCTTCGAAAGAGTCATTTTACTAGCTCTGAACAGTAATCTAAAAAGTCATGTTGCAAGGTGTATACTTTTAACAGGGTTGGTTTGTTATGCGATTTCTATAACTGAGTGTCACTGCATGACTGACCGTGTCAACTACCCTTGAATTGCTGATTCACCTTGACTGCTTAGTGTTGTAAACCATAAATATTGAGTTGGCTTTTTTAATTGTGTATATGTTATGTTATTGTACTAATTTCCTCAAGATTTATCTTAGCCTATTTGTATTTAAATAAACCAGTTATTTTTTACAATACATAGTGTTTCAGTGTTTCTTTGGACCATACGTAGGATTCAATTTCTTTGTGGTAAGCTACAGCCCTCTCTACCTCCTAATATAAGCCTGGCTGCTCTGTCCATGCTACCAGCATTCTCAGGTGGGACAGCCTTAAAATGATTATGCATCATCTCAGATGTATGGTTTTATGAAGCCCTTAGCTGTCGTGAAGTTAGAAACGACAGTCACTGACTAACTTTTTGTTGAAATAATGGTCGATGTCATCGATGAGGTGGTCGAAGATGTGGTCATCGACTAAGAGGTTGTCGACAAGGTGGAGGTCTTGGCAAATAAAGTAGTCATCGACGACAAAGTGGTCCTGGTAGACTAAGGCGTCATCGACTGGGTCCTTGGGACGGAAGTTGACGAAGACGAGGGAGCTGCCGACAGGCCTCCCCGCAGGCCTCTCCTTCGAAGACTTGCCTTGAAAAAGGGCTTGTTTGGAAGGGGTCAGGGACATCCTTGTAGAAGTCAACCTACTAGTCGGTAGGTTTACCATAGACTGTGCTGGATACCGGGAGCTGCCCTTCCCGAACCAGATCCCGCAGCGGCAGCAACCTTCATGGGATCAGATGCGTGGCATTTCACTTTCTTTTGGATCCCCTTGGAATTTGCATCCGCAAAGGATTTTAAACTTTTTCAGAAGGAGCACGCTCATGCGACCTACTGGTCCGCGACGTGGTTTTGTCTCATCAGAGGCCTTTATTTCCTCGAGCCAAGCCACCAACCTGAGACAGCGGCCCCTCTTGGTCTTCGCCGGTAAACCACAGAAGATGTCGCATTAGTCTTCATCATGGTCCAGGTGTAGACAATACAGGCACATGAGGTGTCAATCTGTTACGCTCACCTGGCTCCCACAGGGGCGTCGATCAGACCCGGACAGCTGCGACCTCCTAAAATGTGAAGCGTAGTGCAGAGATGACCGACTGGACTGGACCGCCTAATCTCGTCTGCTTGAGCCGTAGAAGTATTCTCCTGCAAGTGGAGAAAGGGATTTAGCCACCCGTGTATTCTAGTAATGGCACCCCACTGTTCTCCCCACTAATCACCACAGATATTCACTTTCAGGAAGCTCACCTTATGTTTTTAAATGATGAGCTCTCCATCCTGCATGGAATGCAGGGGCGCGTAGATACCAGTTACTTCACTGCTTTGTTCCGGATGAATATTGACTCTGAGGTTCCAGGCGCGAACCCGCAAGTATAAAGTTCAAAGAGTTCAATATGTCCGATGTTCACTCTTGTACATTCCTTTCTTGTGTTGCAGCTGGATCCAAGGGAAGATTGTCTTGTGGCAGCTGATGGTGTTCAGGTAAGAGTCTATTAACCAACACTGTCCGGTAAAAGATGCGTGTATTTAAATTGCTGGTTTCTCTCTCCTTACAGGTGCGGTGTAAGAAGTTGCGGTTTGTTACAGAATAATGCCTCTGGTTGTTAATCAGGTAAGTCTATGCTGGAGAGGTTGTATTTGTTGGCTCTCTCGGCTCACCTTATGTTTCTTTTGTCCGCTAGATGGCGGAACTCGGCCAAGAAAATGATGGAGGCTGCGCCGGATCGAAAAATGCTGTGGACTGGCGAGTATGGCGCAGCGCTGCAGCTGGTGATGCGACGCGTGTAGAATAATGTCCTTTTCAAGTTCGAAGACGTGATGGATCCGGAATTCAGGTAAGGATTGAAATAATATCTGTATTCTAACCTTTCCTTCTTCTTTCTTCTATTGCTAGGAGCTCTGGATTCGAGACGGGCGTGGCTGAAGACTGGATGCTGACTGCAGGCACGGTGAGCGTTACGCTGCTGGACGCAGAATAACTCAAAGCATGTGCTGCTGTTCGGGCGTGGTTTAAATAGCCTCCAAAGTAGTTCCAGGTAAGAAGTCCCTAGAACCACACCAGAGTAAAAAATAGTCCCTATAGTAAAATAGTCCCATCCAGGCCTCACGTTGGCTTGGATTAATTTGCAGCATGGTCTGCATGAGGTAAGCAAAGTCTATGAGCCTGAACCCAGACAGCTCCCAGCAGGGGCTACTGGGGTTTTATTAAATATCTGGATGCCTGCTCCCGGGGCTGATGGGCTTGATCCGGATGCCCGGGGGTAGGCGTCATGACACAATCCTCAACAAACATTCAGGCCACAGGATGCGCAGACCCTGTAGATACTTTTTGGCCACATCGGATAATGTCGAGGTGAGATGTAGGCCCAAGCCTGAGCCCGCCAAAAAAATTATGGCAAGAAGATCCATCCATGGAGCTTGATATTTGCAGACATCGGGTCCCCATTGTCTGTAGTCAACATGCGTTGGTTTAGGAGGAAAAGAGTCAGAGAGAAGTTCATAACTACCCAAAATAGACAAATATTTCACAATTCAAGGAGAAAAATGAGGAATCCAAACACAAACGTGTGGTAATAAATCTGAAGATGGGCGAGTGTCATTGGATAGGGGCCGTATGACACAAAGGACAGTGATTGGTTATAGAGGATAAAAGCAGTTTTCAGTCTTAAGCGAAACTGCTTTCTTTTTTTTTTTTATAGAGGATTACCAGCCTGGCGACGGGGGAATATTCATGAGCATGTGAATCTATGCCCGACCTTATGCTGGAGAAGTTTAACTTTTCTTGAGTTGACAAATCCATCGACACCACTCAAGAGTGCTTCTCTGATTCACTGCCCGGGCTCATATGCACACGAGAAGCAGTCTTTGACGACACCCTGCAGGACTTACGAGGAATGGGGGGGGGCAATCAGAAGCATTCTTCAGTTCCTTTGAAGGGCCGGGAGGATCTGCCGTCAAGAACACCTCAAGCATTTGGAGGTCAAATTCCTCCCAAAGGAGCCTTCGATGCAGATTTGCAAGAAAATCGTACCCATTTTACTGTCGGGTGAGGAATCAAAAAATGCAGGAGTGTGATGACGTCTCTTCGATTTTTTTATGCAAAGATGACGACGAACAATGTTGTGATTCACTCTTCAAAATGGGGCGCTTCAGTGTTTTGTGCGCTTCTTCGATCTCTTAGGAGAGATGTCCCTCAAACGTTTGTCTTTTTTTTTTAGAAGGGGTGGACAAAGGAGGTTTGGACGCCAGCCTACCTAAGAAGACCTTACCCTTCCTCTCCTTCAAGGCCTTGATGGTCATAGATTGACATGACCCGCAGTCATAGACTTTATGATCCACCCCAAGACAGCAGAGGCATATCCTGTGCAGATCTGTAATTGACATTTTTGATCCACATTTCGCACACCTCTCAAATGACGTCTTCGGCGTAAACATACTTCCGAAGATAAAAAGGCAAAACGCAGTTGAAAATCAGAGGCTATCGAACCGTTCGAAGTGTGCTTTGCGCAGAAAAACGAACAGAGGCAACGTGAGCAGTGCTGGCTATACAGTCACTGTCGAGAGCGGGATGAAGGCCAATGAGGGACTATGAGTCGACAAACAGCACCCTCTGATGCTGAAAAGTTTACAAAGCTGCAAGCAGGATATCGGGCATATAAAAGATGAGGAATCTGTGTGAGGACACAATCCATTAGAATCAGTAACTCTGAACAAATGCTTTAAATTTATCAAATATGCCAAATGTTACTCACCGTAATCTTATTTCTGATGATTGTATCTGCTTAGATTCACATGCTGTGCATATAGTCCAACATCTAGTGGTAATCGCAGAGCATTGCATCTTTTTTTCTAAGATCTAAAAGAGATGTCCACCTGGGTGTGACTGGAACACTATCACGAACGTGACGTGTAGTGTACCCAAAATCCTTCAGGCATCTAGGTTCCCACCAGGTTGTTTTTGTTCTGTTGTGAGGGAGCGAGTACAGAAGAAAAGAAGGTGTAAAATGTCTTTGTTCCTTCTACTCCAGAGGGGATGAAGGGTGAATCTAAGCAGACGATCATTAGAATTAAGATTACAGTGAGTAATTTAAGTCTTCTGATGATTGTGAATCTGCCTAGAATCAGATGCTGTGCATAGACTAGCAAGCAGTACCAGGAAATGGTGGGATGTGTGAAGAACAGTAGCAAAAGGTTACTTACCTGCATGGGTCTGTCATGGATTCACATGCTCATAATTAACGTATACACAGCAGTACACATTACACAACCACGAGAGATGTCAAGGCTCAACAGAAGCAATTAATCACTGCTGGAACAGACTCACCTCAAGCAAACAGGTTGCGTAGCACTGCCTCAGCGGTGCTGGACCCTTACCTGGAATCCCTGTCGACGCAGTAGAACTTTGTGAAGGCATACGTGGACCTCCACGTTGCAGACCTGTAGATGTCGAGCAACGACACACCAGAAAGGAAAGCCGTCGTCGCAGCAATCGCTGTGGTGGAGCAAGCTCTCGAATGGCCCAGCAGCGGCCAATTCGCCAGCCGATGACGGTGCACGATGCAAACGGAGAGACACCTTGCAATGGAAGCCAAGGCCTTCCTATGGTTCACAGGACCAAAGTTCACAAACAATAGAGAAGTCTTCCAAATACTCTGTATGTGCCACGTAGAACTTCCAAGGCACGAGCAATGTACAGCAAATGCAAGGCCCTCTCTACCGGAGACTAAGGTTTCGGGAAGAAAACAGGCAAAACCAGAAGGCACGTAATGAGGTGGAATTCCAATGAAACCTTCGGCATGAAGGAGGGGTGTGTACGCAGTACCACCCTCAATTCGTGGAAAGTCAGAAACCGTTGCTTGCAGGATAGCGCCTGGATCTCGCCCACACGTCTGGCAGAGGTGATGGCCACAAGGAAAGCCGTTTCCCACGAGATAAACTTGAGGGGTTTGATGCATAGGTTCAAAAGGTGCCCCCATGAGCCTCATATCAGAACCACATTGAGTTCCCATGCCGGGGCAGGAGCCTTCACAGTCAGTAAAGATCGGAAAAGTCCTTTGGGAAACTCCTTGACCAGTCTGTGGGACTACAGTGAGGATCTCCCCGGGGATCCGTTTAGTGGGAAATGGCCGCCAGATGGACCTTGATGGATGCGTGAGCCAGCCCAGCTTTTGTCCAGGACAGCAAGTATGGAAGGATCTGTGGAGCCATGACCCTCAGAGGGGTAATCTTCTGCGACCGACACCATGTAGCAAAACACTTCCACTTATGGCCATAGCACTTCAGAGTCGATAACACCCTGGCCTTGGACTTCCCGGCAGTCCGCTGGTAACTCAACCTCCAAACTCTAAGGCAGCAGGAGCCAAGCCTAAAGGTTCAGCCATACTCGGTTGTGATGAAGGATTGCATCTGCCTCTCTGGAAAGCAGATACAGAAACACTGGCAACTTGAATGGAGGCGATGCTGATAGGCTGAGAAGATCTGGATACCAAATCTCCCTCAGCCATGCCGGGGCGACTAGTATCATCTTGCATCGACAGAGTGTGTTAATGACACGCAGCAGGAGACAGAATGGGGAGAACGTGTACAGTAACAGCCCTTCCCACAGGAAGAAGAACGCGTCTCCCAAGCTCCTCGGCTGGTGTAATCTGCTGGCAAACTTCTGGCATTTGGAGATTGTCGCTGTGGCAAACAGATCGATCTGGGGTCTGCCCCATTCAACGAACAGGCGGTCCACCTAATCCTGCCGAAGTTCCCACTCGTGGCAGGAGTGCAGCTCCCTGCGGAGAGTCTGCAATGGTGTTCTTGACTTGCACCAGGTGGCGAGGGACGAGGAACATCCCCCGTCAGATGGCCCAGTGCCACAAATCCTATGCTTCCATAGAGAGCGCTGGGGATCTAGTGCCTCCCTGCTTCCTGATGTAGAACACAGTGGGGGTATTGTCTGAAGATCCTCACCACCTTGCCCTTCAGAGACGGTAGGAAAGACTCAAGGGCCCAGAACACTGCTGGTAGCTCCAGGATGTTTATGTGCAGATCCTTCTCCTCTGGAAGCCACAGACCTCTGCGGGGAGACGTCCGGTGTGCACCCCCCAACCTTCCAGGCAGGCATACGGGGTGACCGTCTCCTGGTATGGGGGATTGAAATCCTGTGCCTTTGGCTATGTGGGCACGGAAGCCCCCCACCGCCACTATCACCCGCCAGAACTCCTTGTTGAGGGAACTTGTCAGTGACATTTCTGGACACCTTTATCCTATCCAACAGGCATCCAAGAATGTGCAGAGACGGACGAGGGAGATGCAGGATGACATGCCCAGAAACGACTAGATGACTCGCACCATAGCCGACCTCGCCGACGACAGTTGCTGCACCTTTCCTTGAATGACTGCTAGCCTCTCCTCAGAGGGCAATGCCAGGCAAATAACTGTGTTGAGTCTGGCTCCAAGGAACAGCGTGTTCTGCAATGGCGTTAAACAGGACTTTGGATAATTGACGGAGAATCCCAGATCCACCAGCAGTCGGACGGTCGCCTTCATGTGCTCCTCGGCCAGCTCCCACGAGTGGATGCATATGATCCAATTATCCAGGTATGGGTATACGTGTATGCCCTGCAGAGGTAGATGGGCCGCCACCAGTGCCAGTTATTTTGTAAACGCTCTTGGGGACGACTTCAAGCCAAATGGTAGGACATTGTTGGCCTTGCACCACGAAACTTAGAAAATGTTGACGTTTCTTGTGAATGGGGACGTGGAAATGGGCGTCGTCCAGGTCCAAAGTCAAGAAATCCCCTCTTTCCAGTTGACCGAGCACGTGCTGCAACGTGACCATCCCGAATTTCTGGGATTTTAAGTATTTGTTCAGACGGCATAAGTCCAGGATGGGTATCCAGCCCCCCTTGCCTTCTTTCCGCATGAAAGTATCTTGAATATACACTGGAGCCCCTGAGCCTTTGATGAACGAGCTCTTTTCGCAACATGGCTCGTACATCTTCCCGGAGCAGAGGGATGTGCTGCTCCTACAAGGTGAACCGGCGGAGGACAACCGGGTTGGAACTCCAAGGTGTGCCCCTGGGCGAGAGCGTCCAGCACCCATCTGCCAGTAGTGATGATCTTCCACTCGCTGGCAAATCTCATCAACTGGCCTCCCACCGGGGTGCACGAGTGAGGACCCAACGTATTGGTCAGTTCAGGCTTACTTGGGTGCCTGCGGGCGACACTGTACTCAGCTACCGTAGTTCTGGCAGCGGCCCCTGTAAGCTTCTTGCGTTGAGGATCAGGAAGGCTGTAAGACGTGGAGAAACCCTTTGATGACATGCTCGATTTTCCCCCAGAGGACCGAAAAGACGACAAGCGGTGCTCCTGAAGAGTGCCAAGGGAACGTGCCGTCTCCGTAACGGTCTTGATGGCCTGGAGGGACTTGTCAATCGCCTACCCAAATAGGTTTTTGCTGAAAGGGCATGTCCAGCACCTTCGCTTGGACGTCCTGATGTAAGTTAGTGGCCTTCGTCCCTCCCAGTCGACGAAGGCAGACAGCGTTTCCCATCTGCCAGAGCCCGTGTCGGGGACACCCACTGCCACCGTGATGGCATGGGCCGATGCCACTTCCCCTTCCTGAAAGAGGGCAAGGACTACCATCTTCTTATTAGGTAGAAAGCCCAGGATCGGCCCCAGCTTGTGCCACAACTCCCTGTCGTGCCTGGGCGTTGGCCGCCCTGATTGTGGATGGCGCTGTGTAAATCACTTTCTTCCCCATGGCGTCCATCCTTTTCCCCTCGCTATCTGGCGGGACCGAGGATGAGGCCGGGCTAACCGAATGTTTCCTCACAGGAGCCGACACTACCGAGTTCAGTGATGGTTGCGACCACAGGCCCTTGGGTGCGGAGTCGGCCCCTGTACTTCTCCAGCCTATCCCGCTTGGCTAGAGCCATGCAAAGATTCTTCACGAGGGCCAGGCCCGCCCCCTCCCAAATGTCGCCCAGAAAGGGCACTGCCATGATAGTCTTCCTTTTGGCCTCTCGCCTCCGATACACAAAGCCCTCCTTGGTTTCCTTGGGCACCAGCAGGAATAGTTTGGAGGCCCTGACAATCATACATTGTAATGATCCCACCTTGTCCGGTTGGGGAAACTGAGGAGAATCCAAATGCGGCAATTCATTATCCGCTAGAACGAAGTCATTATCTTTATCAGTACTTGTGACCGTATCTGTCCCAGTACCAGGCTCTGGGTCTGCTGGGGACCGACGTGTAGGAGGAGGTCAATATGGGGGCATCAGATGATGCTTCCTCTTTTTAGGCGGAGGCTGATCAGGAGCCTGAGGTACTCCGGATGCTGGTGCCAATCTCTGCTGGATCTCTGACACCAATGCGTGGAGAGTCTAAAATGTCCAATGAAATGTCCCTCGGCTGAGAAGGTAACGAGGGACAGCTAGGCCCTGCGCCGCCGTTGGCATCGTCCTAGTGGACCTTATGCACGGGCACTTGATCGTCATCGTCCGTGGATGAGATATCAATTGTTTAACAGCGATCTAGGAGGGCTGTTTTGGGGCCTCGTCGCGCCCCCACCCCCTTTATTACTACCCGAGGGCTCTGAGCCGGGACCTGCAGCAGGCTTCGCCGATGCCTCTGCGGTGGTGTCGTGCTCTGGGGGCAGGGACCCACAAGGGTGGCTCCCGCAGCACAGTAGGATCAGTTCCCGTAGCTGCCGCAGCCGTAGATGTCAAAGAAGTAGCCAACAAGGAATTTGACTGTGCCAGTTGCACCTGCTTGGGCTGCACGGCCGCCTTCTTCTCTACTGTCCTTGGTTTATCAGATTTCTCACGTAGCTTGGCTGAGGTGGAGGACTTCCTCTTTGAAGAGGAGCTCGATGGTAGGCTGGCTATGGAGGCGGAAGGCGATGTTGATTGCAGCCTATCCAACCTGGGAGCCGCAGCAGCAGCGAAACAGGTGGACTCGGACTGGTGGCTCTTGACCTTATCTTGGACCTCCACGGATGGGGAGACCTCAAAGGACTTAGATCTTATTTCAGAGGGAGACCGCTATTCAGACCAATCGGTTCTGGACAAGGTAGGAACTTGCTCGGAGCACAGGGCAGGGGCATTGTTTGAGTTAAGACATGCCGCCAGCCTACTATGCCTGCCTTTCGTCATTTTCTTGGAGAAACCAAGGCATATCTCGCACTCTACCTTCTTGTAGTCTGGATGTAGGCGGTAGAGGCATTGCATGTGCTTGTCTTCCAC
Source organism: Ambystoma mexicanum (assembly GCF_040938575.1). NCBI lineage: Eukaryota > Metazoa > Chordata > Amphibia > Caudata > Ambystomatidae > Ambystoma > Ambystoma mexicanum. Next base: position 1,164,400,177 of record NC_090923.1, read on the forward strand.
AAACACATTCCGTAGCCCGCATTTGGTGCAGGCCCTGAAGAGGTTCCTTCATTCTCTGTCATGGATGGAGAGCGGGAAGTAGGCCTTAAATGGCCTTCTAGAATCTTTGCCCTTGAGGGGCGCAGAGCATCACCGAGAACGGATCCCTGTTGCCGGCAGATGAGGAAAAGAGCCCACACACTCTTTGGAACAGAAATTGAACTTTTCTCATCGAAAAAAACTTGAAAAACATACAAAAAGATCGGAGAGCAACTCAAGGACTCCCAACACTGAAGCATGCTGTCAAAATCTGAAGATGGCTGCCAGAGGCGGGGCTTAGGGAGAGGACTCCTTGGATAGGGGCAGGTATGACCCAGAGGACAGTGATTGGTTTAGAGGAGAAATACAGTTTTGAAGTGAAAGCAAAACCTTTTTCTTTTACAGAGGATTCCCAGCCTGACGACGGGGAATATTCATGAGCATGTGAATCCATGTCAGACCCCATGCTGGAGAAAGATGTTTTGGCACTGCCTATCCCACCTGAGAATCAGACTTAAGCGTGCGTCTAAGAAGTTATGTGTAGTGAAAGTGTAGACAGAACTCCAGGTAGCTGCTTTGCAAATAGAATCAAGAGGAACATTTGCAATACAGGTTATAGTAGCTCCAGGGCCTGGAGTTTAATGTGCTCTAGGCGTAAAGGGTAAATCTCTTTTGGCATTAGAGTAACAGCATGATGAATTTAACAATCCATCTAAAAATAGCCGATTTAGAGACTGGATCCCCCCTTCTCTACCAGCAGCAGCAGAGACAAATAATTGGTTTGTCTTTCTTAGTGGTTTAGTCTTCTCAAGGTAGTATACCACCGCTCTCCTAACATCTAGTCTATGTGGGGCTTGCTTCAGCTGAATTAGCTGGATTCTGAAAGAAAGTTGGAAGTTAAATGATTGGTTTACATGGAACTTAGAAATTAATGTAGGCGCAAAGCGTGGGTGTGTCCGCAGTACCACCTTGTCTTTATGAATCGTTACAAATGGGTCTTGAGAGAACTTGCAGCTCACTAACTCTCCTTATAGACGTAATGGCTACTAGGAAGGCAGCCTTATAGGTGAGGGCCTTAAGACTAGCCTCATGCATTGGCTCAAAAGGAGGTCCCATTCGTCTTGTAAGAACAACTTTCAAGTCCTATGAGTTGGGTTGGAAGGAGACATTACTTACCATAATGTTCTTTCCATGATTCTCCTCCCACAGATCTCTCATCTGATAAATAGCAGCATCCAGCTCTGCTGCTTTGGAAAATCTTTGACACGGGGCGTAGTGGACCTCGACTCAGCCGTCGATTAGCGAAAGACTACAACCTGTAGCGCCAGAAAAAGATTTATTTTTTTGATTGGAGAGAAGAACAAGTTACTTACCAAATGGTAACCTTCTTTCGACTGGATGTTCCTCCAACATATTCCTCATCTATGACATGTAATGTCCAAAGCTCTGCTGCTTCAGAATTTTTTTCGGCAGAGGGCGCCCTGCGTCGGTGGTGTCGGTTTGATGTCCCTTGAAGGCCTCCGTCGAGGGTGACGTCACTGGATGTTGTCAGTGGCACGCACTGCGCCCGTAGCCTTAGTTCATGTTTTTCTCCCCCCCTCACAACGTGTGGCACACGTGCCCATAATACAGCATCGACCGCACTTAGCCTTGTGGGAACGAAAGCTGTAATGGCATGGGAAATTCTTGAGAGGGCGATGAGGAATACGCTGGAGGAAAATCCAGTTGAAAGAACGTTACCAGCTGGTAAGTAACTTGTTCTTCGAATGGATTGTCCCCTCCAACGTATTCCTCATCTATGACAGACTCCCAAAGCAGTATCCATGAGTGGAGGAGGGAGAAGAATTTAGACATACCCAATTAAATGGCAGAGTAAAGTACTGCCTTACCAAAGACAACATCCTGAGCATGGGACATATCCAGGGAATAATGCTTAACAAACGTGTGTATGGAAGACCATGTTGCAGAATCACAGATGTTCTTTATCGGTACCTCCCCTCTGTAGGGCTGTTGATGTAGCCATGCCCCTGATGAAATGAGCCCGCAAGCCCTCAGGAGGGTCCTTACCCACCAAACTAACATTCTGAAATAGTGAGGATGATGCACATAGACAAGGTCTGTTTAGAAACAGCCTGTCCCAATCAGTGTCCCGTATACACAAAGAGCTGGTCGTCCACTCTGACCCTGGACGTTCTAGATAGATAAAAGCTCAATGCCCTCCTAGGATCCAACCTATGGAGTCTCCCCTTGTCCTAACTAGGATGCAGAGGAGGATAGAAGGCGGGGAGCACCACCTTCTGACTTAAATGGAATACTGACACTACCTTAGGAAGGAAGGAAGGACGGACGGATGGACAGACATTCTCAATACAACCCTGTCCTTGTGGAACAAAGTAAAAGGTGGCTTAGAAGAAAGTGCCTGCAACTCGCTCACTCTTCGAGCAGAGTTAACTGTAACCAAGAAAACAGTCTTAATGTCAACAATCTCAACAGACAAGAGCGCAAAGGTTCAAACGGAGCACCCATCAGAAACTTTAAGACCAAATTAAGGTCCCAGACCGGCACCTGAAAAGGTGACGGCGGGAACATGCTTGCGAGCCCTTTCAGAAACTGAGCGATCAGTGGAATCTTAAAATAGGAGCATTCCTCAGAAGAGCGCTTAAAGACAAAGCGCTGCCAGGTAACCTTTAATGGTTCCCACCTGAAGACCCCTGTGGGACAAGGAAAGCAAGAAGGAGAGAACCTCTGGAAGTGAGCAGTGAAAAGGATCAACATTCTTTCCTCTGCACCAGTCGCAAAACTTACAGCAAAGGTACAGGGACTTTGTTGCTGGTCGCCTGGGCGAAAGCAACACCTCCATCATGTCATCCGGGAGGTCCCAATCCTTATATCTCAACCGTTCAGAAACCATGCGTGAAGGTTGAGAGTCTTGACCTCTGGATGGAGAACTCGAACTTCCTCTCGCGAGAGAAGATCATCTTTGGGGAAGACTTATTGGAGGACAGATGGACATGTCTAGAAGGTCCAGATACCACGCTTTCCTGGGCCAATCTGGAGCAATAAAGATCATGCGGGCCCTGAACCGTTGTAACCTCCTGAGAACTTAAGGAATGACGGGGATCGGAGGAAACTCTTACAGAAGTGGAAATAACCAATCCACGACGAACACGTCTCCTAGACTTCCCCTCGGAGGAAATTCCCCCGAGCAGTACCTTTCGCACTTCCGGTTGGCACCGGTCGCAAACAGGTCCACTGTGGGGTTCCCCAAAGGGCAAAGATCTCTTGAAGGACTTTCTGAGCTAGTTCCCACTCGTGGGCGACTGCGCCCTGCTTGCTCAGTGCTTCCGCGACCATGTTCTCCTCTCTGACCAGATGAACCGCCGCCATGGAGATTCCTTCTTGAATTGCCCAGAGCTGCATTGCCTCCCTGCACAGAGAGTGACCCTACACCACCTCTCTTGTTGAGGTAATGCATGGCAACCGTGTTGTCTATCATTATCAGGACATTCCTCCTCCGCACAGACGGCAGGAAAGCCTTCAGTGCTAGCCCGATTGCTCTCCGCTCCAAAAGATTGATGTGTAGTTTGGACTCCGATGGAGACAAACGACAGCTGATTGTCAGATCGTTGGCATGAGCACCCCACCCTGTGAGGGAAGCGTTCGTCACTACCGTTACCACAGGCCATGGTTGCCAAAAAGGCTCTCCTTTCATGAGATTTTCCTCGCTGGCCCACCACAGAAGAACCTGCGAGACCTTGACCGGAACGACATCCGGACCGAGAACTGGGACCATTGAGTCCGGAGAGCCCACTGAAGGGATTGCATTCTCAGTCTGGCTTCTGGCACCAGAAAAATGCAGGAAGCCATGAGGCAGAGCAACCTTAAGAATTTGAAAGCCGAAATACACTGGGTTTGTTTAAATTTGGTGACCATCTGGATAATGTGTTGAGCCCTCACCTTGGGTGGTGAGCACATCCCCAAGGACGTGTCCAACACAGCCCCAATGTACTGGAGCTGTTGAGGTGTCATATGAGACTTCATGAAATTGAGGGAGAAGCCCATCTTGTGAAGGAAGTGGCAGGTGACGCTGAGATGATCCAAGGCTTGTTCGGGAGAACCTGCCCTTATCAGCCAATCGTCCAGGTAGGCGTAGACGTGAATCCCTCCTCTCCTGAGATGTGCTGCCGCAGCCACCACCAACACCATGGACTTGATGGAGACCCTCAGGGCTGTGATCAACTCGAAACTGATAGTGCGAGCCGCCAACCGCAAACTTCAGGTATTTTCTGTGCTCGAGATGGATCGGCACATGAAAATAAGCAAACTGCAGGTCCAATGACACCAACCAACCCTGAAGTTGGAGGGCCTAAGGATCAGAGAAAGTCACCATCCTGAACTTGTCCTTCCTGGGGAACTTGTTCAAGTATCGTAAGTCCACGAGGGATCTCAGTCCTTCTTTGGAATCAAAATACAGGGAATACCAACCCTTTTTTCTCTCCGCCACAGGTGCTGGTTTCTTTAGCGCCTTTCTCTAGCAGGGTCAGAATCTCCTGCACAAGGAGCAGATCTGGATCCCTCCAAGAGTGCTTCCCCGGTGGATTGTCATGAGGCCGTCGAAGGCAGTAGCCGTGGGCAATAGTTTCCAGAGCCCACGCATCTGAGGCAATAGCTCTCCATTCTTCTAGATGCTGAGACAGCCTTACCCCTACCGGTGAACAATGAGACAAGCCTTCAGAGTGTGTCATGATCTCTGCTTCCAAAAGATCAGGACTTGCCCGACTCCCTTGGAAGCAGACCCATAACCCCGGTTCTGAGTGCCAGCCAGTCCCAATTGGGACCTTTTGGACCCTTTCCTGGCGCCAGTGGCACCAGGCTCATAAAGATGCCCAGTCCCAGCGCTGGAAGCGCCGGGCTCATAATGCTTGGGTGGACTTACCTGCAGCAGACCATGCTGCTTACTTACCTGCCAGTTGAACCCCTGATCCTCTTCTGTTTGGGACTACTTTTCCTGTTGGGTGGGGCAGGAGCCACTCCCTAGGTTCAGAACACTGGAACTCTTCTGGAAAGCAGGAACTCTTTTCTTACCTAGGCGTGGCTGTGGAAGAAGACACCTAAGCACTACAGGAGGCTATTTAAACCACACCCGATGGATGAATCTTGCTTTGTGTTATTCTGCATTCTCTGCAGCAGAACGCTCATCGTGTCTTCTGCTTCTGATCCTGGGCCTAAGGGAACAAAGGCTTACCATCCTGGAATCCAGTCCTCAGCAGCACCTGTAAAGACAAAGAAAGAACAGGTTAGCACTACGGTCTTCAGTGGCAGCGCATCTCTTACCTGGTCCATCGGCTGTCACCAACGCCTCGCGCTGCATTCCGGCATCTGAAAGACAAAGGCTTACCTACTCTTCGCATGCTCCGGAGGTCTTCGCACTGCATTCCGGCATCTGAAAGACAAAAGCTTACCAGCTCTTCGCACGCTCCGGAGGCCTTCGGCGCTGCATCCCGCATCTGAAAGACAAAAGAAGGTGCGTTTAAAGACATTGGGCAACTTTATTACTCACGTGCCATTACTCCTTCCCACGCCGAATCCAGTGGGTATTCCAGCACCCTTCAGCTTCTCCAAAGCTCCGAACTTGTACCTGCAAGATAAAAGGGACAGTTAGTGAGCATCGTGAAGCAGGCTACAAGCGCTTACTTACGTGCTTCCAGGCGCTTCTATTCCTCATGCGGGTTCGATCCTCAACTCTCATCAGCCCGCCATCCGCCATCGTCGGAACCCTGCAAAACAAGAGATGATATTACAAAAGACTGTTAAGACATTTGAAGTGCCCAGAACTTACCGTTCGTGCAATTAACGACGGACAGCAGTCCTCTGAGGTCAAGAGGCCTGCACCCTTATCCAGTGAAGAAACTGGTTACGGCACCCTGCCCTGAGGCAGATGGAGAGCTCGGCGTTCACTTACCTAAGGTGAGGGCGTTAACCTTTGGGGTTCTACAGGAGAAGAGAAAGGGAAGAGGAGAGAGGCACCCAATAACCCCAGTTCATTAATCCCATATTTTCTATCTGCAGACATCTTACTCTTCGAGTCAGACATACAGTGCACAGAGGTCCAGCCCAAAGAGCCAACCGTGTGTTACACATCACCTTTGAAGTTACGACATTCACCCAGTCAAGACCGGCGCCTCTGCGGGAATCAGGTGAGCGTTACAGAGTGGTTTTGAAGTGGCTGGGGCAATGCCTGATGGCAAAGAGGCTGCTACTTGAGTGGCTTTGGCACCTCTACCTCGTCCACCACGAGCAAACTTAAGTTGGCCCCTTTGACTGGCCATCCCTCTTGCCGTTCCAAATGAGTAGCAGCAAAAGGAAGCACCCCTCCATTGCTGTCACCTAGGACGAGAAGGCTGAGGTCGAACAGCTGCGTCTAAAGATTTGGCAGCTGCTTTGGAGGTCTGCAACGTCAAGGCTCGCGACGGCCTTGCTGCTAAATATATGAGACCCGTCAAGGAGCATGTTGAGAAGACGGGCCTGCACATCACGCGCAAACCCGGACTTCCGCAACAACGCAAACCTGCGCATCACAGTGCTTGTAGCCGTGGGCCGGCTGACACTATCCGCAGTGTCCAACCCAGACTGAAGGGATTCACACATGGCATCCTTGCCATCCTTCACAATAGCTAGAAAGCCATCCCTTTCGATAATATGCTCAGCCACTAAAGAGATGCAATTCCACAGAGTGTGCGAAAACTTTGCTAAAGCACAGATGGAGTTGGCCGATTTCAACACTATGCTCCCAGCAGAAAATACTTTCAATGCCTATCCATCCATCCATCCATCCATCCATCCATCCATCCATGCGCTTATCGTCCCAATCAGGAGGGATGGTAGGGTACGCTGCCTGCTTCGAGGTGGCCATAGCCGACCTGAACCACCAAAGTCTCCAGAGTGGGGTGTGTGGGCAGGTAGCCGGGGTCGCTACTGGATGGGCGGTATTTCTTCGTTAACGACTTGTTCACCATCGGAATAGTCTACGGGGTGGTCCAAGTAGCAGCCACCCTCTTTTGCAATGGCACATGAAATGGCAACACCAGGTCAGTGGACGGACCCTGGTCCAAAATATCTGTAAGATCTTGATCAAACTGCAACAGAGGCCTGGTCCAGCCCAGTTACTCCACAACTCTCAACATCAGTCTCCGATAAGAGGAGTCGGCATGATCCCCCGAATCCGGCTTGCCGAACTCCATCTCAAGGGAAGTGTCAAGGCCACTGGCATCATGCAAAGATTGACAGATCCTCCATCCAACTCTCTTCAGAGATGAGACTCCGGAACACCAGGTGTACCATACGGAAGACCAAAAGGACCAACATCCTCCTCTGACCTTTCTTCGCCCTCATAAATGTCCTGGAGAGACATAAAGAAGTCCTTACTTGGGAGAGGAGTACACTGCTTCTCAGTCACAGTCTTCACAGACTTAGAAGTAGCCTTCCACAGTCACAGGGACCTCCACCGGTAAATTCGGCCCAGATGGCATCAAGGGCAGTGATGGCCGACGGCGTCGACAATGGCGCTGTCAGTTTCCATGGCATGACCGAGGCAAAGACCCGACAGGCGCACCAGACTGGCATGGTGCCAATGGCATTGACACCTTCAAGGCCTTTGAGGATTTCACAGGTTTTGCCACAGACTAAGACTGCGACCTGTACCTGGCACGTCTGGTGAACTCCAAGCCTTGTCCTAACGGGACCCTGAAGGCTCCCGATGTTTATTGCACCGTCCACACGGGCTCGAAGGCGAGCGAGTATCCGGCCGAGACCGTTCCCTGCCGGCTTTGTCAGAAGGCTCGGATGGAACTGTGCCTTGGTACTTCAATCGCTGCAACATCTGCACCCAGAAAGCACCCCACTCCTCCGGGGTCGAGGATTTGGTGGGGCTGGTCACCTTCTTCAAGGAGGCGTCGTCTGAAGAGGACGGGGAAGGTGAACGGCGACAGATTCCTGGACCGCTCAACAAAGAGGAGTGGTGCGAACCAATGCGGGACCAAGAGCGCTTGGACTTGGTCGACAGACCAGCTGACTTGGATTTACGGGGCTTGGACACCCTTCCTACCTTCAATTTCCCCTTACGTTCCCGCAAGGCCTTGGCAGTCAATGACTGGCACTTCGAACAGTCATCCGTAGTGTGGTCCTCGCCCAGGCAACACAGACAAATTCAATGCGGATCCTTAATCGACATCTTGGAGACGCAGTTCCGACATTTCTTGAAGCCAGACCGCAGAGTTGCCGGGGAAGAAAAAGACAACTGTCCTCTGCCGTGCCGGATGACGGTTACTTCCACATTGGCGGCTTCACAGAAGAGTGCATCGTTAGTTTCAGCACGTCTCTACCCTCGCTCACAGTACGGGTCTAGTTGTTTCGCCCTGGGCGGCCGCCGGGAAGCATTTATCCACCACACTTCCGGCGACCGTTGCGTTGCAACCCCCTTAGTTTAGCCATTCGCTCACCTTTGGGTAAGACGCTGTTTTCCGCTCTCGGCTGTCTCGCAGCTACCTGCTCTTCTCTCGGATACGCTCTGCTGGCGGCATTCCCAACCATCGATCTCTCTCTCTGCTATTCTGCTCTGCGTTTGCCTTCTTCCTCGCTCTGCCGGCGCTTTCGCCGCTTGCCCTTGCCTTTTTCCTTTGCCTCCACTACCAGAGTCCTGCTTGTGCCTCAACAGCCTCTCTTGATTTTGGAGCCCTCCTCCGCTCTGCGATTGGATCCTCATTGACCGGACTTCACTCCTTTGTTTATTTGCCTACCTTGTGGAACTTTGTCACTGCAAACAAGGGTTTTTTCTGCCCTTCGGCTTTTTCTCCCTTTACCTGTCTGACCGTGGGAACGGGGCCACAGGACTGCCGATTACTCAGCGGTCACTGTCGCTTCCTCTCGCGGCAGGCTCACCCTGCAAAAGAGAGAAAAGGATTACCTTACACAAAGGAATCTTAACTCTCAACTTTGAAGACTTGGAATTCAACTTCATCTGAGGACGTCACCCTTGACAGAGGTCTTTGAGGGACATCGACCTGACGCTATCGACGCAGGGCGCCCTCTGCCCGAAAAATTTCCAAAGCAGTACAGCTGTGGACATTACACGTCATAGATGAGGAATACGTTGGAGGACACACCCCATTCTGAACATGCGGCATGAAAGACAGAAAACTGTCACCCCACACCCATCACCAGGTTTCAACCCACTAAAGAAGAGATGCACATCAACCGCCAAGCTTTCTGAGCAAGGCTGGGCGGGGAGATGAGGAATCTGCAGGAGAAGAATCCAAAGAAAGAACATTACGGTAAGTAATTTCTCCTTCAATGGTTTGCCTTCCTCCGTCAGATTCCTCATCTGATAGACTCGCCAAGCAGTGAGGCAGATGAGGTGGGTAGCAAGTTACAAAGATTTTGCAGCACTGGCCTGCCAAAACGCACATCAGCTCCACGGGCAAAATCCAGACTGCAGTGTCCACCGAAAGTGTGAAGTGAGGACCGTGTTGCCACATGACAAATATCCCTAACCGGGACTCCCCTTTGTAAGGCAGTTGACGTAGAGACCACTCTAGTCGAGTGTGCCCCGATGCCAGAAGGATGCTCCCTGCCTGCTGACTGATAGCACTCCACTATGCACAGAATGATCCACCGGGATCATAGTATTTTGTTACTGTCAGGACTACACAGGCTAGAAAATAGGCCAAGAAGAGTAGGTCAGCTGTCCAGAATTCAGACTTCTTGCGACAATGAAACTCGGGGCCCTTTTGGGATCTAGTCGATGGAAACGCTCCTCTTCCTTGGAAGGGTGCGGCGGTGGATAGAAGATTGGTAAGTCTATGGCCTGTGATAGATGAAACTCAACACCACCTTAGGTAGAAATCCCAGCCTTACTTTCAGCGAGACCACCTCTCTAAAGACCCACAGGAAGGAAGGTTTGCAACAAAGGGCCTGCAATTCACTAAACCACCTAGTGGATGTTATTGCCACTAAGAAGGGTGTCTTCAAAGAGAGCAGCCATAAAGAACAGATATGCATGGTCTCATAAGGATTTGCCATCAGGAAGGTAAGAACCAGATTGAGATCCCAATCTGTGATAACAAAGGGAGTTGGAGGAAACTTATTTACAAGGCCCTTCAGGAATTGAGCCATCACCAGGCTAGTGAAATATGAACCCTGATCCAGAAACCTTTTAAACAGACACGGCTGCCAAATATCCTTGGACTATGGTAACCAGAGGGTCTGCTGAGGGAAGGGACAGAAGGCACCCCAACACTGTAGTGATGGGGGCAGAGATCTTGTAGATGGTCTGAATGCAGCCAGCATTACCTCAAACACCCCCTCATAGAGGTCCCAGTCACCTTATCTCATCCTCTCAAGAGCCACACATGTATCTTGAGGGACTCTGGGTTTGGATGAAGCATCCAACCTTCCGACTGGGTTAGGCGATCCAGGCGCCGAGGCAACAGAGAGGTGGGCAGATGGTCAGATCAAGAAGGTCCGAGTACCACGCCATCCTCGCCCAGTCCGGGCTGATGAAGATCATGGTTGCTCGAAACCTCTTCAGCCTTCTGAGAACCCAAGGAATTACAGGAATCGGACGGAAGGCGAAGTTTGTTTGTTTGTTTGTTTTATTTCTAATGCGCTCCAGACCCGTAGGTAGAAGGGCGCAGCAGGTAGGATAATGCGAAACTTACATTGTTACAGATTATACAGGATACAGTAAAAGTTATACATACTATACAAGATACAGTAATGGATATTATAGATAATATACAAGTTGTGCAAATTATACAAATTATACAAGTTACAGTAATAGTATACAAATGTATACAAATGTGCAGGACCATCATCGTGCAGGTCGATGAGTTACATAGAGGATGGTACGCATAACATATCGTGGGAAGGAGGAGAGGGACAAGTGTCAAGTCTGGGAATATTATAAGCCTAAATCTAGTGGTCGTTGGAGATAAGATATTGGATAGCATTCCTTCTGAATAGTGAGTACGGCTGGTCTGCTCTTAGATTGTTGGGTAATAGATTCCAGGTTTTGGCCGCCTTCACAGGGAAACTATTCCCACCGACCGTGGTAAGTTTAAATCTAGGTACTACCAGACAGTTAGTATTGGTAGCTCTGGTAGGTCTAATAGAGGTTTTTTTTTGCATTTTGTTCGTGAGGTAGCTTGGGGCGGCGTTGTTAAGAGCTTTATGTGTCAGGGAGATAATTTTTAATTGAATTTTGTGGTTTGTAGATAACCATTTGTGTTGGCGTCTAATGGTGGAGATGTGTGTTCTTTTGTTTATGCCAAGCGCTGCTCGCAAAGCATTATTTTGGAGCGTTTGAAGTTTCTGTATGGTAGATTTGTTGGCACCACTGTAAAGGGCATTACAGTAGTCGATCCTGGAGAGGATAAGTGCTCTAGCCAAGATCATGCAACTGTCATTAGAGAGGAAGGGCTTGCCTGCTCTTATCAGTTTGCAGGTGTATGCGGTGGTAGAGGCCAAGGATTTTAGTTGTTTGTCGAAAGATAGTGTGGAATCCAAGTAGAAACCGAGGGTTTTTACTTCCTTGGAGACCCTGATAGGATTTCCATCAATATTGAAGGAGGAGAATTCCTGACCTAATTTTTTGGTGTTCATATGTGTTCCCAGGATTATCAACTCCGTCTTGTCGTCATTCAAGCACAAGCCATGTGTGGCCATCCATGCTTGAATAACGAGATATACCCTATTCACCAATTCCGAGTCCTTCCTATGATCCCCAGAAAGCGGGAGGAGAATCTGTGTATCATCTGCATAGTTAGTGTAGGTGATACCCAGAAGGTCTAGATCATCGAACAAGGGCTTGGTGAAGATATTGTATAGGGTAGGCGAGACACAGGAGCCCTGGGGAACGCCACATAATATAGGGGTAGGGTCAGCTGCGGCCGATGGGGAAAAAACTCTCATTGTTCTTTCGCTGAGGAAGGATTCGAGCCATTTGATGGCCTCAGGAGAGAAATGGGCAGCAGAATCCAGGTGTTTGCAGAGTACCTTGTGATCGACCAAGTCGAATGCTGCAGAGAGATCAAGTAGGAGCAGGAGTGCTGTTCCTCCTCCATCCCTCAGCTCGTCGACCTGCGTCTTTAAATCAATTAAGGCGGTTTCTGTTCCATGAAGTGGACGGAAACCAGATTGTCTTGCTCCTAGGAGCTTATACAGGTCAAGGTGTTTTTGTATCTGAATATAGGCAGCTTTGTCCAATATTTTGAGGAGGAATGGCACAGTGGTAATAGGGCGGTAGTTGGTTGGGATAAGTGGGTCTAAGGTCTGTTTTTTGAGAAGTGGGAGCACCCAGGAATGTTTTAAATTGGCTGGGAAGTGGAGAGGGAAGGTCCAATCTACCAGAAACATGTCCCTTAGCGTGCCGTTCGCTGGGAATTTCCTTGAGCAAAACAGTGTATGCTTCCTGTTGTACTCTGTGGCAAACAGGTCCACTGATGGGGTACCCCAACGAGAGAAGACCTCCTATAGGACTTCCTGGCACACTTGCTGATCGTGTGAGAACGTGCTCTGTATGCTGCGAGCATCCACCAAACTGTTCTTTGTACTCGCCAGATGAACTGCCGAGACCGAGATCCGGTCCTCAAACAGCCAGAATCACAGCTGCATCGCCTCTCTGCAGGGGGGGAGGGAGAACACGTCACCGTGCTTGTTCAGGTAGTGATGGCCATCGTATTGTCAGTCAGAATCAGGACATGCTTCCCCTTCGGAGACTGGGCAAATGCTCTCAGGGCTAGCCTGATTGCTCGCAACTCCAGCTCATATGCCACCTGGCTTCCATTGCTGACCAAATGCAGCTCACCTGAAAGTCCTCGCAGTAAGCGCTACAACCCTTCAGAGACTCATCTGTCACTACTCGGGCTTGAGGCCACGGAGGCCAGAAGGGTTCCCCTGCCATTGGCCAACCAACAAAGGTAGTGGACCACTGACCTGGATACCCTGAGGGCATCCGAAAGAGTTCTGAGGTACTGCGACCACTGTCCTTGTAGGACCCATTGAAAGATCTCATGCGCAGCATGGCCTCTGGCACTAGCAAAATAAAGGATGCCATGAGGCCTAAGAGGCGGAGGAAGGAAGCTGCTGGTAAGGCAGGATGGTTCCATAACTGGTTCATCATCAGCACACTGCTGTTGACTCTGTTAGGGAGTAGTTGATTTCTGTGCTAATTCCCTTCAACCTTGGAGACCCCCAGCTCTTCATTAGGACTTTAATATTTATCCTGAGTGATTGAGACCATTTTTCTCACTTGCTCATTTATTTTTCATCTGATTCGGACTGTGTTTTCTTTGCTTTTGGAGTCTGAAACTCTGCAGGCATCTACCCTTTGTATTGTGACGCACAGCACCTTCAGTGCAGGGTCACAGAAGTCCCTTGGATTTCTCATAAGGTTTAAATACCTTCTCTTGGGTGAACTACTGTTCCCAAGAATAGTAAAGTGAAATTGAACTTACTTAACTTTTTTTTCGTAGGTCCAGTACAACCCATCTTATGTGCAAGTACTGGGAGGTTAACTAGTAGCCCCTTTTTCCTACTTACTCATGTAGCATTTTAATGTTACCTTCACATTTTAAATGGGTGGTAGCAGTGCTTACATTTTCCTACCATTGCACGTTTATACCGCAGGCTGAATCCTCAGCTGCAGTAGTGCACCCATAGGTGCCCATTTTGTCAAAATGGACCCGGTCTTTTATTTATTTTTTCCGCCATTTCCGAGGTCTTCCTTGGGTTTTACTCTGCGCGCCAAACCAGGTTTAACCTTTTTGTTTGTTTTGACTTTGGCGGGCTTCAGTGATGAAACCTGCCTCTGGTCCCAGTGTGTCTAGCAGGGCAGGAAGCAAGGGAGGTGCCCGAAACTCCCTGTTCTTGGCCTCCTTGGTTATCTGAATGCACCCAGTGCTGATTGGCTGTTGGCTGTCCTCGCAGGACAGCCACCCTGCTGTGTGAGTGACAGCTAGGCTGTGCATGGATGGGAGGATGTCTCGGAGGGATAGCTCAGGGGCAACATGCTCGCCTTGGAAGCAAGACTACAAGGAGCACCACAGGTTCGATTCCCGGGTCCATCCTTAGGAACCTCTGGGTATTAAGCGCGCTATAAATAACCTATCATATCATTTCATATGATGGGAGAAACCTGCATAAAAGCGAGGTTTCTTGGACGGAAGGCAGAGTTGAGCACTGGACGAAACGTCAGATGAAGGAAACTGGAAGAGAAGCTTGCTGCACCCTCCGGACCGTTGAACGGCCTGGTGAAGCCCTGCTGCAGTGCTGAAGCTCCAACTCTGAATCGACTAGAGAAGCCCCGGAACGGACGACTTCCCTTGGGTTGGTGGGACTAACAAACCCCAAGACAAACTTTGCTAGAGGACCTTCCCCAACTGGCTGTACTGCTTTGCTGCTGCTGGAACCGATTGCCAGGGGTCGAGAAATCCATAGTCGAGTGCATCGTCTTTAAGCTAGACCAGAACTCCAGGAAGATTCTGAGGACCCCCCGGAAGCAGGACGACCCAAGCCTGAGTCACCTCAACAGAGTGCTGGACTCCAAAAGCAAGCGAAGCCCATCAAGTGTCCATGGTGGTGCCATTTACCGGTAGCTGAAACCGCAAAGTGTTGCTGAATTGAAAACAGCCTGCAGTCGCCGGCAACCTTCAAACTGCAGGAGTCCTCCAGACGTCCTCCCTGTTTTCACCACGACTGAGGCCCAGGAACCTAGGATCTGAAAGACTGCAACCAGAACAGAAGCCAGCTGCAACCTCTTCTTCAAACATAAGGTACTGTCTTGACCGAGGGGTACTTACCTTTTTTGTCTGTAGCTTGCATCATCTCACTTGAGACTTGCAGTAGCTGCTTTTTGCAGAGTCTATTTCAGCTCTGCCTTTCACAAGCCGAACAGCTTGTGCCACAAAAGTAATTTCTTACAAACTCACTAACATTGTGCCTTTTGCGCTATCTAAAGAAACGCCTCAAGCGCCATAAGCACTGTCCAAATTGACTTTGGCTGTCCTGGCTCCCTGCAGACTCTTCTGATCCATTGACTTTTATTCTAATTGTCCCTCATAGGTGGTGCATAAGTCTAACTTGTATTGCTGGGAAAGATCTAATCTAGGCTTCATTGGGAGATTGAAAAGTACTCACATGCTCTGAGAACCCGTTAACCTTTTTCTTTCCCTAAATTGCTCCTTTACCACAACCTCAGAATTGTATTAAGTACCAAAAAGTGAATTATAAACGCCAATACTGCACTAGTAATGGAAGTTACCTCAGGGTTTAGAAAGTGTGTAGGATGCATCCCAAAATGGTTTCTACTAACTCATCTTAAATCTGAGCAAGTGTTATGAAGTGTATTTTTATTGTTGCACATTGATTGCCCTTTGTAAAGAAGGCTCATTTAAAAATAGACTTAATTATTTTACTAGAAACCCTTGAGTGTGTTATTTGGTTACTCATTATTGTGAATCTCAGTGTTGCATCTCTACAGCTCACATTTCTTTTTATTTTTTATTTACTTTTTTATAAACAAAGGTCAGTTTGATTTTTACAAGAAGCTCACATTTACCCCTCTTGAGATAAGTCTGGCTGCTCATTCACTACCAAATTAAGCAGTACAGACCTATACCAATAGATGGGTTACCGATTACGAAGAGGACAAGGGTGTTGTAGTCTCCTACAGGGTTACTGCATCCAAGGTACGGGAATACATGGACTCCGGATCTGCTGAGCCGAGCTGCGACTACTGCCACGAGCTTGGTGAAGACCCTTGGAGCGGAGGTTAACCCAAAGGGGAGCTCCTTGAACTGATAGTGCTTGTCTCGAGGAACCTCAGGAACTTCCTGTGCTTTTTTATGCATCAGCACATGGAAATGTGTCCTGCAAAGCTATTGATACCAGCCAGTCCTGTAATTCGAGAGCACAGAGAAGGTCCGTCACCAAGGACATGAGGTCCAAAATGGGACGGAGACCTCCTCCCATCTTGGGCACCAGGAAATTCCAGCACAATGCTCTCTGCTCGGGAGGTACCTCTTCCACGGCACCCTTCAACTACAAGGCTCAGTTCTTCCTGTAGCTTCTGTCCCAGTTGGCTGGGAGGTGGTGGCCGTCTGTTCGGGGGGCTTCCTTAAGAAGGGCAGACAATAACCCACAAGCTCCAGGGACCAGGCATCAGGGGTAATCTCCAGCCATTGGGGCCAGTGCTCTGCCAGCCGTCCACCCGCCAGCAAGTTGCGGGAGGGGGAAATCAAAGCGGTGTAGAGGGCAGAGCCACACCAGCTGCTTGCTGGCCTACGGAAGCCCCTCTGCCCCATCCGGGGCACGAGAAAAGCATCTCCCATTGCTTGGTTTACGGGAGCTGCACTTTCCTGCCATAAGTCACATAATGCCTGTAGCCTCTGCCCTTAGAGGCGAAGCTGAAGGCAGACTTGGCTGGCTGCGCAGCTTGGCACATTGACTTCTATTTTTGCAGGGGGAGTCTGCCCTCTGGCCGAAAAGGAATTCACCCTCAAAGGGCATGTACAGCAGTCCGTTTTGGACACTAGGCGAAACATCTGAAGACCTCAAACAGGCCTGCATCCTCCGTGCTATAGCCAATGCTATCAAATGGCCCACGCAGTATGCCACGTCCAGACTCGATTGCAGCAACTGCCAGGCCACCTCTTGCCCATCCTCTACCAGCTGTACGAAGCCGGCATCACTCCCTGAGGGATATACTGCGTTGCATGTTCCACTGCCTTCCAAAGGCCGACCGTGTATTTCGCGAAACCACTGGCCACGTTAGTAGCTTTCAGAGCCATGCTGCTTGAAGTAAGAACCTTCTTAGCCATGGCGTCAATTCTTTTAACTTCCCTGTCTGGAGGCAGATTTGAGGTTGAAGATGCTGGTCTGGTGGAAACTGTGGCATCCCGCATGACGAGACCTTGCGGGGAAGGGTGAGAAGACAGAAATGGAGGGTCTCCTCTTGCCAGCCTGTACTTCCCGGTCATGGTGGAACTGACCTGATGGACGGAGCAGGGGTGCTGCCACAGGGAGGCTACTGGATCAGCAATCACCGGGTTCAGAGGCATGGTCCTTTCAGTAACAGGACCCTCGTCCAGTATGGTGGTTAACTCGTAGCCTTGGACCGGCACTGCCGCAGCCTGCAGGCCTAAGGTGCCAACTACCCTATCTACCAGTGCCCAAAATTTGGCATGGGTGTGGGTGCAAGGTTGGGCTTGCTGAAGCTCATCAGGTGACGTGTCCAGTCCGCTGGCATCATGGAGCCCTTATGCCAATGCCAAAAGGTTAGCTTGATCGTCGAAAAAGTTGATGTGCCCCGTCTCTATGTATACGGTATCGACCCCTCCCAGATCATCTCAGTCATCGGCGCCGAAGATGGAAGTCATGGTACTGAAGAAGTCGTCCGGGAGAGCGGGGCAAAAGATTAGTCGGTGCCGATAAGGTGACTGATGGCTGCGATCAGTGCTTTGGCACCGAGATGGCGTGGGGGACGCTCTGGCCTTGCAGTGTGCAGGAAGGCCCCAGCATCAAAGGTTTTGGTGCCTTCTTCAGCATCGAAGCCAAAGGCTTTCCTGACACCAAAGGTATCAGCACTGTGGCTTGCGTGGGGTTGGATGTACCAAGCCCAGTGGCTGCCTCTGTGGCCAGCTGCTTGGGGAGGCACCAGCGCCTGAAGAAACAATGTTTCTTTAACATTTCCAGCATTTGGATTTTGAAATCTTCCCACTCTTGCCAAATGGTCAGCCCAGCCGACAGCTTACCTCCTTCCGTCAAAGATTCACAATCTCGACGGTGCGAGTGGTGCCTTTTTTTCTTGTGTGACAAGGAAGAGTGGCTCCTTGAATGGGACCTCTGCTTCATCTTCCGTCAATGTTTATCTTTTTCGGGGGTAGGCACCTCGGTCTTAGAGGACCCGACAGTGGATAGCGGCAGAAATTTTTAAGGCTGTTGGTTCAACTTGAGATTAGCAGCTCGCACACACACACACACACACCCCATTTTCAGGTTAATTTTAGTACACAACACACACCCCTATGTGTCATGACCTGTGCCGAGCCACCAGAGGCATCTCTCACATGGGTCGGTAACCAACATTTTGGAGTGGCAATCGGAACATCGTTTGAAACCTGAGGCATAGACATGTATTGAAAAAATACGTCAAAAAAGTTGAAGACTTGATTCACTGTGTTCCTAGAGCAGTGGGGCCGAGCGCACAGAAAAGGAACTGAGGTATCAGGTGTAGTGACATGGTGTATATATACGACATCAGATGTCACATCTGGACCAGAGGATCAAGCACTGAGCAAGATGGAGCGACAATCGAGTCGCGGTCCACTACGTCCCATCAAAGTTTTTTCAGAGAAGCAGAGCTGGATGCGGATATTAGATGAGGAATCTGTGGGAGAAAGGAAATCCACTGCAAGTCAGTAACATGTCCACAGTTTTCCTACTGTAAGGCTGGGCATGAGGGCCAAGGCAGAGAAGAAATCAGCCGAGTTGCCCGAGTTGTAGAGTCGGCGAGCAAGATCAGTCATTCAGAAGATGTCACTTAGTCGTTGAGACAGCCGAAGATGCCTGGCAATAATGCGTTAAGTAAATATAATAGCAATATAAACTTGGTAACGAGCTCCACATTAAGTGACTAACTAGATAGGCGGGAAAAAAACTATCTGGTGGGACCTCGAAGCGTGAAGGATTTTGGGTACACTACACCTCATGTTAGGGGTGGTGTTACATAAGCATCAGAAAACCTCATACATAGGGTATAACACCTAAAATAATGTCTCATATGTTCCCCACTGTACCCAAACACTGCCCTAAATGCTTGGTATTGAACCAATACATCACATATGTTTTGGAAGTGCCGAGAAATGACCCAATTTTGGTAAATGACCCAACAGGCATTGACTAATGTAGGTATCGATCCGGTACTGGTCACGCCAGAATCGCTACGACATAGAAATGAAAACAGACTGAAATTTAACATGTGGGTCTAACGACAAAGTGGGCGAGGGCAGAGTTAACTTAGAGTAAATCTGGCTATTCCCAAGCTAATGAGGAGACAATGATGAGATGGGAAATAAACTAATAGAACTGACGTGAGCAACAGACAAAACACCTTATATGAAAACTGTATTTTTCTTGTTATCCATAAATATTCATAACTAAGTTACATGTAGGTAGCAATTACCCATACATCTTTAAACAAATACATATGTGTTTGCATGATGCGGCTTTAACAAACGATGCCAGGTAATAAGTGTAAATATATGTAGGTCTACTGTTCACTAAGTGCTGATTTCATGAAGAATTTTTCTTTTATACCACAGTCAACAACGAATGGTCAGATCGATGTCTTGCAAGTGTAGATATGATGCAATGTCAGCAACCAAACAATATTGTGCTACACGAAAATGTAAAAGTTAAAAAATAAAATTAAATTAAAAAAAACAAACAAAAAAAAACCAGTGCAACAAACTATTCAATTTGCGGGAAAAAGGTGAAATATTGGCTTCTGTGCATTGTGGGTAACTACTTCGAAATACATGGTAAGTACATGTTTATCAAAACCTGTTCCTAGGTAAATATTGCTTTTGCAATTTGCCTTGTAAAAATGCCATTGGACTGCTTAAAAACCGGCTGATCAGAAAACATATTAAAGGAGTGTCCACAAATGCGCTGAATATTCCTAAACTCTGGGAAGGCTTCCATATTACATGAACAATAATGCTGAACAAGCAATGCAATAACCTCTGCACCATTGCTTCTTGGAACATGAGCCAACCTTTTGATACATTTCTTCAGAGTATCGTAAGCATCAACTAGCAAATGCTTTGTGTATGGAAAGGCTTTTAGTACTAGCGTCATTTCAAATATCTACATAGAAATCATTCATTAGAACAAACTACATGACTTGTATGTGCAAGGAAATGACGGAAGTAAAAGCTCTTTAACATCTCCAGTACTCAGTACAACCTCTGCAAACATCTTCTTACCTCACTTCTATGTGTGATGAAGAATCTGGCTGGACTAGTCTCCCGGCTTGTGAATTAATGCCTTGGGAAGTAGATGCATTAACACTGGAGGAGTCGACCCCTATTTGCTCGGTGCTTGCAGCTACAGCGTTCTCGCCACAGCCGTCTTCCAACGTGCCAGAGGCTAGGCTGCTGGTATCCATTGGAGATCCCTCCAATTGGCTGCTGACTGCAGTGAGTGCATCAGAATCCTCTGCTCTTTCTGGCGACAGTGAAGCTAAGGGATGTAATAAAGAGCAGGGTGAGAAAGTGAGGTAAAGGAGTAGTCTTAAAAGGGTACAAACCAATTTTGAGGGAAGAAATTATGATCATGGCTGTTACGCTGCAGGCCCAGTATAGTGTTTGTTCAAGTCAAAGTTCACAGCAATTTTATTCTAGCCAATACATGTAGTTACCAAAGTGTCTCAGGTGGCAGTAATTAGAAGCAGAAATTACTTGGGGGTAATGTTTCTATGGCTACTTCACTCAGGGACTTTGCATCAGATATATATTCCAGCGTCAAATGCTCAGAAAACAATTAGATCCACTTGCCTCCAAGTAGTGGTCGTCTACTCCTGACGTGAAGTGATCGTCGTACATAGACTATGTCACTACGCCCCAGTACCTCAGTTCCCCTCTTTCCCCCACCCCAAAGCTCAGCCACTGCGGATGAAAAATCAAGGGATTCGGCTGAAAACAGCCACAAGTCGTGTTTAATACAGTCGGGGAAAAATGCTCTTTTTTAAAGGAATAGAACCAGAAAGAAGCTGCGGAAGAATGCCAAAGAAGCTTAAATATAAGCCTACGAACCGAATCCGAGTGATTTGCCCGTGGCTGGAATTATCACGGGCAAATCGTGAGAAAGGTGCGAACTACCAAAAGTTTGCACCATTCTCATGCGAACACGCTTACATGCGCGGGGGCTGCAGGGTTTTTCCCCGCAACCCCCGCTCACTATACTGTAAAGTATAGTGAGCGGGGTGTTGCTGGGGACATACTTACCTATAATGCTACCACCAAAGGTTCAAACTTTTGGTGTTCGAACCTTTGGTGGTAGCATTTTTAGGACTTTTTGACCATGCAAACTTTTGCATGCGGTCAAAACGTCCTAAACCTACGAACCAACTCATCTCCCAAGAGTAGGTTAGCCACCACAGAACAGTAGACACTAACATGGTCGGCGAAAAGCAATCTCCAGGAGAAGAATCCATAGAAAGATTAACAGTAAGTAATTTCTCCTTCAATGGATTGCTTTCTCCCGCAGACTCCTCATCCAATACGACTCAAAGCAGTATAGTGTGTGGAGGAGGTATAAAAGTCTTTAAACCAGAAGTTCTGGAAGACTGCCATACCAAAATAAGCATCTGCACCATGTCCAGGCAGTAGATCAACCTCCCTGGACCACGCCTCAAATCATCTCCATCTGCAAGCATACAGAGATCTTCTAAATGCTCTGCGTGTAACCAGTAGCACCTCGAGTACCTCTTCTGAGAGGTCCCAGTCATATCTCATCCTCTCAAGAGCCACACATGTAGGTTGAGGGGACTGTGGGTTCGGGTGAAGTACCCGACATTCTAACTGGGATAGGAGGTCCAGACGCTGAGGCAAGCGGAGAGGTGGGCAGATGGTCAAATCTAGGAGTTCAGAATACCATGTTCTCCTGCCCAATCCGGGGCGATCAAGTTCATGGTCGCTTGAAATCTCCAACCTCCAGAGAACCCACAGGATGACTGGAATCGGAGGGAAGGCATAGTGGAGGTTGAAGTAGCACTTCACTAGGAAAGCATCCCCCAGTGCGCCTTTTCGATGGGAATTCCTGCGAGCAAAACTGTCTGCACTTCCTGATAAACTTCGTGACAATCAGATCGACTGCCTGGTTTCCCCACAGAGAGAATATATCCATGAGAATTTCCTGCCTGACCTCTCACTTGTGTGAGAACGTGCTCTGCCTGCTCAGGGTGTCCGCCAGCCCATTCTACCCTGCTGGTAGATGCACTGCCGAAGCGGAGAACTGGTTCACCAGAAACCAGAACCATAGCTGCATCGCCTCCCTGCAAAGGGGCAGAGACCGCACAACTACTTGGTTGTTCAAGTAGTGCATGGCCACTGCATTGTCCGTCATGATCAGGACGTGCTTCCCCTAGATATAAGGTGCAAAAACCATCAGGGCTAATTTGGTCGCATGCAGATCCAGCCTCTTGATGTGCCACCGGCTCTCCATTGAAGACCAATAGCTGCACACCTGCAGATCCTCGCAGTGAGCGCCCCGACCTTTCAGAGATGCATCAGTCAGCACCTGGCTTGGGGCCACAAAGGCTAAACCTGACACTTGCAATTGTCGGAGCCCAACCAACAGCCTGTCCGCCTCCACGTTGGATTCTCCCGGCAGATGGACCGGTGAGATCCATACCTCTTGTGCAATTGCCCACTCCCAGATGTCTAGGGTCACCTGACAGAGGAGGAGGAGAAGAAGAACTGGCGCCCCCTGCTTGTTTAGGTAGTACATGCAGGTAGAGTTGTCTGTTTGAATACACACTGCACTGCCCCCGATCACTGGAAGGAATGACTTGAGTGCGAGCCAGGTGGCCATCAATTCTAGCCAGTTAATGCGATTCTGCTGCTTGGTCAGAGAACATAGCCCATGTACGCCATGTGCCCCAAGGGTTGCACCACATCCCTGGAGAGAAGAGTCTGTGGTCAGTGGATGCTGTATTGGAGGCAGTCGAAAAATGGCCTGCCCTGCGTGAGGTTCACCTCCTGGGCCCATCATCTCTGGTCCTGCTGTAAGTGAGAGGTGACCGGCGCCCACTGATTCACTGATTCCTGGTCCCAGGAAGCCACAAAATGCAGCTGCAGCCTAATTCGCAGCCTGGTGTAAGGAATGGCAAGTAGGCATGTCGCCATCACCCCCCGCCCCGCAGGTGTTGGTACCACCACGCCATCGTTACTGTTCTGCTGAGAAAGTGAGCAACAGAAGCCTTGTATGCCGCCACCTTCTCCTCTGTAGGGCATACCTTCTGCGTATCCCACAGCAGCCCTAAACACCAGAGTTTGAGTAGGGCAGAGCTGCAATTTCTGATAGTTGATAGAAAAACTCAGCTCATAGACCAGTCTGTCCACCGAGTACCTAACCTGCTCCAGAGACGTCCCTCTCACTAACCAGTCGCCGAGGTAAGGATATACATGCAGGCCCTCCGTCCTGAGGACGGCCGCCACGGCATTCAGGAGTCTTGTGAACACCCTCAGAGCTGAATTCAGACCAAAAGGTAGTACCTTGTATTGAAAATGCAAGCCCATGACTCGGAACCCGAGGAAGACCCGGTGAGGTTGCACTATGGGAACATGAAGATATGAGTCTTTCAGATCCAGGGAGCACATCCAGTATTCCCCCCCCCACACATAGCGTCTCGGCTATGATAGCTGGTGTCACCATTTTGAACTTCTGCAAAGGTAGGTACAGATTGAGGAAGGAAAGATCTAGCACCACTTGCAGGCCCGCCTGGTTCTTCTTTTGAATGGTGAAGATGCGGCAGTAAAGGCCCTGGCCCTGTTGAGGGGGAGAGACCTTCTCCACCGCCTCGCTCTCCACGAGGGAACAAATCTCTGCTAAGAGTGAGGGTGTTCCGATCTGTGGGAGGGGGTGAAAGGAGACAAGGGAGAGGGGATGGAAGGGGAAGCCAGAAGCCCGTGGAAACTACCGAGATTACCCATGAATCCGAAAAGCCTATGCGCCAAGCTTGACTGTGCAGGGCCAGTCTGCCCCCGACTGGGGTGCTGTGGACTCTGAAAAGAGCCGTCATTGTTTCTTTGGGTCTGAGGCTGACGAGTGGGATGGGGACTGGAAGCCTGAAGCCTTAAGCCAGGCCGTTGTCATGTCTGTCGCTAGACAGATCGCCCTACTAGTGGTATCTACGTGGGTCATGGTGGCCTCCATGATATCGTATGCCACTATTTTCGCCTCAGCAAGCCCACAGTTGTAGATTGGCCGCCACCAGGATGGCATTGGACTGTCTGAGATGCAGGCATGCATTGGAATAGATCTTTCTTCCATAGGCCTCTAGCGTTTTCTCCTCTTTACCCAGTAGTGCTGGAGAGGAAGTACTCAGAGATGAAGCCTGGGGCTTGGCATTCATAGATGTTGCTGCTATAACTGAGGATAATGGCTGCGGGTGCACTGACAAAAGTATAGTGTCGCCCTCCACCTGCCTGAAATTTGTATCCAGTCTTTTGTTGACTGACTGAGTGGAGTGTGGTTTGAGCCTACCCTTTTTTAGCCAGTGCTACAACATCTTTCTGCAGAGGGATGCCAAGCCTGGCCTCTGCTTTAATGTTAAACACTTCCACCAATAATTCCGGCTGCTCCTTCTGGGGCTGAGGGATGCCCAGGTATTTGGCTAGGCCTGCTATCCTGTCATGGAAAGCCCTTGCAGAGGAAGGCGTGTCTTGCTCTTCTCTATCAGTGTCCTACTGATCCCCGCATTAGCCGGGTCCGTAGGGGGAGTCTGTCGGCACTGAAAGCTTTGGTACCGGTGCAGTGCTGAACCCAGAGTTACCACAGGAGCAGTTCGCGGTGGTGGCGGAGTAGGCTGCGTAGGCGCCAGCTAAAGCGGCGGTGCGGGTATTACGCCATTCAGTATGTTTCCCATTTGTGTGGATCTCACAAGGGCCAAAAAACTTTCAAAGAAGCAGTCCTAGCAGGCAGGCTAGGCACGCTCCTGCACGGCCGCCGGAGGTGAATACGCTTGTTGCCTGCCCCCCCATCCCACCACATCGTACCGAGCTCCAGTGAAGGTCGGGTATGACGTGGTCCAGGTGATCGCAGTCATTGGAACCCAGTCTGCTTGGCCGTGGGTTCACGCCTCTGCAGTTCTCGGTTGGCGGGCTTCTGTCCTGGCTGGAATACTTTCCCGCCTTTGGGGGTCTGGCCTGGCCGACATCTTGTCTGTGGCTCGCAGGTGGGAGTGTTGTCGATGCAGGCCTGGGATCGGCCTGCATGCCTGGTTGCATCGGCTCTGCCCCTCCTTGCACCTCAGTCGCGTGCTTGGTAGGCTGTTGGCCCTAAGCCATGGGGCTGGTAGTGCTGTGTGTGCTGCATGTAGGCGGCCCCCTCAGGCGTGTGCCCGGTACAAGAGCACGTGGGCTCCTCAGCGGTGGAACAAGTAGGGCTCGTAGACCCCTCAGTCATTAAGCCGGTATCTGCAAGAGCCTTGTTATCCCTTATGCCACTGCAAAGGTCCGACGGACCTCACCCACCAGCAGGCTAACTGGGAAGGAGTCGCCTTAGCGGGGTGCTTTAGTACGCTTACCAGCTTGGTCTTTCTCCCTACATATTCCTTAATGCTCTCCAGCAGAGTCCTGGAAAAAACTCTCTGCCTCGCGAGACGGTTTTTGAGGCACCGGGGCGTGGAAGCGGTGCACACCGATCAACCTTCCTATCCGTGGTCTTTGCCAAGGCACCGGAGACAGAGCGCGTGCAGATTGGACGTGGGGAAGAAACCGCTGCACGACAGGCACCTGCTGAAGCCGGTCGCGGCTGACATGCGCTGGGGACAGACTAGGGCACCGGTGGATGACTTTCCTAATTTCTGCAAAAATAGAACAATGTAAGATTAGAGAAATTAACGTGGAATTACGAGGCTTGAGGACTCACCCAGGAGCGCTGGTGAAATCGGTCCGCTCCCGTCGACGTGGAAAAGAGGACTGGGGTGTGGCAGTGGGGTTAAGGGACCCTGCGCTCCTGGGGTTGCGCGCCTGAACATTTTAAGGAAAATTGATTTATCTGGTGAAAAAAGGTTCATTTTCCTGTCCCTCGCGAGGGATGCCCATACAGGATGGAGGAAAGAGGACGGGACATATGAGTACATCGAATCATTCATAGAGTTTAACATTGGGTTTTGCTTTCCCTGGTCGGTTTCATACAGATTCTAAACAGACTTGCGTCTATACAAACATTTACGTTGCTGATAGCTCCTTTATAAAGTATATAGGTTTTACTTACCTTGAGTTAGCTTGTGCCATCCTAAAATAAGCTGTGCTACATTGATATGAAAAGCAACTGCAATAGTATATTATTATACAAACTTGGGGGGCTTTTTTGATCACACTCTTGAACCTCTGCGACTTTTTTTTAGAAATATATATATCTTAATGTGTCGCAATGGTGTGTGCAGGAAACAAAGACCTAGAGTTCCCCCACTTCGTTTGTCAAAATTGAGAAAAAAGTTCCGCACACATCTATCACACGCCACTTGAAATAATAATCAAGAATCATAAGTTTGCTTCTTCTTGCATTATTCTGCATGTTTTTTTTATATATATAGCCCATGTTGATGACACGTGTTTCGGCACTCTTAGTGTGCCTTTTTCAAATCTGGCAATATTCTCTCCACAGGTTACTATCTCATGGTGTTCAACAACTCTCTAATGACGTATTTTCAGCATATGAAAGCCGGAGTCCCATTCGATTCTTAGACGATGTTCGTACTAAAAAATCACAGTTCCAGCGTCACATCCTACTAGGAGTAGTAATAGTATATTATAATATACTATTACATTAGGTTTTACCTGCCTAGAATAGCTGTGTACCATTCTTTAAGTGTTCTTTAGGTGTAGCTGACATTGGTCTGCCTGGTGCAATCCTGAATTAGTGTAGAGTTGTTGCTCATCCTAGACTGTGTACTATTGAGCAGAAAAGCAACTTTAAGGAATACATTACTCGCCGTAATCGTAATTCTGGTGCTTGTATCTGCTTAGATTCACATGCTATACATAGGACGACATCTAGTGGAAGCTGCAGAGTATTACAGTGGTTTTCGGAATTCGAAAAGGGAAGTCGAAAGGTCGTGCCAGTAATACTATCCCTAGTGTGACGTCTGCTGTATCCAATGTCCCTCACACATCGAGGTCCCTCAGATGTTTTTCTTCTGACATGAGGTAGCGCAAGTGTTATCCGAGTACAGTTGTATCCAAGCAGATATATGTAGAAGCTCATAACATCTCGTCTCTCAGGGAAGGAAGGGTGGGCGGCATGTGAATCTAAGCAGATACAAGCACCAGAAATACAATTACGGTGAGTAATGCATCCCTTCTGATGCTTGTGTAATCTGCTTAGATCACATGCTATGCATAGATTAGCAAGCAGGGTTGTGAGAAGGATTAGCGGCAAATAGATGTTTTGGAACCGCTTGTCCCACCTGTGTATCCATCTTGGAATGTGCGTCAATGTAGTAGTGCTGAGTGAAGGTGTAAACTGAGCTCCATGTAGCTGCTTTGCAAATGCTGTCTAAGGGGACGTTTGCAATAAAAGCTAAAGTAGCCTCAGTGCCCCGTGTGGAGAGGGCTCTTGGTGTAGAAGGAAGTGTCTTGTTTGATAATGAATAACATAATTGTATACATATGACTATCCATTTGGAGATGGCTCTTTTGGAAACACGCTCTCCTTGTCTGCCTGTAGCCATGGAGACGAACAGCTGATCAGTCTTCCTAAGCGGTTTGGTTTTATCTACATAGTAGAGAACCACCCATCTCACACCTAGTGTGTGGCGTTTGAGCTCAGCTGAGCTAGTTGGCTACTGAAAAAACGCCGGAAGCTCAATTGATTGGTTTACGTGGAACTTGGAAATGAATTTAGGGGAAAACCTAGGTTTGGATGGATGACAAAGAAAGGGTCCTGCACTGACAAGGCTTGGAGTTCGCTGACTCTTCTTATGGAAGTAATAGCCACTAAGAAGGCAGTTTTATAGGTAATGTGTTTAAAAGTAGTTTGATTCAAAGGCTCAAAGGGAGGGCCCATGAGTTTTGCTAGCACTACATTGAGATCCCAGCCAGGCGGGGGATTAGAGATTGGAGGGTGTAGTCTTTTCACTCCCTCCATGAATGCTTTAATGACTGGCACTTTCCACCATGAAACTTTACCCTGAGAGGTGGTGTAGGCTGAGCTGCTAGGTGGACTCTTGAAGAAGTAAAGACCAACCCTGAATCCAACAAGTGGAGCATGTATGTTAGAATGTGTGATGGAGTACATTCTATTGGGCTGATCTGTCTAGATTGGCACCAAATGACTAATCTCTTCCACTTGAGGGAATAACAGTGTCTGGTGTTTAGCTTCCGTGCTTCCTTTAGGATATCCATACACCGCTGTGGAAGATTGAGGTGTCCGAACTCTGACTTCAGGAGCCATGCTGGCAAGAGTGAGGTTGTGGGTGAATCGTCGTCCCCCCGTGTTGAGTCAAAAGGTTGACTTGGTACAGGACCTTGATGAGGTCGCACATCGCCAGCTTGCGCAGATGTGGACACCACACTTGTCTCGCCCACATAGGAGCAACTAGGATGAGTCATCTGATCCCTGTGTATTTTGTTCACTATTCTGCTGATTAATGGAGTCAGGGGAAAAGCGTAAGCAAATTTCCCTGACCAGCTCATCCATAGGGCGTTCCCCTTGGAGTCTGGTTGGGGGAACCTGGACGCGAAGTCTGGGCATTGCTTGTTTTCTCTTGTAGAGAAAAAGTCTAGAGAGGGATAGCCCCATAGAGAGAAGATGTGGTCTACCACGCCCGTGTGTCGTTGTCACTCGTGTTCTAATGGCAGAGGATCTCTGCTGAGAGAGTCTGCAAGAGTGTTGAGTACCCCTGGAACATGTTGAGAGGACAGGAACATCCCTTGTTTGAGTGCCCACCTCCATATTTTCTGATACAGTTTGGACAGATTTGGAGTGTGTGTACCTCCCCGTTTGTTGACAAAGAACTTTGCGGTGGTGCTGTCTGTCAGTACTTGTGCCGGCTGGTTTTTTAGGTGGTTCTCGAAAGCTTGCAGTGCTTTGAAGATCAGCAATAACTGTAGTATGTTGATGTGGTTCTGTGCAGTTACTTGTGACCACAGGCCGTGTGCTGAAGGTAGTGGGCCCCCCAACCAGAAAGTGACACGTCTGTTGTGACGACCACTAGCGCTTCCGTTTCGTGGAAGGGTTTAGCAGGTTTTCCCTTGATGACGAGCGTAGGTTTTGAACCAGTATAGGTGAAACAACCACTAGATCGTCCCACTGACCACTTGCCTGAGACTATTGTTTCGCCAACCATTCCTGCATTGGTCGCAGGCGCGCGTGGGGGACCAGGTAAATGCACGATGCCATCATGACTATCAGACGCATAGCTTTGTGTACACTTATCTGGAGACTGGCTTGATACTGGGGTATTTGCCGAAGCATGTTTTGTACTCTTTCCATGGATGGGAAGGCTAAGCCTGTCTTTGCATTTAACATAGCTCCTAGGAACTGTTTAAATGTGTTTGGTACCAGACTTGACTTTCTCGTTTATTGAGAAGCCTAATTGAAAGAGAAGGTCTATGGTTCTTTGCGTGTTTATCTTGCAAAGATGGTAGGATTCTCCCATGATCAGCCAGTCGTCCAGGTAGGGGTACACTGGGATTGCCTCCCTGCGAAGGTGCACCGCCACCGCTGCCAGTACCTTGGTGAACACCCTTGGAGCCGAGGCGATCCCAAAGGGCAGTACTTTTAATTGGTAGTGCTGGTCTGCTACTTTGAATCGCAAGAATCTTCTGTGCGCTGGGAACATTGAAAATAAGCATTTTCACGTCCAATGTTGCCATGTAACCCCCCCCCCCCCATTTAAACAGAGGGATTACTTTTTGTAGCGTTGTCATGCAGAATTTTTGTGGCTTGACAAATTTGTTTGCAGGTCTAATACCGGGCATATGGTCAGATCTTTCTTTTGAACAAGGAAGTACGTTGAATAAATACCCTTGTTTACATCGTTGTACGGCACGATTTCGATGGCGTCCTTGAGGAGTAACGCTTCGACTACCAAGATGAGTTGTTCCTCCCTTGACAGTCTTTTGTGGCGCAGGGGGAGGTTTGATGGGATTCCCAGAAATTCTATGCAGTAACCTTCCGCTACTGATAAAACACACTTGTCTGATGTTATCCCCTCCCATGCGTGGGTGAAGTGTGATATTCGTCCCGACTGGGGAGGCATGGGAGGGGACTTCTAGCGGGGCGTCATTGCTCGGAAGGTGTTCCTCTGGTGGGGGAACACCTCCCCTTTCCGCGACCTCAGCGCTGTCCCCTGGGATAACCCTGCGATGCCTGTTGGTTATTGTTCCATGAGGAACCCTGGCTTTGACTATAGCCTGTGCCTCTTTGTGCGTTTTGTCCACGAAAACACCGAAAATGATTGCCTCCTCGTTGGCTTGTTTGTTAGTTGGCCAATGGACTTGAGTTTCATATTCATCCTTGGCAGACTTAAGCGTGTCCTCAACTGCCTTTCCAATCAAACCATTAGGCTCAACAGGCATGTTGAGCAGGGTAGCCTGTGTTTCTAATTTGACTCCAGACTGCCTAAGCCAGTCATGGCGTTTGGGGATGTTGGCCTCAGCAATAACACGTCCAGCGTTGTCTGCTGCATCGAAATTGTTCTCAAGTAGGACGCCTGCCGTTGCTCTGCCTTCAGCAGCCACAAGGGAGATCTTAGATTTGAGTGGTTCTGGCGCTGATTCTTCAAGGACCGCAACCTCATCCCACTTAGTACAGTCATAGCTTGCTAGCAAGGTGGAGATATTAGCAATTCGTGCTTGATAAGCCGCCGAAGACGCTCTTTTCCTTCCCATTGTATATAGTTTTTTACTTTCCTTGTCGGGAGGAGCTTCGGAGGAGGCTAAGGGGGTACCTGCTCTCTTCTGGGTAGTGATAACTAGAGTCTGGTCTAAGTTGGCCCCTTATATACAAAGGGTCAGAACGTGCTGGGTGGAAAAGCTTTTCGATTCTAGGGTTTACCGCCCTACTCTGATTAGGCATTACTAGAGAAGGTTGAATCCTTTGTACAGACTTGAGTAAGGGGATAAACTGAGTTGCCTTTTTCTTAACCTCCTAGATGTTTTCAGCGAAATCTTTATCTTGCTGGATTCCCTGTGTCTTGATACTAAAATGTTCTGCAGCCCTGAGAAGTATGTCATTAAACAAGGGCTGGTTGTCCACTGGGGAATTGAGTAAGGGAGGGTCCTGCAGGACAGGAGAGTCAATGGCAAAGCGTACTGACTCTGTGTCCCCTTGATCGTCCCCTTCACTGATGTTGTTAATTCCATCATCATAATGGGTATCCTTGTCTGGGTAGTCATCAGCTTCTACCTCTAGGTCGTAAAGGCCAGTGGAGAGGCGAGGTGTCTTGTGGACTGGTTCTTCATACAGTTCCACTGGGGGGTAAGATCTCTTCCCTGACGGGTGTTACACATACAGGACTGAGAGGTCACAGGTGTAACTTTAGAGCTTGACGCCTGGGTAGTGGGAGGCGTGTTTATTAGGCTTTGAAGAGCCTGGGGGAGAGGTAGGTAGGCTACTGTATAACTCCTCCTCCCCCCCTCTATGGTAGGATCAGGCTGATGTGGGATGTCCTGTGTAGGAATACTATCAGGTTCCGGCGGGGTGGCTTTGGCAGGGGCAGGGTCCTGCCCTGGCTTGTCCCTTAATCCTGCCCGTCTGTGTTCCTGTCTTTATGAGAGGCATCCCTGGATTTATGTTTTTCCCTATGATCTGAGCTCTTAGTAGCTGACTTTTTAGAGAGAGACCGTAGTAGGGGCCTTGGGGACCTGTTTCTCCACAGGACGGGACAGTCCCGACTCCCTGGGCTTTTCCCCGGGTGTGGGTCGAGTTTCGACTTCGGGAACGGCATCCGCGGCATCTTTTGATGTCGCGAGGCCGGTAGAGGGAGTTTTATGTCCAGTGTCTTTTGTCTTAGCGGGCTTGTCATGAGGCAGCCGCTCGGGGTGCCCAGGGGACTGTGAATCCGAAGATCTGCCCTTAGACGTCGGCTCTCGGCGTGTGACACTCACATTGCCACGGGGTATGTGCTTGGTGTGGAGCCTTTGCCGCCGGGTGTCATCCCCATAACAGGACTGCCGGCCTGTCTACTAGGGTCAGGGGCTAGCACTGGGGAATGCAGAGGTTCCCCGTCACCCTCGTCGTCGCTGGATGGTCCTTCGACGTCCATTGCGGCATCGGCCTGCATGGCGTGAATGGCCCACCGTTTCGTCCTATCTTTGAGGGTCTTGCTCGGAGCAGTTTACAGGCCCGACAAGGAGCCTCGTTGTGGTCCCGATTCAAGCAAAGTTTACACACCTTGTGCTTGTCGACCCACGTGTGTTTTATTGCAGGACGGGCAGAATTTAAATGCCGTATGTTCCATATTGGGGGTAGGCAACAGGGCGACCCAGGGAAGGGGTGGGAAAATACATGTTATGACCACTCCCCACTCTGCCTACTGTAAGGCCTAGTCCCGGGGGGCCTTCCGAAGCCGGATGGTTCCGTCGAGATCTCCGTTCGACGGTCAGTTCTGTCCTTTCTTGAAGTCTTCGTCGCATCAAGGCACAGCATCGATAAAGGACAGAAAGATAAACTAATAAACCTTTTGTAAGTCAATGTATTTGTTGTCTACTAAATCAAACGCAGCTGAAAGGTCGAGAAGGAGTAGAGCGGCTTTCCCATTGTCTCAGAGAGTGTCAATTTGAGCCTTGAGGTCAAATCAGTGCTGTTTCAGTCCCATGTAGTGGTCTGAAACCAGACTGACGGATTCCCAGGAGGTGATTTTTTTCTAGGTGTTGCTGTATTTGAAAGTAGGCTACCTTGTCTAATATTTTGAGCAGGAAGGGGACAGTGGTGATGGGTCTGTAATTGGTGGGTATCGAGGGGTCCACAGATTGCTTTTTGGAGTAGAGGGAAAACACGCGATTCTTTAAGATTACTAGGGATGGTGCCCGTGGAGAAGGAGTTGATAAGCTTCGAGATGAAGGGTGAGTTCTCTGGCTGCATCTTTGATGATTTGTGAGGGGCAGGGTTCGCCCTGGCAGTTTGACGGTTTTAGGGTGAGAATGACTTTCGACCACTAGGGTGGATACTTTGGAGAAGCTGAAGCAGAGTGGGGGTTTAGAAGTGGGTTTTTGTGTAAATGGGGTGGAGTTAGCTGTATGAGCAGTGCAGAGGGTTTCTTTTTTGTTGGTTATTTTGACCTGCAGGCCTGATACTTTATTGGAGAGGGCATTTTTGATACTGGTACACCATTGTTTGTCTTTCACTCGTGTCTGGGACTGGGATGGGGGTTTCCAACTCTGAGGATGGTAAACAATTCTTTGGTACTGGAGTTAGCTTGCGAGATTCTTAGGTTGTAGGAGTCTTGTTTAGCCCGTATAATTTCTTTTTTGTAGAGGGCAGTTATTTTGTTGAGGTTAGTATTGTCATTGTCTGAGGGAGATTGTCTCCAGATCTGTTCACTTTTTCGTTTTACGAGTCTGAGTGATTTCAGGGGAGGGTAGAACCATGTATTCAGATGTCTTTTGGGTTTGCTTTTTTTGAGTTTCAGCAGGGCGATAAGAGTCCAGTGCTGAGGACATTATTTTGTTGTATTCGTCTACGAGGGTGAAGGGGTCGGTAGATTCTGTGGGCGAGTTCAGGGTCGGGAGAATTTG
The DNA here is from genome assembly GCF_040938575.1 of Ambystoma mexicanum. Taxonomy (NCBI): domain Eukaryota; kingdom Metazoa; phylum Chordata; class Amphibia; order Caudata; family Ambystomatidae; genus Ambystoma; species Ambystoma mexicanum. Next base: position 1,164,433,722 of record NC_090923.1, read on the forward strand.
ACGGGTGAGTTTTTCTGCTGTGAGTTTTTTTTGTTTCTAGTGAGGAAGGCTGGGGCTAGCGTGTTTTTAAAAGGGGTGTGGGGGGGGGGTCGGGGTTACAGCCTCAAGAGAGAAGGAAAGGACATGGTGGTCAGACCAAGGCTGGGGAGAAATGGAGGTGATGGAGACCGAACAGTTATAATCCGCCACCCAATCAAAGGTCCTCTCCTTGTTGTGGGTGGGAAGGGTCACTTTTTGATTGAATCCTAACTCTGACAGGGTGTTAGCAATAAGTGCGGCATGAAGGTCTTTGGGGTTGTTGAACCCTAGGTTAAAGTCGCCTAGGAGAAGCTCTGGGTTGTGATTTTTAGGTTGATAGTGAGGATGGTAGTTAGGTCCTCCTCTAATGTTCCCAGGGGCCGTGGGGGGGTTGGGGGGAGGGGTCTGTAGAGTAGGTGGATGGTAAGTGTTTGGGAGTTGGCAGTTTAGCTATTATAGATTCACAGGAGTTAGTTTTGTCCGATGGGGCAAGTCTCATGTTGAGGTTAGTTTTGGCCATTATGGCGAGGCCTCCGCCTCTGGATTCAGTTCTGTTGGCTCTGAAGATCATGTAATCTTCTGGGATGGCAAAATGAGGATGGGGCCTGCGGCAGTCTAGAGCCAGGACTCAGTAATGTCTAGGAAATACAATTTTTCTAGTAGTATAAGGTCTGCTATATCTGAGGCATGGGCTATTATAGAATGTGTGTTTATTAGGGTGCCTCTGATGTCGGGAATAGTAGTCTTAGTGGGTGTTATCAATTGGGCCTGACTAGCAAGGTTGTATTTGGCATGGGCGCTGGTCGGGTTGTGCGTTGGGCCATTAGTGGGAGAGATTGTAGGTTTGTCTTTGTGTTCTGCAGTTATTTGATTTGGAGTGGGGTGAGGCATTGGAGAGTGGTTCGAATATTTTAGGTAGCCTGGTGCGTAATCTGAAGTTTCTGGAGGTGGGACTGCAGGGGCTAGTCATGTTGGGTGGTTTTAAAGTATGGGTGTGGGTGAATGAGAAGGAGTCATGTTAGATAGCGGGGCAACTCTAAAGGCAGGATTAATGTGTGGACTTGAGTGGCCAGTCAGGTAAATCAGGTAAAAAAGTTGCCCCGAGTAGGACTGCTGATACATGGTATGTACATTATGTGTAGGATTTCTAATTCCTAGTAAACAGATGTTGCAATATAGAGGACACAGTTTGCAAGGCGATAGGCAATTCAGTATCCTAGTACGTCTCAAAGTTGCAGAGTATACAGTAAACACAGGTGGGTATATAGTGACCATAAGTAGGATTCAATTTCCTAGTAGGTTTGCGGTGTGTCTCGGAGGGTGGAGGGTCTCAGTGGGAGCCGTGTAGGTGGTATGCACGCAGAGGATCTGGAGCGGCACGGGTTCAGTTTGTAAGGCGATGGGCAATTATAGTGCGCATTACTAATGAGTATAGGCAGTTTCTGGACTGGCTGTGGGTGCATAAAAGGGTGCAGTCCAGAGCATATACTATAGATGGATTAAGCAATGGCCGTCTCAAGAGAGGTACAAGTAGTACAAGTAGGGCAGTGTGCACACTCGGTATGGGTAGTGCTGGTCACCTGACCTATGGCACGGTAATGGTGCCGGTGGAGTGTGGATTCGGCCCGCTAGTAGGATAGGTAGTGTGCGGTGTTGCGGGTAGTGTGAGGTAGGAGATGGGAGGCTGGGCTAATTAGGTCAGTACAGTGAACCGCTCAAATACAGTGTGTGGGAAAATCAGGGCAATTCAATTAAACCGGCAATTCACTAAGTTGCATGAGTACGGTGTGCAGGCAAATCTGAACGATTCAATTAAGCAGGCAATTCAGTAAATCAGTACAGGGCAATTCAGTAAATCAAGCAGTTCAATAAAAAAACGGTAGTTCAATAATCACACCTGAGGTGTGCCACGGCACATCAGGGCAATTCAATAAATTAGGGAAGTCAATAGAAGAACAAGTTACTCTCTTACCTGGTAACGTTCTTTCAACTGGATGTTCCTCCAACGTATTCCTCATCTTAGATGATGTATTCGCACAGCTTTGGCTGCTTCAGAATTTTTTTCTCGGCAGAGGGCGCCGATGTCCCTCAGAGGCCTCCGTTGAGGGTGATGTCATCGGGTATTCAAGTAGCACGCGCGGCGCCCGTTGGCCTCAGTTCTATCCCCCTCAACCCCTGTTCTGTTGTATTGATAGTGCATGTAGCCAGGTGTCAGTTTTGCGAGAGTTGAAGTGGTAATAACACCGGAAAAACTACAGAGGGTTAGGATGGGAGGGCAGATTGTAGAATTTAGAAAATGAGTGCAGCGAAGACCAAGTCGCCGCATCACAAATAGATTTGATGGGAACACCTCTCTGTAGGGCTGTCGAAGAGGCTATGCCTCTGGTTGAATGGGCCCTCAAGCCTTCTGGTGGATCTCTGCCCGCTAATCTGTAGCATTCTGAGATGCAAAGCACAATCCAACGTGATAAGGTTTGTTTCAACACCGATTGACCCATCTTCCTTCCAGTGTAGCAAATGAAAAGTTGATCGTCCACTCTAAGCTTGGAGAGCCTAGAAATGTGAAAGCTTCAAGCTCTTCTCGGGTCCAGCCTGTGCAATCTTTCCTCTTCCTTGCTGGGATGAGGAGGAGGATAGAAAGCAGGCAGAATGATCTTCTGATTCAAATGGAAATCAGCCACAACTTTAGGTAAGAATGGGGGTTTAACCATCAATACAACCCTGTCCTTGTGGAACACAGTATAGGGTGGCCCAGAAGACAGTGCTTGCAACTCGCTCACTCTTCGTGCAGATGTTAAAGAAACCAAGAGAATGGTTTTCAACGTAAGTAATCTTAATGGGCATGTGTGCAAAGGTTCAAAAGGGGCACACATCAAAAACTTTAGAACCAGACTAAGGTCCCAAATTGGGATTTGGAAAGAAGGAGGAGGGAACACATTGGTGAGTCTCTTTAAGAATTGTATTAAACGAATTTTAAAAGTAGGAACATTCTTCCGAAGAGCGCTTGAAAATGGAAAGCGCTGCAAGATCACATTTAATGGTCCGAACATTGATACCTCTATGTGCCAGTGATAAGAGAAAAGATAACACCTCTGGGTTAGAACACAGAAAAGAATCAACATTCTTTTCCCTGCACAAGTTGTAAAACTTCTTCCAACGGCAAATGGTACAAAGATTTTGTTGCTGGCCTTCTTGCCGAAAGCAACACCTCCATGACGTCACCTGGAAGGTCAATTTGATGCTGGAAATGCATTGGAGGGGCAGGGCCTCCCTGTCCTTGTCCCGTAGTCCTTTTTCATTTGTGTTCTGTATTGTTTTCTGCCCAGGAGTCCATGTGGGACTCCTGGCAGTGTAGCTCTTCCTGGTTTTGGCTTGGTGTACAGACCCATGGGATACCCTTATGGCACCCATGGGTGGGGGTACAACCCTGTGACCCTAGTGTATGTTTTTGGGCACCTGTGTGTGGCCCACAGAGCAGGGTATAGACTAGGCTGGTGGCAGCTCCATGTTGAATTTGATAGGTGCTCCGAGTAGCCACCATTTTGGGATACCCAGGCCCTGCCATTGGAGTCAGTTGATTCTGACAGGAAACAAGATGGCCCCTTTGGCCTCTTGCTTTCTATTGCCCGTTCCCTTGTTTTCCCAAAGTACTGGGAAGCCCTGACTCTGTCCCTTCCCCTGACTGGCTGTTGGGTGGAAGTTCCATATATAGTGTATTGTGAAGTCCAGGCCAGACTGGCTGGAGCCTTCCCAGTGACTATGTTGTGGGTACACCCCGTGGGTGGGACCTGGGTGAATGGAGTGCGTGACCAATATGCACTTCTTGTTGTAGATGTCTGGTATCTTGTGTATGACACAATGACTGAGACAGCCCTGCCCGAAACTGGTCTGAATGCAGTGTGTAGTGTTGAATGGCTGGGTACTTGTCCCAATACACATTCCTTGTTGTGAGTGTCTGAGACGGAAGAGAATGGCCTGAATGCACTGTATGCCTGATTGGCTGACTGACTGCCCTTCTGAGTGATTGGTTGCCTGGGTGTGGCCCAGCAGAATTCGTTCAGAAGCTGAAGTTGAAACAAACAGACGCTGAATCTCGAAGCCAAGCCTGAAGGAGGTCGACTGCTGTCTCCTTTTTCTGAAAGCCGTCGAGACTGATCCAAGAGAGGACCTGGGTTAGGTGCCCTCTTCCTGTGCTCCGAGGGACCATCGAGCACCGTTAACCTTCGCCGAAGCGCCCTGGAAGTCTGACCCTCGACAGGCTGCCGACCGGAGACTGGGACCGCCGAGGAGAACGAAGATAAGCACCGGACATTCCGTCCACCGTCGTCGACCAGGGTTCGCAAGTCTGCTGTAACCGCCAGAGTTCCATCGAAACTGTGTTGCCCAGAAGCAGGGACCGCTTGAAGCCGTGCCATCGACTACCGTAGCCGCACGCTCCTTTGCCTAAGACTTGATTCATGGATGCGCTCGTCCACATCACCGCCCGTCTTATCCTGCCGGAGAAGGCCAGGGCGTCAACGTGCCGAGGATCTTCCGCCAGTGGGTTTCCCGCCACCCAAAGACCGTAGAGACGCCGGATGACTCGAAGCCCTTGCTGGGCCACAGTTCTTCACAAACTCTTTGCGGTACTGAACTCTCGACATCGAGGTGCCCTGCACCCCTCTTCCTTGCAGGACATCTTCGACTCGTCGTCGACAAGCACCGTCAGGACCAAAGCTGCTGCCTCGACGCCGAGTTCCCTTTCTTCGAGGCCCATCAACGATCCGTGGCTCCTGCTCTAAAGGGAGTCACTCCAGAAGGATCCCTCAACTCCTCTTCGAGGAACTCTGCTATTCCAGGTACATTGGGGTGGTAGAAACATAGAAGGAAATAAGACTTATAGAACAATATATGGACTGTGCTTGTGATATATCTTTATTTTACAGGGTGCACAGGTGGGGGGGGGATCTCCACACATAACTGTCTAGGTAACAGGGCCAGTATTCTGCCAAATTGTTCTAACCAACTGCTTTCCTCCTATGTCTATTGTTGGTTACCTTTATCAAGTGATTTGTGTCACATTTAACTAGAGTACAGTTGATGCAATTTAATGAAATCTGATAATTGTGGTACCGCTTAGAACTGTATATATTAGCCATTGTAGATTTACTGAGCACAAAGTGAGTTATTGTGATTGTGTTTATAACCTTGAACCTTAATTATATAAAGACTGTGTTTTAACTAATACAGTGTGTGGACATTCCTTTGTGGGTGCTTGGGGACTACACTGAACTTAAGAACCAGCCTGCATCACCTCCTGAGAAGCTATTGCTACCAACAACAGAGAATCTTGGCTGGGGTCCTCTGTGCCTCTCCTCTACCATATAGAGAGCAGAAGTACAGACCCCCCCCCCCAGTCTTTACAGTCACAATCCCTGTATCTCAGCCTTTCAGATACCAAGCATGAAGGTTGACCTCTGGATGGAGAACCTGACCCTCCTTTTGTGAGAGAAGGTCCTCTCTCTGAGGAAGACGCAACAGAGGGTAGATTGACATATCTAGACAGTCCGGGTACCACGTTCTCCTGGCCCAATCTGGGGCAATTAGGATAATGCGGTTGCCGAACCATCTTAACCTCCTGATGACTTGAGGAATTACTGGGATCGGAGGTAACGCGTATAGTAGTGGGAAGTTCCACTCCACTATAAACGCGTCCCCTAGGGCGCCTCTCGGGGGAAATTCCCTTGAGCAATACCTTTCTCACTTTTGGTTGATTCCAGTCGCAAACAGGTCTACTTGAGGGGTTCCCCAAAGGGCAAAGATCTCTTGAAGGACTTTCTAAGCCAGTTCCCACTCGTGGGACACAGTACTCTGCCCGCTCAGAGCATCTGCCGTCATATTCTCCTCCTCGGCTAGATGAACTGCCGATAAGGAGATGCCTTCCTGAATTGCCCAATACCAGAGCCGCATTGCCTCTCTGCACAGAGGTACTGACCCTACACCACCTCTTTTGTTTAGGTAATACATGGCCACTGTGTTGTCCGTCATTATCAGGACATTTTTTTCCTCTGACAGATGGAAGAAAAGACTTCAGCGCTAGTCTGATTGCTCAGCTCCAAAAGGTTGATGTGTAGTTTGGACTCCGATGGAGACCAACGACCGCTGATTGTCAAATCGTTGGCATGAGCTGTCTACCCCATGAGTGAGGTGTCCGTCACTACTGTAATCTCTGGCCATGGTTGCCAAAAATGTTCTCCTTTTAGGATGTTCTCTGTGCAAGTCCACCACAGAAGATCCTGCCAAACCTTGTTCGGAATCTGAAGAAGATCCATCATTTGTCCTGAGAATTGGGACCATTGAGTGTTTAGAGCCCATTGAAGGGATTTCATCTTCAGGCGTGCTTCTGGCACCAGGAAAATGCAGGATGCCATGAGGCCAAGCAACCTCATGAAGTCACAGGCCAGGAGATTTTGGGCATTTTGAAATTTGGAAACCAACTGAAGAATGTCCTGAGCCCTCGACTTGGGAGGCAAGCTCTTTCCCAAGGATGTGTCTAATACAGCCCCGACCGATGTACTGGAGCTATTGGGAAGGTGTCATTTGCGACTTCTTGAAATTGAGGGAGAAGCCCAGTCTGTGGAGGAAGTGGCAGGTGACTTTCAGAAGAATCGGGGCTTGCTCGCAGAACGCGCCCTGATCAACCAATCATCCAGGTAGGGGTAAACGTGAATCCCCCCTCTCCTGAGATGCGCTGCCACCACTACCATCAGTTGAAGACCCTCGGGGCGGAGGTCAATACGAATGGTAGGACTCGAAACTGATGGTGCGAGTTGCCAACCGCGAACCTCAGGTATTTTCTGTGCTTGAGATGTATTGGCACATGAAAATAAGCATCCTGAAGGTCCAATGACACCAACCAATCCTGAAGTTGAAGGATCTGAGAAAGAGTGACCATCTTAAACTTGTCCTTCCTGAGGAGCTTGCTCAAGTCTCTTAAGTCCAAGATGGGTCTCAATCCTCCGCCCTTTTTGGGAATCAAAAAATATGGGCGTACCATCCCTTGTTCCTCTCCGCTACAGGTACCGATTCTATAGCACCTTTCTCTAGCAGGGTTAAGACTTCCTGCTGTAGGAGCGGGCGTGGAAACTTCAAAGAGTGTCTCCCTGGTGGATTGCTTTGAGGCTGCGTTAGAAAAGGAAGGCAGTAACCTTGGGCTATTATTTCTAGAGACCAAACATCTGAAGTAATGGCTTGCCATTCTTGCAGATGCTGAGACAGCCTGCCTCCCACAGGTGTCTTGTGATGTAAGTCCTCAAAGTGGTTTTGGGGCAGATGCTGTGGCTGCTGATGGTAAGGAAGCTGGAGCTGGCTTAGCACGTTTACCTCGTCCACCACAAGTGATTTTTCTCTGGCCTCTGACTGGCCGTTCCTCTCGCCTTTCTATATGAGGATTAAGAACGATAGGATCGTCCCCTCCAAGATTGTCCTGCTGCACGAAAAGGCTGAGGTTGCCTAATAGCATCTCTTAAAGACTTGGTCTGCAACCTCTCAAGGCTCTCGTCAGCCTTGTTGCCGAAAAGTTGAGACCCGCCAAAAGGCATGTTCAAAAGACGGTTTTGCACATCTGGTGCGAAACCCGACTTTCGCAACCACGCAAATCTGCACATCACTGTGCTAGTGCCCATGGACCTGCTCACACTATCTGCAGTGTCCAATCCAGACTGAAGGGTTTCCTGCATGGCCTCCTTTCCATAAACGACTATGGCTAGGAATCCTTCCCTTTCTTCCCCTTCTGGTATGTGCTAGGCTGCCATTGCAATGCACTCCCACAGAGTGTACGAAAATGTTGTCAAGGCACATGTGGAGTAGGCCAATTTTAATGCCATACTCCGAGCCGAAAACACCTTGCGTGCCCAACCATCCACACGCTTGTTGTCCCCATCAGGAGGGATGGTATGGTACGCCACCTTATTTGATGTAGCTGTGGCTGCCTGGACCACCAGACTCTCTGGAGTAGGGTGTTTGGACAGATCGACGGGGTCGCTACTGGAAGGGCGGTATTTTGACGTGAGGGACTTATTCACAGGAGGAATTTAGTCCGGGGTCTCCCAAATTTTGGCCACCCTATTTTGTAAGGCTATATGGAAGGGTAAAATCGGATCTTCAGTGGGGCCCTGATCCAGTATGTCAGTCAGGTCGTCCTGGATGAACTGAGTTGGTGGTCTAGCCCATCCTAAATAATCCACCACTTTTGCCATCAGTTGTCTCTATGAGGGACTGGCATGTTCCTCCGGTTCTGGTTTGACAAATTCTGTCTCAGGAGATGTGTCAACTCCACTTGCATTATGCAAAGTTTCCACTAAATCCCTCATTCTGCTTTCCTCAAAAATTAGACATTTTGGGACATTAGGGGTGCCATACTGTAGGCCAAAAGGAATATACTCCTCCTCAGACCTTTCTTGTTCTTCAAAAATGGAAGACAAGGATAAAAAAATGGTTTCCTTGGCAGAGGAGTATACCTCTTTTCTGGAGGGGCTGTTACAGCGGAGACTGAAGGCTTTGTAGGCTTTGCAGCTTTTTCTTTTGCTGCTATTTTGTCAGTTTCTGACTGAACTGGAGCCTTTGAAACTATGGGCACCGAAGGCTTCGGGGTCGACTTCGACAAAAGCATTGATGGCGTCGACGAAATAACAGTCGCCGACGGAGCTGGCTTCAAAGTCGTCGAGACGCTCTTCGAAGGATTGTCCTTCGAGGTGGGTCAAGTTCCGGATGGCGATGACCTCGAGCGGTCGACTCGAGCGATCTTCATCACTCGGGGTCCTGGAGGGTTCCCGATCTTTTTTCCTTCCATCACCCGGGCTCGAGGGCGCACGAGTGTCAGAACGGCAACACTCTCGGCCGGCTTCCAAGGAAGGCGCGGACCAAGGCTTTGCCTTTCCAAAAACCTCCATCTTAATTCTAAATTCTTCCCATTCTTCGGAGGAAGAATATTTTGTGGGGCATTTCATCTTTTTGGGGGATTTGTCAGAAGACAAGATGGAAGGGGATCAGTGGCGTCTCTTTTTAGACTTTTTCGTCGAAGCGAAGAGTGGTGGGAACCACTTCGGGACCTAGACCTATGTCTTTCGCGTCAAGGAGATTTCTCCTCATGGGTTCTCGACTCGATGCTTGAGGCTTTTCGGTTGGGTTTTTGACCTACCTGTAGCTTTCCCTTCCTCTCTCATAAGGTCTTGCTCGTCATAGCCTGACACTTTGCACAGGCCCCCGTGTCGTGGTTTTCGCCGAGGCACCACAGACATTCTCAGTGCCGATATGTGATCGACATTTTGGAACCACAAGTTTTACATTTCTTGAACCCCGATTGTGGGGTAGTCGGGGTCAACGATGAGTACATCTCGAATACTTCACAATGATAACTGCGTCACAGAACTATTGAGGCACGGCGAGTCACCGAAAGCAACACATACTGCGAAAAAACGGAACTGAGGCCAATGGGCGCCGCGCGTGCTACTTGTATACCCGATGTCACCCTCGAGGGACCTCGACGGAGGCCTCCAAGGGACCTCGACTCGATGATACCGACGCACGGCGCCCTCTGCCGAGAAAAAAATTCCGAAGCAGCCAAAGCTCGGCGAATACATTTAAGATGAGGAATACGTTGGAGGACAATCCATTCGAAACAGCCAGTTCAATAATCACACAAGTGAGGTGTGTCAGGGCAATTCAGTAGATCAGGCAGCAGATCAATAGAACGCACAAGCGTTGTGTGCCAGTGTAAGTAGATCAAATAGGGAGGTGGTATGGTCACAGAAAATTACTGTTACCCTGGGAGACGCAACGATGGCGAACAATGAGTACATGGGGGGTATGCTGGTGAACGTGTGCTAGAGCCTATTGTATAATGAATAGGGTTCAAATATAGCTATTATATGTATAATAATGCAGTAGAGCCTGATTAGTGGGAGCAAATATGGGTTACTCTGTTGAGGCATAGAAACGCAGTTGGATGCTCATGGATCCCCGTACCAATAGTCAATGTTCATGGAGGTTCTGAAGTCCACGAGAGGGGTACTTGGGTATAGCACTGAAAGGTGATTCGGGCTTTATGGAAAGTACTTCAGCTTATATGTGGAGATATGCAGCCGTTGTAAATACCACAAGTAAGTAATGGGACAGGCAATCTCAACGTAGGTCGAAGTGTATGGGGGAGGTTCTGAACCGGCGTTAATGTCAGCAAAGTAGAGAAGGTCGTATGTATAGGCTGTAAGATGAACAACTCGGCTCACTGATTAATCGAAGGGAAGGTGGCCCGCCCTGAGCTCAGTCAGAGCTCAGTTAGAAAGGAGCCTTAGTCAGCAGCCTTTGACAGGGGCCAGCTTGCGCCTGCCGGTCACACCCGACTGGCTAAATGGGGGTTGCCTGACCAATCCGTGGTCAGAGGCACTTCCAGGCTTCAGGGTGTGAATCAAAGAGTGGCGGCCATCTTAGTGTGTGCAAACCATGCAGTTTTGCACTGGATTCAATGGCAAATTCGGCAGCTCGTAACAAAATGGAGTAGGTTGGGCAGTGAGGAAGGAAACAAATAAGCCCACAATAATGATCGGAATTAAGATCGCTGAAATCGGCGTAGCACGTCGTGTGAAGAAAATGGCTGCTAGCAATCCTGGTAATGTAGAGGGCCTTACCAGAAGCATGCAGACAAGATATGATATTGCTGGTGAGCTGCTCCGGAAGGTGAAGTTGTGAGTTAATTGCTTCTGCCGAGCTGAACCACCTTCCCTTGGTTATGTATGTGCCGCTGTGTGATCTTTTTCCTAAGCATTAGCATGTTAATCCAAAAAAGATCCCATGCTGGAGAAGGAACAAGTTTACTTACCTGTAACACCCGTTTTCCAGCATGGGCATCTTTCATGGATTTACATACAAATGCTACCTCCTACCCCTCTATGGCTGTCTTCTTGGTACCTACTGCCAGATTACGTGCGCTTTAAATCTGAAGATGGCCACCAGGGATGGAGCTAAGGAGGACCATTGTCATTGGCTGGGGCAGTATGGCCCAAAGTGACAGCGCTATTCAAGTCCAAGCAGTTTTAAAATTTAAAGCAAAACTGCTTTATTATTACTGAGGATTCCCAGCTTGACGGCGGGGAATATTCATAAGCATGTGAATCCATGAAAGATATCCATGCTGGAGAAAAAACGAAAGCATCGGCAAAATCCAGTGAATGCAATGCCATCTCTGCTGGAGAGGTGGTTGAACCAAATAACCCGGTCAGGACCAGTGGTTTGTTTAGGTGGAACAATGATGGAACCTTCGACATGAATGAAGGATGAGTGCGCAGCACCACCCTGGAGTGACGAAAAGCCAAATAAGGCAGCTTTCAGGAGAGAGCCTACAACTCTCCAACATGTCTGGCTGATGTAATAGCCAACAGAAAACCAGTCTCACATGAGAGAAACATCAAAAGGTGGGGCCATTAACTTGGAGAACCACATTAAGCTCCCACACCAAAGCTGGTGTATCTTTACTGGAGGGAATGTATGGAATAGACCCATGAGAAACTCCTTCACTAGCCTATGAGACCACAGGGAATGTTTTCCAGCTGGGAGAGTATAGCGAGAGATAGAGAGATGGAATGGATGCGTGAGCCAGTCCCGCTTGCGCCAGTGACAAAAGATATTGCAGTTTTCTATCAGCTTTTATTCGAAGAGGGTCGAGCCGCTGCAAACACCAAATAGGGAAACTACTTGTGCCGTTGCGAGAATTTCCCTGCATTCTAAAGGCAATTTAAAGTGTCCAAATTCTAGCTCTGCAGGAGCCAAGCCGTCATCAGCACGTGGTGAAGGTTAACCATGCAGAACCTCTGCGATTTGAGGAACTTGTTGCGTTTCCAGTGGTCCAGGATGGGTCTACATCCACCAGACTTTCTCACCAGGAAATACCTGGAATAAACTCCGGAGACCCAGAGGTGCGATGGAACAGCTTCTATGGCACCCTTTTCTAGTAGGGCTGACCCACTTGTAGGAGGAAGGGAAGATGTTGAAATTCCAGCATGTGACCCAACCGGATGATATTGCGCACCCATTTGTTGGTGGTAATGTTGACCCACTGGTCAACAAACTGTGAAAACCGGCCTCCGACTGGGGTGCTGGAATGGGGACTCGGGACCCACCACTGGTCAGACCTGCTTTGGGGTTTACGTGCTAATGGAAGCACCAGGTCGTTGGCGAGTACCTCTATAGGCTTGCAACCTCCTGTGCACGATTCCTGCGAGCTGGTGCAGGAATGTTGACGATAAGCAGGTCGATAATCTCTAAAGGTCCTGGATAATCTGCCCTCAATGGACCGAATGGATTGCCTTGGTCTGTTGCAGGGTACCCAAGGAACGAGCAGTGTGTGTCCGTCTTGATGGCTAAATGCATCTCGTCAACCTTCTTACCAAAGAGGTCCACACCATCAAAGGGCAGGTCTATTATCTTAGACTGTACATCAGGGCAAACGTTTGAGGCTTCCAACCACCCCGATGCCTCAGGAACTCTGTTACTCATCTGGCGGAAACCTGTATCTGCAATGTCCATAGTCACCGTGACGGCATAATCTGATACCGCCTCTCCTTCACGTAGCAAAGCCAGAGCCTCCTCTCGCTTATCGTTGGGCAGTAAGTCTAAAATTGGACCCATATTGTATAATAATTTCCAGTCATACCTGGAGAGGATAGCTAAGGAATTGGATGCCTGGTGGCTGCGGCGATTACATGCTTCGTCCCAACTGCTTGCCATCCTTGTCTGGGGGCACCATGCAAGTGAAGGACTGGTTTGCCAAACTTTTTCTTGACGCTGGGGACACCATGGAGCCAGGGATCAGCTGAGTGCGAAGACACTCGGGACCAGAGTTCATGAGCTTATTTTACTTGCCCAGTTGGTCCTTCTTTGGTGGTGCCGAGGAAGGGTTCCTCATAACCAGTAGACCATCCTCCCAGATGTGAAGCATTGGTGTGGCTACCACCAATATCCTTGCGGCTTCCCACCTTTGAAATAAAAACCCTTCCTTAAGCTGTTGCTCAAGAACAAAGTAAAAAAGCATCACACTTCGTGTCATCAGAGCGTGATAAGAGCCTAGTTCATCCAGAGGCAAATCCCTTGAAGGCAAGTCTGGGGGTTCCCCATCTGCAAGGACCAAATTAGCATACTCCTCAGTAGCAGTATTTTTTTTATTAAAGCATTTATCATAAATTAATACAATTTTGACTTAACATTCCAACCAATTGTCTTGATCACCAAGCCAAACATTTTGCAGATTAATGTCAGTGTTGGTCCTATTTCGCTCCATAGTCTGTTTCATCTATGTTTGGCTATTTCATCCAGGTGGAGGTTTTAACTGGTCACAAGGCTTCGAGTTGGTCTTGCCCGGCTTGTTTTTTTTTGTGTGACTTCTAGGAATATACCCAAACCTCTGAGTTTTTTTGTTGAGGACAACGTACATGGCGTCCCACCATGCGTCAGAGTCTAAACCACATGTTGTGGGCAACGCGAGTAAGAGTGACCTTTCTCTCTCAGATTTGAGTTCTTTACAGAACATCGTCAAGTGTTATGATTCTCCTTCTGTGTTGCACAAATGACACTTGTCAGCTTTCACTATGCCGTATTTTATTTTAGATTCTGGCGAGTTCTTAGGATGTTCAGTTTCAAACGGAGTAAGGCACCTCTAGGTTTCAGATTTATGCTCTTTCTTAGGTAGTTTGGGAGTTCTTTCGGGAAGTTGAGTAGTTTAAGTGTGTGAGCCTTTGATTTTGCACATAGTTCTATTTGGACCCAATCATTTGCCAAGAGAGTCTCTTACTTTGATTTCTGTGCAGTATTTCCAGGCTGATGCCTATGTGGTCCATTATTTCTTGGCATTTGTGTTTACAGATGTTAAGGGGGCCTGTCTCCAGGCTTGCGTTGTGAGCTTTTAGCACTAGATATTGTGGCGCACAGTCAATGAGTTCTGCCTTTCTATAAATTGTCAGGGTTTTCCATGCCACTTGTACATGGAGGGAGTACAGTCCCAGTTTGTGTCTTATTACGCCACTCCGGACACAATTTGGCAGCCTTAAGGTTCGTTTCCAAAATTGGTTCGTTTCCAAAATTTGGATTCCAATCTGTTCCAGTTTTCCCAGGGCATTCTCAAACAGCACTCACCCACATAGATAATTGTGGGTGTGACTTTTTGATTGTAAAAGTCAATTAGGCATTGCATGGAGTACTTCGCAAACTTTTTCTTCAGGGTCAGGGCCTAGACTATCAATTGGGCCATTTTTTGGTCCAGATTGTTAATCCATGGGTTGTCGCTGCCGTCTGAGCTGATCATCGCCCCCTAGGTATTTCAGACTGTTTGATAGTTTGATTGAGGTGTTGTTTAAGCACTATTTGAATCTCTGGTCTCTTTTTGTGTTTGTTTTCCTGAGAATTAGGATTTCTGACTTTATGGAGGGCTATGACAGCTTCCAATAGATCAGGGGACACCTTTTGGTCCCGAGTTTATTTCCAGAGGATTTCTCGATCAACTCGATCAAACGCAGAAGCCATGTCTATGAAGGTTAGGTATATGGGTTGGTTGTCTTTAGATGATTTCATTTTCAATATGTTGAGAAGTAGGAGGTTTAGCCCACAATCTACACGTTCCACAAAGCCCCTTTGTCTATGATTGAAGTTGCTGCTTTTTGAGATCCATTCTTTTAATCTCTTCAAGAGTATTCGTGCATATACTTTTCCAAGTACATCTAATAGGGAGATCGGGCGGTAATTTTCTGGCTTCGTTCAGTCCCCTTTTTTAAAAAAAATCAGTATGACGATGGCGGTTTTCCATGACTTGGGTATTTGTCGCATGCGGTTGATTCTGTCGAATAAAACATAGCATAGGTCTGCCCACTTCTCCGGTTTAATTTAAGGATGAAATTTGATAGCCCGTCAGGACCAGGGGCACGGGATCCTTTTGCCTTCTTAATGATTGTTAGTATTTTGCTTTTTGTGAAAGCTATCCTCCATGGCTTTTTATTTGTCGCTCCCAATTTTTGTGTGGATGTTTCTTTGTTAGGGTCATAGATTTTTTTCCAAGTGTTGTGATTCCTGAATTGGGTTTAGTTGTGGTCCTCTCGGAATCAATTGGCTATTTATTAAAGCCCAAAAAAAGTTTGGCTTTTCGTTTTCAATTGCTCTCAACATGTTTTCAGAGTCTTGCTGATAGAGTTGAGCTTGGTGGGCCTTTACCCAGTAGCAGCATGCGTGTCTGGAGATGCACTGTGTCAGGACCAGTATCCGTGTCCGTGAAGGTAGCCAGGCCAGCAAATAATTGAGGAGATGGAGACAGTCTCAGAGGGCGGGGTGGTGTGCAGCCACTGCCTCACACTAGTGTCCGCTACTGGGAGCACCTTGAGGGGCACCCTGCAGGATTGGAGGAGGCAGCTTCTGCTGTAGTTCACAGTCTAAAGATAAAGTAGACTATGTCTAGCGACAGGTCCATGGGTGCCGATGGAGTTCCCACGGGAACAAGAGTAGGCATAGTCACTGGTGGAACAGATGCACAGACTGGCAGAATTGGATCTGGTTCATCCTCTTATTTATTCCTGCGCAGAGAATAAAGTCTCCACAGGCTCGTCATCTCTTCAGAAACCAACTTCTTGTAATAGTTGAGCTGGTGGCGGTGCTTCAGTTGACCTAGATGCTAGGGTGAAGAGCGGTTTGGTCTCAGTAGGTCGTGGGAGAAGGAGAAATTACCTTACGGTAATACTCTTTCTATGGATTCTTCTCCTGCAGAAACCTAATCTGATAGATATTCCGTCCAGCTTTGCTGCTTCCGAACATTTTTGGATAGGGGGAGTAGTCGACCCTGCCACCGACCATCGATCCGTCTTGCTCAGTGTCTGGTCGTCGGTTCTGGACAGTATGTCAGGCGTTGTATAAGTAGCGCGTCACTACGCCCCAACCTCAGTTCCCCCTTTTTTCCAGACCACACTACACTGCATAGGAAAACAGAGAGAACAAACAGGGTAATTAGCCCTTTAAAAAAGAAGTAATATAGACCTCCGAAGGAGGAACAATTGAAAAAGAACACAAAGGTAGTGTTAGAAAAATAGTTGTTTTGGGACTGCGGCAGGAAGATAGAAAACGGATAGAGTACCATCACCAGGTCGACGTGAAATAGAAAGATGCGCACCAACTGTTAGGCAGAATTCTAATTTCTGTGCTAATTCCCTTCAACCGGAGAGACCCCCAGATATTTGGCTGGACTTAAGGACTTTTTAATTTTAACCCTGGAGTGAGTGAGCCCCTTTTCTCTCTCACTCGTGTTTTGATCGGATTTGGATTTTATATTTCCTTTGTTTTTGGAGTCTGACAAACTCCATAGGCATCTACTTTGTGTATGGTGACACATAGCACCCTCAGTGCAGGGTCACTGGGAAGTTCTTTAGATTTCTCATAAGGTTTAAATAACTTTTCTTGGGTGAACTACAGATCCCAAGAATAGTATACAGTTCCCATGAATAGTAAAGTCAAATTGACTTCACTTACCTTTTCTCTTTGTAGGTCCGGCACACCCCATTTTATGTGGCGTGCTGGGGGGGTTACTTAGTAGACCCTTTTTTCTACTTCCTCTTGTAACATTTTATGTGTTACCCTCAGAGTTTACTCTGCACGCCAAACCAGGTTTGACCCCTTTGTTTGTTTTGTCTTTGGTGGGCTTCAGTACTGAAACCCACCTCTGGCTCCAGTGTGTCTGGAAGGGCAGGAAGTGAGGGAGGGAGGTGCCCGAAACTCCCCAATCATTCGTCTCTATGGTTGCCTGAATGCACCCGGTCCCGATTGGCTGGTTGATTGGCCTTGCAGGACAGTCACTCGGCTGTTTGAGTGACAGCTAGGCTGTGCATGAATGGGAGAAACCTGCATAAAAGGCCAGGCTTCTTGGACTGAAGACAGAGTCGAACACTGGGAAGGACAACCCGACGAAGAAACGGTGAACAAAGCTTGCTTCAACTTCCTGAACCGTTGAATTGCCCATTGAAGGCCTGCTCCTGTGCTGAAACTCTTTTCTGATCGACAACAGAAGCTACAGACGGAACGACTTCTTCCCTTGGGTTAGTGGGACCAAGCAACCCCAAGACAAACTTTGCTCTAAGACCTTCTCC
This sequence comes from Ambystoma mexicanum, assembly GCF_040938575.1. NCBI lineage: Eukaryota > Metazoa > Chordata > Amphibia > Caudata > Ambystomatidae > Ambystoma > Ambystoma mexicanum. The sequence continues at coordinate 1,164,450,884 of NC_090923.1, forward strand.
CAACTGGCTGTACTTCTTTGCTGCTGCAGTAACTGAGTGAGAAATCTGTAGTAGAGTGCAACGTCTGTAAACCGTCCAAAAGCTCCAGGAGTCTCCAGAGGACCCTCCCGAAGCAGGACAACCCAAGCTCGATTCACCTCACCAGAGTGCTGGACTCAAGGAGTGAAGGAAGCCTAACCGGTGTCCAAGATCTGCGGTGGTGCTATTTACTGAGCGCTGAAACTGCTAAGTGCTGCTGATCTGAAAAGAGCGCGTAGGTGCCGCCGACCATCGAATTGCTGCCGCAAGAGTCCACAGACGTCTTCCCTCTTGTCCCCAGGACTGAGGCCAAGGAACACAGGATCTGCATCGCTGCAAACTGACAGAAGTCAGCTGGACTCTCTTCTTCTAACCAAAGGTACTGTTCTGACTTGGGGGTACTGACCTCTGTCTGTAGATGCTCTTCTCAGTTGAGACTTGCAGTAGCTGCGTTTTCCAGAGTTCAGTAACAGCTTGTGGCCCAACAGTAATTTTCTACAACAAACTAACTTTGTGCAAGACTTTTTGCTATCTAAAAAGTGCCTCAGCTCTATAGACTGCTCCAATTGACTTTGTCTGTCCTGGCTCCCGGCAGACTCTTCTATTCCACTGACTTTGATTCTTACTGTCCCTCATAGGTGATACGGAACAAGTTACTTATCTGTAACTCTTGTTCTCCAGCATGGGTCTGGCATGGATTCACATGCTCATGAATATTCCCCTTCGTCAGGCTGGGAATCCCGGGTAAAAGAAAAAATCAATCAGTTTCATTTCTGAACTGTCTTTCTCCTAACCACCAATCACTGAGCTCTGGGTCATACTGCCCCCAGCCAATGACTGCCCTCTACCTAAGCCCCTCCTCTGGCAGCCATTTTCAGATTTGGTAGCACGTAAAGTGGCAGTAGGACCAAGCGAAGAGCCGCAGAGAGGTAGGCTGGGGGGGGGGGGGGGGGGGGGGGGGGTTTGCATGTGAATCCATGCCAGACCCATGCTGGAGAACAGTTACAGGTAAGTAACTAGTTCCTTCTCCAGCATGGGGCCTGGCATGGATTCACATGCTCATGAATAATGAATACATAGCAGTACACACATGCACAACCACAGGATATGGAAAGGCTTTACAGAAGCAATCTCTTACCTCCTCACCAGGCTCACCGTCAAGCGACCTCCACGTAGCAGCCCTGCAGATGTCCAGCAGGGGCACACCAGACAGGAACACAGTTGTAGCAGCGTTCACTCTGGTGGAATGGGCTCTCGGACGTCCAGGCAGCGGTCGGTTGGCCAACCGGTGACAGTGAGTGATGCAGCCGGAGAGCCACCTGGAAATGGAAGCCTTCGACAGGGCCTTCCCATGGTTCACAGGACCAAAGTTCACAAAAGTTGAGAAGTTTTTTGGAAACTCTTTGTGCGGGCCATGTAAAACTTCAGCGCTCGAGCCACATCCAGCGAGTGCAAAGTCCTTTCAGCCGGCGACAAAGGAGTTGGAAAAAACAGTTATCACCAAGGGTTCCTTGAGGTGGAATTCCGACGGAACATTAGCCATGAATGAGGGGTGCAGCCGCAGCACCACCCTCGTCGCGTGAAAAGTCAAGTAAGGCTGCTTGCATGACAGGGCCTGGATCTCACCTACTCGCCTTGCAGAGGTGATGGCCACAAGGAAAGAGGTCTTCAACAACAAACTTGAGCGGAGCTGAATTCATAGCTTTGAATGGGGCCCCACTGAGCCTAATCAGCACCACATTGAGTTCCCACGCCAGGGCCTTCACCGACGGGAACGAGCCGAACAGTCCCTTGATGAACTCCTTAACTAGATGGTGCGTCCACACAGAAGACCATCCCGGAGATCTGGTGTAGCGTGATCTCTTTGCAGTCCACCGGAAGATAGTAGCCACCAAACTCTAATGCTGCAGGAGCCAGGCCTTCAGGTTCAGGGACGCCGGTTTGTGGTGAAGAAAGGCACTTCCTTCCCTGGCAAGAAGATCTGCGACCACTGGCAGTGACGCAGATATGCGGAGAAGGTCCCAGTACCAGATCCTCGTCGGCCATGCTGGTACGATGAGCATTATCCTGCACCGGTAAAGTCTGAGTTGATAGATGGCTCGAAGAAGCAATGGAGGGAACACATACAGAAACAGGCCTTAAAGAAATGAGAATGGGTACCCCCCCCATGCTCCCCGGCTGGGGGAACCTGCTGGTGAAGCTCCGGCACTTGGTGTTCGTTGCCGTCGTAAACAGATTGATCTGGGGATTGCCCCATTTGAGGAAAAGATAGTCCACTTGATCCTGCCAAAAATCCCACTCATAGCAAGAGCGTAGCTCCCTGCTGAGAGAGATGGCGACAGTGTTCTTTACTACCGCCAGGTGAAAAGGAATGAGGAATATCCCCTGGGCGACGGCCCAGTGCCACAAATCCTGAGCCTCCCCGGATAGTGCCAGGGATCTGACCCCCCCCCCCCCCCGTTTCCGGATATAAAACATAGTGGTGTATTGTCTGTGATAACCCTCACCACTTTGCCCTTGAGGGATGGCAAAAACGACTTGAGGGCCCAAAATAGCACCCGTAGTTCCAAGACGTTGGTGTGCAACGTCTTCTCCGGTAACCTCAGGCCTCTGGCATAAAGAAGGCCGGTGTGAGCTCCCCATCCTTCAAGTGAAACGTCTGGTGGGGGGTCTGGAAACCCGTGCCTAAGGCTAGATTTGAGCACACCCCACCCACTTCGCGCTCGACATAACTCCTCGTCGAGGGGGCGATCCTGTCCTGGAAGCTTCCGCACTCCTGGACCCAACGGGCATCGAGGAACTCCTGTAGCAGGTGCATACGCAACCTGCAGAGTCGAATGAGGTATATGCATGACGGCATCATGCTGAGAAGAGACTTGATGGCCCTCATTGTGGCGCTCTTAAGTACCAACAGCTGTTGCACCGTCCCCAAGATGGCTGCTATCCTCTCAACGGTGACGGCAGGCATGACACCGTGTTGAGCCAGGATCCCAGTAACAGAGCGTCCTGCAACGGAGTCGAGTAGGAGTTGGCATAATTCACTGAGAACCCCAAATCCATCAGCAAGAAGATGGTACTCACTGTGTGGTCGACGGCGATGTCTCTTGATCTGGGCCAGATGAGCCAGTCCAAGTAAGGGTAGACGTGGATCCCTTCCAGTCGTAGACGTGCCGCCTGTTAGGCAAAGTTTATATGCAGTACCCTTTGGGACCACTACACACAACTAGGACTGCAGCTGAAAGCAAAACCAACCTTTGGTATAAGTCTGTACTACACAATTTTGTGGTAGAGTTGCTGAGCAGCCAGGCTCATCTCAAGAGGGGAATGGGAGCTCTGAGGATGTTACACAGAGGTCTAGGATTACACGTACAAGTATTCAAACAAACTCTTACACTCCAGGTTTCTTGGTAAAACACTTATTAATTTATTTCAGTGTCAGTTATAAAACATTCACTAGAACGAGGTATCTATATAAGACAAAAATATACTTCAATACTTCACAATGTCAGGTTCTGAGGCATTTAAACTACTTTGAAGGAGGAGCTAAATGGCATTCAGAGCATTTGAAGTAGGAGCAAAAAGGCATAGGTCAATAAAAAGAATATTACAGTTATTCTCAAAAAGTGCAAATAGAGAGTTCACCATGGGAGTCTATTCAATACAATAGGTTAGGCCAAAGTCAAAGGGCTAAAGTCTTGTATAGGATAAAGCAGTTCTGGAAGTTAAACGTAAAAGTCTTTGCCAAAATTCTCAGAAGTAGTTCATAAAAGAAAGATTCATATGTTAGGTCACAAGCTGACTAGGCCTGCAAGTTGCCAAAGTTTCAAGCACTTTCGCAGTGAGAGGTAATTTTTCTCGGCCGGGTTTTCACAGTACCTTTCAATGAAGAAAAAGATGCAGCTGAAGACGTCCGTTACTGGCAGTTCCTGCAGATCTCGCTGTTCCTGAGCCTCAGTCGTGGGGACAAGAGGGAAGATGTCTGGGGACTCCTGCACTGCACGGGGACTGGTCAAAAAGCTGGCAAAGGCAAATCTTCAATTCCAGTATCTGTAGTCAAGCACACAAACTTGTGTCCTTCTCCCTGGCTATTCGGTTTCCTGCAGCACTCTGAGGAAAAAACAACCAGCTCCGAGAATGGTAACCAGGTGGCTTACGAGTTGATTGGTCCCACCAACCCAAAAGGGAGAAGTCGTCCTTGAAAGGCTTCTCTGTCGAGATGAACTTGACAATTTGGACCTGCAGCAGGGCTTCAACGGGCAAACCAACGGTCCAGGAGTTCCTGCAGTTGTCCTCTTCTAGCTCCACTTCGGTTCGTTCGTGCCAGTGGTCGACTGCCTTCCAAGCCAAGAGACTCACCTTTTCAACAGTTTTCTCCCATTCATTCCAGCCTAGCTGCCACTCACCCAGCAGGGTGGCTGTCCTTGCCAGACAGACAGCCAGCCAATTATGCCAAAGTGCTTTTGGGTCTTCTACGAGACTAAGTACAGGGAATTTCAGGCACATCCCTCACTGCCTGCCCATCCCAGACACTTGGGCGCCAGAAGCTGTCTTCAGTCCTGAAGACTGCCAAAGGCATAGGAAAAGGGACCAAACCTGGTTGAGCACGCAGAGAAAAACTCTAAAAGGACCTTTCCAAAAAGAAAAGGCGAAAAAAGACCGGGACCGGTTTAAACAAAGTAGACTTAGAAGCCATCTTGGAAAACATGGCTCCCGCGATTTAACGCTACCGGTGTTCGCGGTCGGGAAAAATCATGATAGTTCGTTGTAAAACCACTGCCACCAGCCATTTCGAGAGGAAAGGGTAGCATTTGACCGCTACATGCGTTTCTAGACATAGGGGATACTAGGTATCCCCGTCAGCACTATTGTAAGATGTGTGCTGGGTCTAGGAATTTGAAAAGACTAGTACAATCAATTTCACTTTACTCTCTCTGGGAAACATTAGTTTATCCCAGAGAAGGTATTTAAACCTTGGGGAAGCCTAAAGGAAGCACTGGGGGTGCTGTGTGACAAATGAAGAGGATGCCTATGGTGTGGTCTAAAACTCAATCAAAGAACACAAGAGTAAAACATATCAAAATACATGAGAGTGGGGATAAAAGGCTCTCACACTCTCCAGGTAACAAAATCAAGTCCTCAAAATCCAGCAAAGTTGCTGGGGGTCTCTAAGGTGAAGGAAATTAGCACATTTATGAGAATTCTTCCTAACACCTTAGATTGAAATCTGTGCAAGTAGTCATCTGGCTTTGACCCTGAAGAGGTTATGTCCAGGTGCTCCGCCTGTACACTGTTAGACCCTTAAGTCCTCATCCAGGAATGTGGTAGACTACTGTCCAAGTAGCCATGGCATGCCCTTCAGAGTCAGGGAATGTTATCGGCTGAATCACTGAGCGCAGACCAGAGGTCAAAAGTAAATTTGGCTAGGGCACAGGAGGAATTTATCGCTCTCAGGGCAAGGCAGGTTGAGGCGAAACCTTTCTTCCCACATGTATCTGAAATCTTGCTTTCCCTGTTCAGGGGTAGAGGGTGAGGCGAACATCCACAGGTTGGTGGTAGAGGCCTGTACAACCAAGCTCTCAGGGGAGGTGTGGGTGGATAGGAAGGTTGGGCCCGAAGGAGCTTGACAATGATTCACCAATTTTCAATCCACTGCTGTGACAGAGACGGGTTTCTTCCAGGCCTCCAACACTGAGGCTTCAACAGCCACACTTAAAGCCAGTAGGGTCTCCCTTTTGGATACATCCATCCACAATATCCGAGATTGGTCAGTTCATGTTTCCTGTTGCGCCAGATCTGGAGAGTCCTTTGACCAGTGATTCCTCTTCAGAGATGAACAAAGGTGGCAGGAGGAATGCTCAAGGAACAGGACCTCTTGCAGTGTTTTTTCTTGTCCTTGTGGCCATGAGACCTGTTCTTAAACGGACGACACCTGTGACATCGACCGAGATCACCCTTCACCCTTCACCCTTTTCCTTGTGGAAATAGGCCAAAAGCTCTGCTGCCTGCTCCTGAAGGGCCTTAGGGAGCATGGATTGGCATGACCTGCAGTCCTGGGTGCCCGGATCCTTCTCAAGGCAGTATAAACAGACCCGTTGTTGGGTACAATAGACACTGGGTTTGAAACCCGACGCCTTCAAGGTTTTAACCAGGATACAGAAAAAAAATATGAACGAAGTAGTGTGCTCCTGAAGTGGACAGCGTGTTTGGAAAAAAGGAACAGAGGTCACAGGGCCTCAATATATAGTGGTCCCAACGTCATGTCCAGTGTTGGGCGCATAAATTGTCAGGCAGAGCTGCACTGCACGCCCACTCCCTGATGGTGGAGAAGGAACACGTTAATTACCTGTAACTGTTTCTCCAGCATGGGTCTGGCATGGATTGTCTTTCTCCTATAACCCAATTGCTGAGCTCTGGGTCATTCTTCCCCCAGCCAATGACCGCCCTCTCCCAAAACCACAGAGGGGAAGGAGGGAGGATTTGCATGTGAATCCATGCTAGACCCATCGTGGAGAACAACTTGTTCCTTCTCCAGCATGGGCTCTGGCATGGATTCACATGCTCATGAATAAAGAATACGTAGCAGTACATACATGCACAACCACAGGAGGTGGCAAGGCTCAACAGAAGCAATTAGGCTGCGTAGCACTGCTTGGTCGCCCCTGGACTCCTCTCTGGAATTTATGTTGACGCAGTAGAATCTTTTGAAGGTGTACGTAGACATCCATGTAGCAGCCCTGCAGATGTCCAGCAGGGCCACACAAGACAGAAACGCAGTCATCGCAGCAATCGCTCTGGTGGAATGGGCTCTCAGACGGCTGGGCTGCGGTCGGTTTGCCAAACGGTTAAAGTATGCGATACAGCCGGAGAGCCACCTGGAAATGGAAGCCTTGGACAAAGCTTTCCGATGGTTCACAGGACCAAAGTTCACTGAAAGTTGTGACTCTTCCTGAAACTCTTTGTGCGCGCCACATAGAACTTCAGAGCACAGCCCACATCCAGCAAGTGCAATGTCCTTCCAGCGAGCGACGAAGGTGTCAGAAAAAACAAAGGCTACATCAAAGGTTTGTTGAAATGGAATTCCGACGGTACCTTTGGCATGAAGGAGGGGTGCGTCCGCAGCACCACCCTCACCTCGTGGAAAGTCAGATAAGGTTGCTTGCAGGACAGGACCTGGATCTCACCTACCCTCCTTGCAGAGGCGATGCCACAAGACATGCGGTCTTCCACGAAACAAACTTGAAGAGTTTGATACATAGGCTTGAAGGGGGGGGCCCCCCCAAGAGCCTCGTCAGCACCACCTTGAGTTCCAGGCCCAGGCAGGCGCCTTCACCAGAGGGAATGATCGAAACAGTCCTTTGAGGAACTCCTGGACTAGACGGTGAGACCACAGAGAAGACCGCCCCCGGAGACCTGGTCTAGCGGGAGATAGCCACTGGATGCACTTCGATGGAGGCGTGCGCCAGCTCCGCATTAGCCAACGATAACAAGTACGGGAGGATCTGAAGGGCCGTAGCCCTCAGAGGGTTTATCTTCTGCGACCGGCACCAAGTCGTGAAATGCATCCACTTGTGCCCGTAGCACGTAACAGTCGAGGATGCTCTGGCCCTGGCAAGGACCTCCCTGCAGTCTGCCGGAAGCTCGTACCCACTGAACTACAAGCCTTCAGGAGCCAGGCCTTCAGGTTCACCAATCCTGGGTCATGGGGCAGGATCACGCCTCCTTCTCAGACGAGCAGATCCGCGACCACTGGTAGAATGACTGCAGGTGACTTCGACAGGCTGAGAAGGTACGGATACCAAATTTGCCTCGGCCACGCCGACGAGGATCGGCCTGCATCGGCAACATTGGAGTTGACGGATTACTCGTAGAATTAGAGGCAACGGCGGGAACGCCTATAGGAATAGGTCTTCCCACAGGCAAGAGAACAAGTCCCCCATGCTCCACGGGTGGAACCTGCTGGCGAACCTCTGGCACTTGGTGTTCGTCGCCGTCGCAAACAGATCGATCTGAGGTCTGCCCCACTTGAGGAAAAGGTTGTCAACTTGATCCTACCAAAGCTCCCACTCGTGGCAAGAGCGCAGCTCCATGATGAGAGTTGGCGACTGTGTTCTTTACTCCTGCCGAGTGAAATGGAATGAGAAATATCCCCATGCTTCCTGATTGTAAGGGAGAATTCTTATTTCTGTGTTAATTGCCTTCTACCTTAGAGACCACCAGCTATTTTGCTGGACTTAAGAACTTTTATCCTGGAGAGAGACCTTTTTCCCCACTCTCAAGTTATCTGATTTGGACTCTTGTTACCCTTCCTAAAAATAATGGCTGGTGGCAGTGGTTTAATTTTCCTACCATTGTTCATTTACCGCAAGCTGCATTCGCAGATGCAGTATTGCACCCATGGGTGCCCATTTGTCAAAATGGCCCATTCTTTTTTCACCATTTCTTGTTCAAAAGGTCCTTCTTGAGACTTAATCTGCGGGCCAAACCAGGTTTGGTCCCTTTGTTCGTTTTGTCTTTGGTGGGATTCACTGGTGAAGCTGTCTCTGGCTCTAGCGTGTCTGGAAGGGCAGGAAGCGAGGGAGATTCCCGAAACTCCCTGTGCTTAGTCTCCTTGGTTACAGGATTGCACCCAAAGGTGATTGGCTCGCTGGCCGTCCTTGGAAGACGGCCACCCAGCTGTATGAGTGACAGCTAGGCTGCAAATGAATGGGAGAGACTTGCATAAAAGGTGAGGTCTTTTGCAAAGAAGGCAGAGTCGACCACTGGACAAAGGAACTGAAGAAGAAACTGGAGGAGAAGCTTGCTGCACCCTCCTGGATGGTTGGTTTGCCCAGTGAAGTCCTGCTGCAGTATTGAAGCTTCGAATTACGAATCGACTAGAAGCCCGGAAAGGACTTCTTCCCTTGGGTTGGTGGGACTAACTGACCCCAAGACGAACTTAACTGGAACCCCTCTCCCTGCTGACTGTATTTCTTTGCTGCTTCTGGAACCGAGTACTAGGGGACAGGAACACCACAATCTAGTGCATAGTTATTAAGCCGGACCGAGCTCCATGAAGATCCTCCAGACTCCCTCGAAGCAGGACTATCCAAGACTGAGCCACCTCAACAGAGAGCTGGACCCCAGAAGCAAGGAGAGCACACAAGGTGGCCAAGACCGCTGTGGTGCTATTTGCGAGTAGCTGAAACCACGAAGTGCCGCTGATCTGAAGTGTGCCAGTCGAACTGGAAACTGATAAAACCGCGAATTACTACAGCACAAGACAACGCATTCTGCACAGACATGAGGAAGCATTTAGAGGGGGGTAAATCGAAATCTCTCGACAGGCTAAATCTGCTGGTGAAAGAGCTATTAGGGGCGAATATAGAAAGTAAACTGCTGCAAGAAAATCCAACAAAGGAAAAAAGGAATTGGGAGGAAATGGATTGGATACATACCATTGGAGAAGTAAGATCGGGTTCCAATCCAAATCCCCAGCAAACAAGAGATCGAAAACTGGGATTCCTGAGCAAATATTTAATCAGATTTCCAGATTGGAGAACAAGGAATAAATTCCAAGACTAAGGTTGAATATTCTACACACTGGGGAAGTATTGGCAAGAAGAGGTCTGGGGGCAATGGCCATACACCTATACCAAACTTGCATAAACCCATAAACTCAATCCATTAAACATTTGATGATGGAGTGTGAAGGAACTAGTTGGGCCAGACATCACTTCTTAAGTTAATTTGTCTCTGATACATCATCTTGGGTACAACAGCTACCTTGGGAACTATTGATTGATGGGCTGTCACAGCAGAAGACAGTAGCAGTTATTCAAATGCTCAAGACTTCCTTTTCTTCGCCGAGCCAGACAGTTGGCTCGTGGTCGAAGGTGCCAGAGATGCTCCGCCCGTCCTGGCCACTGAGGAGTCCACACCAACGGCGCTCCCGGTGCCAACGGACTCTTAGCGCTCTGCCTTCTGTTGGGCCCCCACCGCTGGGGCACCCTCAAAGGTCTTAGAAGACCGCTCGGATTTCTTCTTGCGGCTTGGTGACCGGGACTCACCCAACTGGTGCCACTTGGTAAGCCGTTTGCGACGGTTCTTCATTGTGCAGGGAACCATGTCCTTGCAGAACGCACAGGCTTCCTCCACGTGCGTCTGGTCGGTGTGCAGGCAGAAGAGGCACAGAGTGCCCATCGTCCAGGAAAATGTTCTGTATGCTGCATCAAGGGCAAATCCTGAACAGAGGAGTCTAGTCTCCTCTATCTTCATTATGTCCTAGGCCTCCAAGAATGTTCTGGAATCCTCCAAGAAGGTAACTCAATGAAAAATCGCCCTTGAGGGGCGTAGAAAGTTCTGAAAAACGGGTCCCTGTTAGTCGGATGAGGGATCAATGGAGCTTGAGGCTCGACTGACCAAAATAATAAAAGCAAACTCTTAGAAAAATCACAAACGCAAAAAAAAAAAGCTCAAAAGCTGTAGCACGAGGAATCCCAACACTTGAACGTGCGGTACAAATCTGAAGATGGCTACCAGAGGAGGGAGGGGCTTAGGTAGAGGACAGTCATTGACTGGGGGCCAAAGAGAAAGACAGTTCAGAAACGAAACTGATTTTTTTCTTTACCGAGGATTCCCAGCTTGACGACGGAGAAAATTAATGAGCATGTGAATTCATGCTAGAGAATTGTTATTTGAATACCTGTCACTTTGGATGTCTAAGTTACAACCCTACAGCTCACATTGACCCCTCTTGAGATAAGTGTGGCTGCTCAGTCACTACCAACTTGTGTAGTACAGACCTATACTAAAGGTTGGGTTGCCCATTGCCAAGAGGACAAGGCTTGTGTAGTCTCCCACAGGGTTACTATGTACAACATCATGATGGTAATGTCCGTGAAGACCCTTGCCCTTGAGGGACGGGAGGAACAACTTGGAGGGCCCAGAACAATGATGTGGAGATCACTCGCCGGCAGCCACAGGCCTCTGGCGTGGAGCTGTCCGGTGTGGGCTCCCCAGCCCTCCCCCAGTCCAGACCGGGATGCATTGGTGGGAGCTCGACGTCCTGGCCGGTTCAGTCCTGCATCGGGACCTGCGTGCCGCCTTGGGAGCAATGACGACAGCGGTCGCTTCCGAAAGCTTTGAAACGACCCCTGTAGGCCTCCTGGGTCGTGGAACTGAGGATGGGAAGGGGGGGGTTGAGGGTTGATGGTAAGAAAATCTGCCGTGGAAACCCTTTGACGATCTACCAGATTTGGTGTAGAGCGGTGTTGCTGAAGCATGCCTAGGGCATGCCTAGGGCCTGGGCTGTCTCTGTGTCGGTCTTGATGGCTTGCAACGAGTCATCGACAGCCTTCCCAAAGAGATTGTCCCCGAAGGTCATGTCCAGAACCCTCGTCTGAACTTCCTGCTGAAAGTTGGTGGCTTTCAACCAGCCATGACAGAGGCAGGCACTGTTCCCCATCTGGCAGAAAACTGTGTACACGATGTCCAGGGCCACGGTGATGAAATGGTCCAATGCCACTTCGCCCTTCTGGAGGATCTTCAGAGCCTCGACCCGCTTGTCATCGGAGAGAAGTCCAGCAGCGGGGCCATCTTGTACCACAGCTCACTGTCGTATCTAGCCAGGATCGCAAGCGCATTTGCTGCCTTGACCGTCGCTGCCGCCAAATAAATCACCTTTCGGCCCATTGCATCCAACTTCTTCCCCTCGCTGTCCGGGGGAACGGAGGCTGACGATGGATTTGAAGACTTCTTCCTCGCAGTCGCTGAAACAACAGAGTCTGGGGAAGGCTGTGATCGCAGGCAATTGGGTGCAGACTCTGGCACCCGGTACTTCTTCTCCAGCCGGTCTCTTCGCCGGTGCTGAGGCGGGATTCTTGATCAGCGCCAGGCCCTCATCCCAAATGTCTTCTAGGAGAGGCACTGCCAGAATGGTCTTCCTCTTGGCCTCTCGGCGCTGGTACAGGAACCCTTGCTTTTTGGTCTTCTCTGGCGTCAGCTGGAAGAGCTCTGACGCGCGGGAGACCATAGAGTGGAATTAACCCACTTTGGACCATGGAGTGAAATTAACACTTCGGAAACGCTCTCGGTGACTAGACACGCTGCCATAGTCCGTATCCATAGTCGCCATATCCGGCTGCGGACCCTGTGCCACCGGTACCGGGGGTGCCGTTGGCATCCTCTTCTATCTCCAACACAGGATGTCCAGTGACCCGTCTCTGGGAGGGGGAGTAGGCCTGCTGCGCCCAGTGCCTACATTTTCATTGACAGCCCCTACCCACCGCGGCGGCGTTGTCCTTTGCATTTCCGTCATCGTTCCCCACGTCCTCTACGACTGTGTGAACGGACGCCATGTCCTAGTCCAAAGAAATTGCCCCCCCCCCCTGCATTCTGAGGGATTGCAGCCAGGCTTAGGGCTGGCATCTTCCCCGGTGTCTTCTCCACCAGTTTGGCCGAAGCCTCCCGTCTGGGAGGAAGGGCCACTCTGGGTGCAACTGGGGGTCCCCTTTTGCCTTCGAGAGGGCAGCCGCCACCAGATCGATTGACTAGGATGATTTCACCTGGGCCTTCAAGGGCAGGTCGGTCACCTTACTCTGCGCCTTGGCCTTATCCGGCTTCTCCCGCAACTTCCCAGGGTTTGACGACTTTTTGAGGAGGAGCTGGAGCGATGGCTTGAGATGGAAGCAGATGGTGATGTTGATCGCGCCTGCTCGTTTCGGGACCCACTTGTGCAGCGAGCCAGACGGAAACGGACTTGCGTTGCTTGGCCTGGTCTTGGACCCCCATGGATGGGGTGACCTCAAAGGATTTATGAGCCCGCTCTTCGGACTGGCCGGTGCTGGGTGAGGTATGCCCCTGCTTGTGGCCCAGGGCAGAGGCCTTGGCGTTTAGCCACACCGCCAATCTGTTGTACCGATCCTTCATGGTGCAATTGGTTAATCCCAGGCAAATCTCGCAATCTGCCTCCTTGTGGTCCGGATGGAGATAGTAGAGGCACTGGAAGTGTTTGTCCTCCACAAACACGCTCCTTAGGCCGCAGCTGGAGCAGAACTTGGAGATTCTCTGTCCTTCTCCGATATGGTCCCGCGTGCGGTGTAGGCCTGATGGCCTTCTGGAATTTTCGATGAAAACTCGACGATTATTGCCCCTGAGGGGCGACGAAAGATGCCGACAAACGGATCCCCACTTGACGGTCGAAAGCACGAAAGAGCACACTGGCTCTATTAGAAAAATATTGGAAATTTTTACGAATTAACTCGAAAAGGCATGAAATATTCTACAGAGCAAAACACGAGGGCTCCCAATACTTGAATGTGCTGTAATAATCAGAAGATGGCTGCCAGAGGAGGGGTATAGGGAGAGAGCATTCATTGGCTGGGGGCAGTATAACCCATTGCTCTGTGATTGGTTTATAGGAGAAAGACAGTTTATAAGTGAAAGTGAAGGGAATAGTTTCTTACCTGTAACTCCATTTCTCCAGCATTGGTATCTTTCATGGATTCACATGCTTTGAATATTCCCCGTCGTCAGGCTGGGAATCCCCGGTACATTATATAGACCCTTTCCCGTAGGAAAACTTTTTCGACGCTTATGTGTCCTATCCACCTCGTTTTGTATCATGCGTGCCCGTACCGTCAGGACGTCATGATATAAATACAGGCCCCGCCCCCGCGCTCCCTCAGATTTCGGCCCCCAAAGTAGTGGGGAAACCGGTTTGCATGTTCAGGGGAGGCAGGTGGGCGCATGTGAATCCATGAAAGATACCAATGCTGGAGAAATGGAGTTACAGGTAAGAAACTATTCCCTTCTCCAGCATTGGATCTTTCATGGATTCACATGCTTTGAATAGATTACATAGCAGTACCACCCCCAAGAGGAGGCGTGCATGCAAACCCATATACTTTTTTCACAAAGGCCGTTCCCTATGATCATGTATACATCAGTAATAGTTAACATAGGAAAACGAACCACATACAGTCATAAATTCCACAGGATGCAACCCCGCAGCCGGGGCTTACCTTATTGGAATAGGTGTCGAAGCACTGCCTGTCCCATCCGGGTGTCTTCGGCATGTTGCTGCGACAGGCAGTAATGGCGGGTAAAGGTGTGTGTAGCCGCCCAGGTAGCCGCCATGCAGATGTCCCCTAGAGGGACTCCGGCCCACAGTGCCGTCGACGATGCCGCTGCTCTAGTTGAATGAGCTCTTGGCCGTCGTAGAAGAGGCTTCCCTGCCCTGGAATGGCAGTACGAAATGGTAGATGACACCCATCTTGATAGTCCTTGCTTTGAAATGGCTTTTCCTCTAGCACCCAACCCATAGGCCACAAACAGCTGTCTCGTTTCTCTGAACGGTTGCGTACGATGAAGATAAAACTTGAGAGCCCTTTTTACATCCAATGTGTGTAGCATGCGCTCCGCTCCCGAGCATGGCTCCGGAAAAAACGTAGGCAACACGATAGAAGAGTGTTTATGAAACACCGAAGGAGCTTTTGGTATGAACTGTGGGTTAGTGGCTAGGACTACCTTGGTCTTGAAAAATCGTAAGTATGGTGGGTCCACCATTAGAGCCTGAACTTCTGAAATACGTCGGGCTGAAGTGATGGCCACCAGGAAGGCCAATTTCCACGACAGAAACTTTAGAGACGATGATGACATTGGCTCAAACGGAGGTTTCATAAGAGACGTTAAGACCAGATTGAGGCTCCACTCCGGTGGAAATTTCTTCTCTGGAGGGAAACTCCGAAAGAGGCCTTTAAGGAAGTGCTTAATCAGGCGGTCGCTGAACAATGGTGCCGAGTGCCGTCGACGAGTAAACCTGGAAATGGCTGCTAGGTGTACTTTTATTGACGACACCGACAGGCCCTTTTGAGCTAATAACAGCAAGTATGGAAGGAGCTGTTCCGGCCTAATCGATTGCGGGGCCAAACCTGGTTGATCCTTACACCATTGACAGAACCTTTTCCATTTGTACGCGTATGAGGCGTTTGTGGAAGGTGCTCTTGCCGCTTGCAGGATACGTCGACAGTCCTCCGGAATCGTTAGCCGACCAAATTCGGCGAAGTCAGGAGCCAGGCCGTCAACTTGAGGCTGTCCGGGTCGTGATGCCAAACGACACCCTCCTGTCGAGACAGAAGGTCGGGGGTCTTCTGGAATCTCATCGGTTCCGCCGCCGCTAAGTGTAGTAGGTCTGAAAACCACACCTGTCTGGCCCAGTATGGGGCCACCAGAATTACCCGACATGGATACCTGAGGATCCATTGCAACGTCCTCCGGACAAGGGGAAAAGGAGGGAATGCGTACAGGAATTTGTTCGTCCATGGGAATGAGAACGCATCCCCCAGTGAGCCCTGCTGAGGCCATCTGCTTGCGTACTGATGGCATTTCTTGTTGTTCTTCGTTGCAAACAGGTCTATGGAAGGGTGTCCCCATTCCTTGAATACTTGTTGAAGTTGTTGGTCGTTCAGCACCCATTCGTGAACTTCGTTCATTTCTCTGCTGAGGGCATCGGCTTCCACGTTTTTCACTCCTGGTAGGTGAAACGCTAAGATTTGCATGTTGTGTTGCAGGGCCCAATGCCAGATTTTCTGTGCCTCCGTCGATAGGGACCTGGAACGTGTCCCTCCTTGTTTCCTCAAGTAGAACATCGTAGTGGTGTTGTCCGTCATGACACGCACCACCGAGTCCCTCAGTTGCGTAAGAAAAGACTTCAGAGCCCATCGCACTGCTCTCAGTTCCTGGCCTTCCTAGCCGCTGCCACCACCGAGTCAGACAGAGGCTGTGATGTTAGACATTTTGGAGTGGACTCCGGAGCTTTAAACTTTTTCTCGATCCGTCCCTTTATGGCTGGTTCCGAGAACGGATGGCGCATCGTCTTGAGACCTTCTTGCCACACGTGGTCAAGGATTGGGATGGCAAATGCCGATTTTCTCCTTTGACCCATATGGTCAAAAAGGAAACAGTCTTTCCTCTGCTCCTCAGGAATCAAGCCGAATTCGGAACACGCTTTCCCCATCATTGCATGGAAGGCTCCCACATCATCAGGGGGAGATGGCTGTGTCTGGCTCCTCGTAGACTCCAATTCTACATCCGAATTCCATGTCGGGTCCCTCGACGGTGACAGGGAGATGTCTGACCCCGAGTCATCACGTATAGAGTCGGACTCCGACAACTCACCCTCCTCCTGAGCTCGAGGACGATCTTTCACCGCCTGGGGAGCCGATGGGTGATTCGTCGACGAGCGAGCCGTACAAGTTTGCTCGTCGACGGAAGGTACAGACAAAAGTGACGATGACGTCCCAGGTTGAGGGAACTGGGTATCCAGCCGCTGTAGTAGCTTCTGAAGAGTATTAAGCACATCCAGAGACAAAACTGTCTGGGGGGTCAGTAACGTGGATGATATAGGTACCATACCCCCGCTCGCACTAGTCGCCGTCGTGGTCGACGTGGAAGGCCGTAAGCCTAAATCCAATGGCTGCAGAACCATGTCACCTTCCCCTTCCGCCGAGCAGGCCGTGTCTGGCTGCAGTAAGACCTCAGGGGGGATCGGGTCATAGACCTCAGGCAGCCAAGCCATAGACTGAGTCTCCGTCGACGAAGGAATCCCAACCGCTGCTGCTTGAACGGTAATAGGCATCGTCAATGACACCGAGGTCGACGAGGAAGTCGTCGTCGTCGAGCCCTTAGACTTCGTCGTCGATTTCGATGCCGACTTCCCGGCTGAAGCTTCTCGACTCACGGAAGACCTGGGACGGTCCCCTGAGGAGGATTTAGACAGCGCTAGCCTCTCCGTCTTAGATGATGAGGAGGAGGAGGAGGAGGGCTTTTTATGTGATGAGGAGGATCCAGCATGTTTCCCCTTATGCTTGTCCTCAGCGCGAATTTCTGCTGGCCGCACCTTCTTCGATGGAGGCTCCGACTTGCTCCTGGAGGCCGTGGAGCCAACTTCCGAAGCCGGGTAGGCACCCGCTCCGTCATTAAGCCAGTCGACCAGCCTTCTTTTACGGTCCTTAAGGGTTTTTTGGGAGAAACCCTGGCATATCTCACATGTATCCGCCGTGTGGTGCGGGTGGAGACAGTAGATACAGTCCATGTGGCCGTCTCCTTCATAAACCTTTTTGAGGCCACAGGTTGCACATGGGCGAAATAACGCCTTTCCAGACATAATTCTCCAGAATTTGAACTTCGCTTACGCGAAACAGACAAAAAAATAAAAAACAACCTAGTTTTCACTAGTAGTAAACACGAGGATCCCACTGCTTTGAAAGACGGTTGAAATCTGAGGGAGCGCGGGGGCGGGGCCTGTATTTATATCATGACGTCCTGACGGTACGGGCACGCATGATACAAAACGAGGTGGATAGGACACATAAGCGTCGAAAAAGTTTTCCTACGGGAAAGGGTCTATATAATGTACCGGGGATTCCCAGCCTGACGATGGGGAACATTCATGAGCATGTGAATCCATGCCAGACCCCATGCTGGAGAAGTTTCCAGAGAACAGCTACATGGGCAAAAGGACATAGATGAGGAATCCCTGAAAGGAAGGAATCCATTAGAAAAATACTTACCTTAATTGTTACCATTTCTTATTGCTTGACTTTATAATAAAGTGTACATTTTAAAATGAATATATATTGCAGACATGTAGCTTTATTATTTGCTAATGGCTATCTGTAACTTAGCACCAGAAGTATCCCCTCTAAAAAGTGAAGTCAAACTGATGAGTTACTGAGGCCATTGCTTGAGTCAGGACTAATTTAGTGCACATCCCGCACATACACTTCAGGTTGGTCTTCACAAGCCCACTGAGGAGCACTGCTGCCACACTCTTTAAAGAGCACAACAAATATGTTAGCTATCTGTTCCCATATGACAATGGGATGCTTAATCTGCATGAGACCCAGCATTGACATGAGCCAGACTAGACATTTAACACTGCTGGTAGCAAAAATATCACTGGTACCTCAATCTCAGTAAGGCTTAAACCCATATGTTTCATAAATTATAAAATTAGAGAAACCAAAGTGAAGATCAGTTTGAGGCACATAGAAAAAAAGACCTGAGGTAGGGGGCACAGCAGCCCCATACATATCCTAGTTATAGGTCACTTCTGGTGCCAATGGGGCCCAAAAACACTGATTGAGCAATGCTAAAGCCATCAACTCAGTTCACCTTCAGTGTTTTTTTTAAAGCTTTACAGTACTGGTCCAAAACAGGAGCCCGTTCTAAAGACACGGAAACTGTGGAAAGACGCCATCAAATACAACCGTTGATTATTGGCATCAAGGCACCACCTCAAACTACAATATCCTAGTGTTGAAGGATGTTTAATAACACTCAGAATCACTGTTTGAAGGTTTAAAAGCTTCACTTGTAAGTTCTGGTAAAACAGAGTAAGGTTTGATTTAACTGTGAAAAACATGACTTACTTATGGTGGGAGCTGGAGACAATTCCATCTGGGTAGCCTCAGCCTCTCCACTTGCCCTCTCTGGGCCAGGTTCATCCTGCTCCACTGGCATTGGCAGCTGTTGATTCTCTTCTGCGCCACATGGGACCTGCAGCTCCTGGGGGAGGTCTCTTAGCACAGACAATGGGGGAAGCTCTACAGAATTCTGGGCGATGAGTGGCTGCTGATCAGGACTTGTGGGGGTGCAGTCTGCAGACGAGGGGGCTGTTGGGTAGTTCTCGGGCAGAACAGCTTGATCGTGATCTGAGAGATGATAGATAACGATTTAATTATATGGCAAAAGAATTTATGTGAAAACGTAATCCCGGTCACAGACACCAGCGTGTTGAATCATTCCAAGCCTTATTTAACTGCTTGAAGTAAAATAAAATGGCAGATGTTTTACCAATTGCACTCGACTAAAAGTGACAGTCGCAATGGAGCAGATCTACTGTAATTTTAAATGCCAGATGCTGAAGAAAACATGCAGAACATGCGAGATAGCTGAATAAATATGAGAAAAGAATGAATTGTTTCAGTTGATTCTGACGGTGGATCAAGTTAGAATATGGTTGGGTGCACCCACATTTTACTGACTTTGCATTGTTAGGTGACCTAAGCAAGGTTTGCAGCTGTACCCCAGATGCAAAGACTGTCAACAGGTAGAACATCTTCGGCAAGAAAGCATGCAAATGTACTTCTGGCATGTGGCATCAGTTACTCTCGCTGAAAAGACTAGGCATATGAACAGTCAGCAAATGGATCTTTTAGTCAAGTATTGGGTAATACAACAAATAATCAAGCATACCAATTCAATCCATAAAATATGTATCCTCCTCAAATGAAGAAATAACTTGCCTCTAGTTAACATTCTTTCTCTCACTCATTTATTGCAGAAAAATTGAAATTCCATAAAAATTGATTTCATAATCATACTTCACACAATGACGATAAAAAGAAAAATACAAGACACTTGTGAAAGGCACGATTAAAATATCAGATACTTATTCCTAATCTTTAGCGCTCGATGAAAGTATGAAAGTAAAACCCAACCAATAAAAGAGGAATTAACACCTAATAAAACAGAAGACTGGGCGATACTGTAAAACAAGTTCCTCTTAAACCAATACAAAATCGTTAATTTCCTAATGTGCTTATAGGTCAGACAGTAAAATATGAAATGTATGTCTTCGCTCGGAGCAAAGCAAAGTAGACAATTTTGTTCAACTGCAGAACTTCACCATACTGCATTTACTGCTGGTGGTGGAACACAGTTCAATTTTGTTCTTGTCACAATCTATCGAACTGCTAATTAATCATTCCATGAAACATATTCCTGGATCATACTATCAGAAGTAAAATCAATCTACGGTTATCTGGTTTTGACAGTTACCCACTCGCTCGATTTTCCATAACCAGATATTTTAAACGTGTTTTATACTCATTGTGCATAGACTGATTTAGTAAGAAGTGAGATAAAATGTGAGGAATCATCTATTTTCATTAGTAAATTATTTTTTTACACGTTCCAACCAATGAATGAATAAAAAGCCATTACTTAGTACAAGCATTCAGGATGATGAATTGGGTTAAAATTGCAGTAGTATTAGATCAAACACTTACCCAATCTAATACAGGTTCAAAAGATTACTCATCCTCCAAAAAGGGATGGTCTATCTCTAGATGTACAGTATAATTCTAGGCAAACCTAAACATTTCTTAAAGGTATCGTTTTTTACTATTTGTAGGGAATTTGGGTTTGTGAAGCCCCATTTTTAACTACCTATTTAGAGTTTGGGCCTCATACGTTTACTGGTACCATTCCAGCGGGTTACTGGCAAAATGACCTACCGTTTCTGCCACCTGATAACCTGGAATATTAAGAGGTGCCAGAAAGGGCGGTAAATCCCCATCCCATGGAGTTCCAGAGGACGCCATAGAGCAGATTGCCTGTATTACTGGCAGCTTTTGGCAGGTGGAGGCCTGATTTACCTCCAGCTGGAGGTAAATGAGTGACCCCCCAATGGCAAACTTGTCCCTTTTTGGTGCGGTAAAAGTCAGAACTACCAGCACTTTTCCTGCATCGCAAAACTTGCAATGAGGCTCTTTGTCTTGAGGACTGTTAGGACAGTTTTTTTGAAGTCCAACTAAGGGCTTAGCAAAACCATTCAACCGAGACAGTACAAGACTGCACACTTAGTACAAGGCTGTATTATCTGAGTATATGGTAGCATAGACAGAGCAGCCAGGCTTATCTTAGGCGGGATAGAGGGCTGTAGAATCAGTACAAAGTAATTGTAGTACACATATGGTCCAAAGAAACACTATGTATTGTAAAGATGAACAAGTTACTCTCTTACCTGGCAACGTTCTTTCGATGGGATGGTCCGACGACGTATTCCATATCTTTGACAGTAATCACCACAGCGGTGCTGCTTCTGAACATTTTCGGTGTCTTCGTCCTGCGTCGATGACGTTGATGCGCCGTCCCCGAGGACCTCCTCCGACGGCCGAAGTCACCCGATGTGATAAGTAGGACGCACGTAGCCTCAGTTGTAGTTTTTTCCCCCAGAACGTGTGACACCAGTCTTCTGCCAGTCAGGCACACAAGGCCTTGCGGAAACGTAAGCTGCAATCGCATAAGAAATTCTGCAGTGGGCAAGGTAGGGAGGGAGGGAGCGATATGGCATATGTCGTCGGACCATCCCATCGAAAGAACGTTACCAGGTAAGAGAGTAACTTGTTCTTCGAGGGGATTGGGTCCTCCGACATATTCCATATCTTTGACAGACTCCCAAAGCAGTACCGAAGCAAGGAGGTGGGAAAAGAATTTAGAACACAAATTTAGCATGCCTAATCAAATTGCGGAATAAAGGACTGCCTTGTCAAAGGCCAGATCCTGTCCTCGGATGGAATCGAGGGAGTAGTGACGTACAAAAGTATGTACAGAAGCCCAGGTGGCTGCATCACAGATGTTACGAATAGGAACACCCCTCTGTAGGGCAGTAGATGCAGCCATAACCCTGATAGAAAGGGCCCGCAAGCTAGCCGGTGGGTCCTTACCCGCCAAGCGGTAACACTCGGAGATAGCCAAAATAATCCAACTAGACAAAGTCTGTTTCGTCACAGCTTGTCCCAAACGCTTTCCAGCGTAACCAATGAAGAGTTGATCGTCCACTCTGACCCGGGACATGCGTGAAATATAAAAGCTCAATGCTCTCCTAGGATCGAGCCTCTCCTCTTCCTTACCAGGAAGCGGAGGAGGATAGAATGCCGGAAGAACAACCTTCTGGCCCAAATGAAATTCCGAAACCACCTTCGGAAGTAAGGAAGGACGAACTCTAAGGACAACCCTGTCCTTATGAAACACAGTGAAGGGTGGCTTAACTGAAAGTGCCTGTAACTCACTCACTCTGCGAGCGGAAGTAACCGCAACCAAAAACACAGTTTTAACACTTAACAGTCTCAAAGGGCAAGAATGCAACGGCTCAAATGGAGCCTGCATGAGAAACTTAAGAACAAGGTTCAAATCCCAACCGGGCACCAGAAAAGGTGACGGAGGGAACAAATTAGTGAGCCCTTTCAAAAACGGAGAAATTAAAGGCATCTTAAAATAGGAACATTCTTCAGACGAGCGCTTAAATATGGACAGCGCCGCCAGGTAACCTTTAATGGTACCCACATGCAAGGCCCTGTGGGCCAAGAAAGCAAAAAAAGACAGAACCATGGGACTGTCACACTCAAAAGGATCCACATTCTTAACTCTGCACCAGTCGCAGAATTTACGCCAACGGTACAGGGACTTTGCTGCTGGCCGTCTGGCCGAGAGCAACACCTCCAACACGTCTTCAGGGAGGTCCCAATCCTTATACCTCAACCTTTCAGAAGGCAAGCGTGAAGGTTGAGGGATCTGACCTCTGGATGGAAAACCTGACCCCCCCCCTCCCGTGAGAGCAGATCGTCTCGGTAGGGAAGACGACGTGGAGGGCATATGGACAAGTCGAGAAGGTCCGGGTACCACGTCCTCCGGGCCCACGCCGGAGCAATGAGGATCATCCGGGAACCGAACCTCCGCAGTACTAGCGGGATGACGGGGACTGGAGGAAATGCGTACAGCAGTGGGAATGACCACTCCACCACAAACGCGTATCCTAAGGCTACTTTTGGAGGAAATTCCCACAAGCAGAACCTTTCGCACTTCCGGTTGACACTGGAGGCGAACAGATCCACTTGAGGGGTTCCCCAAAGGGCGAAGATCTCCAGGAGAATCTCCTGAGCCAGCTCCCACTTGTGAGAGATTGTGCTCTGCCTGCTCAGAGCGTCCGCCGTCTCGTTGTCGTCTCCGGCCAGATGAACCGCCAAGATCGAAATTTCCTGCTGGATGGCCCAGAACTCTAGCTGCATCGCCTCCCTGCACAGAGGAAGTGACCCTGCTCCCCATTTTTTGTTGAGGTAGTGCATGGCCACTGTGTTGTCTGTTTGAATCAGGACACTCTTTCCTCGCACAGTCGGCAGAAAAGCCTTCAGGGCTAGCCTGACGGCCCTCGGCTCCAACAGATTGATGTGGAGTCTGGACTCCGACGGAGACCAACGACTGCTGACTCAACTCGTTGGCATGAGCTCCCCATCCCGTGAGGGATGCGTCCGTCACAATCGTCCCCTCCGGCCAGGGCAGTCAAAATGGGGCCCCCCTTCATCAGATTGCCTTCGACGGCCCACCACAGAAGGTCCTGGGCGACCGAGGGCGGCACCTGAACAGGGTCCGACATCCTGCCGGAAGAGTGCGACCACTGCATCTTGAGTGCCCACTGCAAAGATCTCATCCGCAGACGAGCCTCTGGCACCAGAAGAATGCAGGATGCCATGAGTAAGAGCAACCTCAAGAACTCGAACGCCGGGAGAGTCTGGGCAAGTTGAAACTTGTGCACCATCTGCTGAATGTGAAGAGCCCTCACCTGGGGAGGAAAACACAGCCCCAGGGATGTGTCGAGCACTGCTCCGATGTACTGGAGCCGCTGTGTTGGCGTCAAATGGGACTTCTTTAAATTGAGGGAGAAGCCCAGCTTGGGAAGGGAGTGGCAGGTGACGGACAGATGATCCAGGACTTGCTCGGGAGAGCTCCCCCTGATCAACCAATCGTCCAGGTAGGGGTAGACGTGAATCCCCCCTTTCCTGAGATGCGCTGCCACAACCACCATGAGCTTGGTGAAAACCCTTGGGGCGGAGGTCAATCCGAACGGCAGGACCCGAAACTGAAAGTGCGAGTCGCCAACCGCAAACCTCAGGTACTTCTTGTGCTTGGGATGGATCGGCACATGGAAGTAAGCGTCCTTGAGGTCGAGAGACACCAACCAGTCCTGAAGTTTAAGAGCCCGGAGGACTTGAGAGAGAGTAACCATCTTGAACTTGTCCTTCCTGAGGAGTTTTTTCAAACCGCGCAAGTCCATGATGGGTCTCAATCCCCAGTCTTTCTTCTAAATCAAAAAATAAGGGGAATACCATCCCTTGTTCCTCTCCGGTACAGGCACCAGTTCTATGACGCCTTTCTCCAGCAGGGCTTTAATTTCCTGCGCAAGTAGCGGACCCGGACTCTTCAAAGAGAGGTTCCCAGGTGGATTGCCGTGAGGCTGCTGCCGAAAGGGAAGACGGTAGGCCATGGGTTATGATCTCCAGAACCCACACATCTGAAGTAATGGCACGCCACTCTACAAGATGCTGCGCCAGCCTTCCCCCAACCGGCGAACCATGGGACCTGGCCTCATGACAGTGGTAGCGGCTGCAGCGTTGCCTAAGGGCAAAGAGGCATCTGCCCGAGCGGCCTTGTCACCTCGAGTACCCTGTTTTCCACCTCTGGCACTCTTACGGTGGCCTCTTTGACTGACAGCTCCTCTCGCTTTACTGAAGGAGGAGTAATAGCGAAAGGAACCTCCCCTCCATTGTTGTCCCCTAGGAGGAAAAGGCGGAGGTTGTCGAACTGCTGTGCCCAACCACTATGCTGCAGCTTTGGAGGTCTGCAACCTCTTAAGGCTCTTGTCAGCCTTGCTGCTAAAAAGATGTTCACCGTCAAATGGCATGTTGAGGAGCCGGGACTGCACATCAGGAGCGAACCCAGACTTCCGCAACCATGCAAACCTGCGTATTACGGTGCTCGCCGCCATGGACCGGCTGACACAATCTGCCATGTCCAAACCCGACTGAACGGCCTCACACATGGCATCCTTGCCATCCTGAACCATAGCAAGGAAACCATCCCGTTCGTCCCCTTCGGGAATATGTTCAGCCGCTAATGCAACGCAGTTCCACAGAGTGTGTGTGAAACGAGACAAGGCACATACGGAGTTGGCCGCCTGAAGCGCCATACCCCCTGAAGAAAACACTTTCTTCGCCCAGCCATCAAAAAGTTTGTCGTCCCCATCCGGAGGGATGGTAGGATACGACGCCTGCTTTGCCAGGGCTGTAGCCGCCTGCACCACCAAACTCTCCGGAGTGGGGTGCCTGGACAAGAAGCAGGGGTCGCTATTGACTGGACGGTATTTTTGCGACAAAGACTTGCTCACTGCCGGGAGACTCTCCGGAGCAGTCCAAGCCGCCGCCACCCTTCTCTGCAGAGCCATATGAAACGGCAGTACCGGGTCAGTGGGGGGACCAAGATCGAGGATGTCCGTGAGATCATCATGAACAAACTCCCCTGGGGAAGCCGACCATCCCAAGTACTCGGTGACCCGAGACACAAGGCGCCGGTACGAAGAATCGGCATGAGTGCCAGGCTTAGGCCTACAAAACTCCACCTCCGGGGAGGTGTCCAGTCCACTGGCATCATGCAGTGACTGCCTCAGGTCATCAAATTGGCTATGGCCCGAGAGAAGCTCATCTGGCACCGTATCCGGATCCAAGCCCTCATCACCCTCTGAAATGTACTCCAGGCGGTGAGAGGAAGACACCTGGGGACCAAAGCTATGCCTGACCTTAGCCAGAGCCTTTCTAGGGGCTACCCCCGTGCCACGGGGCCCCTCCGACACCACCGCCTCGAAAGGTGTCGAGGGCGCCGAACGAGTCGGTGCCGGCGTGGAGAGAATCAGCGTCGAGCGAAATCGGCATCGACGTCAGCCGCAGCGCCGGCAGCATCGGCGACACAGGCCTCGAAGCCAGAGCTCTGAGCGTGTCCTTCTACGACCTAAGCACCGACAGCATCGACGACCCCCTCGGAGGCGGAGCCTCGAGAGAGGTCGTCGACGACCTCGGCGCCACAGACGTCGACATCTTCCTCGAAGACTGCACAGGATCACGCGGTCTGGAGCGCGTCGAGGACCGGGACCTGGAACGGGCATGGCGAGAACGGTTACCCTTGTTCGAGTGGGACCTCTCTCGCAAACCGCGCCGACCACCCGAGCCCGAAGGCGTGCGAGCGGTGTCTCTCGACCGATCACGACCGACCCCAGGAGGCGCGGACGGACCGGTGCCCTGCGATTCGAGAATCGCTAACATCTTCCTGAAGGAAGCCCATTCCTCCGGTGTCACTTGCATGGTGGGATAAGCGACCCTCCGACTGGCGGAGTCCTCGGAAGAGGACGGGGAAGGCGACCAATGCCAGCGCTTCCGGGAATGCTTCGAAGAGGCAGAGGAGTGGCGAGACCGACTCCTGGAAGGAGACCCACTGGACCTCCGACGATGAGGCGGGGAGTCGCCTCTCGAATCATCCATCGAAAGCCCTGCAGACCTTGACTTCCGGGGCTTAGACACCCTACCTACCGACAACTTCTTGTTGCGCTCCCGCAAGGCCTTGGCCATGAGCAACTGACAGTCGACATAGTCGTCCGTGCCGTGGGCCTCCCCGAGGCACCAGAGGCAGGCTTCGTGCAAGTCCGTTACCGACATCTTGTACCCACAGGCCCCGCATTTCTTGAAGCCCGGACGCGGGGTTGAAGACGAGGTAGACATCGTCACGAACAGGCTTTTCACAAAAACCGAACAGGTTCAAAGAACCGAGAAGAATACAACAGAAACTCCAAAGAGTCGAGGCTTACCGAGATTCACAAAGCGAATACGTTCGCAGAAAAAACGGAACTGAGGCTACGGGCATCGTGCGTCCTACTTATCACATCGGGTGATGTCAGCCATCGGAGGAGGTCCTCGGGGGGGACGGCGCATCGACGCAGGAGCCGAAAATTTTCCAAAGCAGCACAGCTGTGGTGATTACTATCAAAGATATGGAATACGTCAGAGGACCCAATCACCTCGAAAAAGGATTCATTTAAATACAAGTAGGCCCAGGTAAATCTTGGGTAAAGAATCACCATCACAGATCAAATAAACGCATTATAAAAACACAACACTATGCTTTAAAGTACAGAGACCAAATCAGACCTTTTTCAGAACTCAAACAGTTTTTCTAGGTAAGTCAGACCTTACCATACACATTTAATATAGGGAATACCTAGTCATGGGGAGTAAAATCACTTTACAGTAATTCAAGGGTAGTAGACCCTGTCAGTTATGCAATGACACTCCACAAAGAAACCAACCCTGTTACCAGGATACTTTTCTGAATAGTGAAACTCATTGAAGGAACCATATACACCTATAACTACATTTCTGATAACCGTTATACTAGGCGAGTAAAACCTTTTTTGTAATATACAATTACAGTTGCTTTTCAACTCTGTGAAACACAGTCTAAGATAAGCAAGAACTTGGTACACTAATTTAGGATGCACCAGACAGACCAAGGTCAGCTATACCAACAGAACATTTTTGAAGAATGGCACATAGCTATTCTAGGCAGGTTAAACCTAATGTTGTACTACACTATTACAATTACTTTTCAGATCAGTGTAACACAGACGGAGGTGAGCAATAACTAACTAATTTTAGGATGGCACACAGCTAACTCAAGGTAAGTAAAATCTATATACTTTTTAAAGAAGCCATCAGAAACCTACAGGTTTGTATAAACATAGGACTGATTTAGCATCTGTATAAAACAGATAAGGGAAAGCAAAACCCAATGTTACACTTTATGAATGACTCAATGTTATTCTAGGTAGGTAAAACCCATGGCAGACTTATTCTAAACAGGCTATACAACAAGTTAGGGGAAGCAAGACCCAGTTGGGGAACTTAAACACATTCTCTGAAAGAAATGGTTAGTGAAGCTAACATTAGTTTTGGTAAAGAGGCATAACCAATACACAGTTGAGTAAAATAAGCTCACAGATACTTTTCAGAATGGCACAACACACATTCAAGGCAAGTAAGAACTTGTGTAACTGCTCACTCTCAGTTACAGTTACCAACTCTTTCACAAATAAGTACACTTTTAAACACTTGTTATACTTCAAGACATAATCCTTTACTTATCCAGTCCTTCACTAGTCTATTGAATGAGTTCACTCAGAGGAAAAAGAGTGACACTAGTTATCTAGGTGAGATAGGATTCTGTTGCAGGCAAAAGTCAGAATTCCTGTGGAGGACTGTTCAAACAAGTAAGTTAGTCACTTTAAAATTAGTTAGGGTCCAGGGACTTCAGAGAAGACACCCTAGGAGGATTCCAGCAGTGGGCCTGGGTGAACTGGATGAGAGGACTCCCAATCACAGTGAACACCCCAAAAGCTTTAAAGAAATCACACCGGTTTAAGGTAAGTAAATACCCCAGCCAACACAGTACCTCAGCACAGAAGAAGAGTTGCAGCATGAAGACTTCAAGATCTACAGCCCAAAGCCCGGTCGATGGATTCTTTTGTCATGAAGACAGGGCTTTGGAAGGGAATTTGCAGCAGGGATCAACAGAGAAGGCTCCAGGCAAGAGTTTACTTGCAGCTGGATGTGGTTTTGGCACCCTTTTCAGGAGCCAGAAGACTGAATATTGCTGGTCGGTTTCTTGACGTTTGCAAGGTCCAACACTTCAATTAGGGGACATTTTGGACTAAAATCGTGTCCCTGGAGTTCTGGCAGGATGCCACCAAAGTGTCAGCTCAATTTGTAAGACCCTGCACCGCACAAATGCTGAAGGGGGCAGGGTATTGCAGCCCTGCAAGATTCTCACCAGGCCGTGGGTCGCGGCCCTCAGTTTCGGGATCCCCAGGTCGGTTAGAAGGAAGGGTTACAGCAGGCTCAGCTTACACAGCAGGCTCGCCGGTCGCTGTAAATCGCAAGGGCGGTCGTATCTTCCTCTTCGATTTCAGCTCCAGTGGTCAACTTGTCAGCAGCTTCCAGATTCTGAGTATTTATCAAAATACAGCACAACTTCTGCATTCTCTCCCCACATTTTACAGCAAAGGGCGGTCTGGCTGTCCAATCAGGACAGCCAGCACCCCCGCCCCATCACTGTGAGCTGTTCCCTTTCAGGCAAGTTGGAAGACAAAGGGCTGCAGAGATTTGGACTCCTCTCTCACTACCTGCCTTTCCAGACAATCTGGAGCTTGGCTGGGGAATCCACAGGATTCCCTAACAAGACAAAACAGCCACTCGGGTCCTTCCCACCTAGAGTAGCAGGGGAAGACCTCAGCAACAGCAAGCACACCAGAAATGGCACAAAAAAAAAAGGAGCCCACCATTTTAGAAAAAAGGGGGCTCGTCTGTGCATTACCGAGCCTGCAAGTAATAAAGACTAAAAGTCAAAGGTAAAACTACTGCCACCAGCCATTCAAGTAAAACTCGCAATTGTAATAAAATGTTACCAGGTAAGTAAGAAAGGGAATGGAACAAGTTACTTACCTGTAACTGTTGTTCTCCAGCATGGGTCTGGCATGGATTCACATGCTCATGAATATTCCCCGTCGTCAGGCTGGGAATCCTCGGTAAAGAAAAAATCAGTATCAGTTTCGTTTCTGATCTGTCTTTCGTAGTAGTAACCAATCACTGATCTCTGCGTCATACTGACCACAGCCAATGACTGCCCTCTACCTAAGCCCCGCCTCTGGCAGCCATCTTCAGATTTGGTAGCACGTGAAGTGGCAGTATGACCAAGTGAAGAGCCGCAGAGGGGTAGGCGGGAGGGTTCGCATGTGAATCCATGCCAGACCCATGCTGGAGAACAACAGTTACAGGTAAGTAACTTGTTCCTTCTCCAGCATGGGGTCTGGCATGGATTCACATGCTCATGAATAAAGAATACATAGCAGTACACACATGCACAACCACGGGAGGTGGCAAAGGCTCAACATTAAGCATTACACCAAACTCAACGTTAAGCAATTCTTACCTCCTCTCCAGGCTCACCTTAGGCGAACAGATTGCGCAGCACTGCTTGGCCGACCCTTGACTCCTCCCTGGAATCCCGGTCGACGCAGTAGAATTTCGTGAAGGTGTGCGTCGACCTCCACGTAGCAGCCCTGCAGATGTCCAGCAAGGGCACACCAGATAGGAACGCCGTGGTAGCTGCGATCGCTCTGGTGGAATGGGCTCTCGGACGGCCAGGCAGCGGTCGGTTTGCCAACCAATGACAGTATATGATACAGCCGGAGAGCCATCTGTAAATGGAAGCCTTTGAGAGAGCCTTCCCCTGATTGACAGGTCCAAAGTTCACAAAAAGTTGTGACGTCTTCCGAAAACACTTCGTGCGGTCCACGTAAAACTTCAGCGCTCTAGCCACATCCAGCGAGTGCAAAGTCCTTTCGGCCGGCGACGAAGGAGACGGGAAGAAAACAGGCAACACCAAGGGTTCGTTGAGTTGGAATTCTGACGGCACCTTGGGCATGAAGGAGGGGTGCATCCTGAGCACTACCCTCATGTCGTGAAAAGTCAAGTACGGGGGCTTGCAGGAAAGGGCCTGGATCTCTCCCACTCTTCGTGCGGAGGTGATGGCCACAGGAAACGCTGTTTTCCACGACAAGAACTTCAACGGAGCAGAGTGCAGAGGCTCGAACGGAGGTCCCATGAGGTTGGTCAGCACCACGTTGAGCTCCCACGCCGGGGACGGAGCCTTCACCGGCGGGAACGATCTGAACAGTCCCTTCATAAATTCTTTCACCAGTCGATGAGACCACAAAGACGTCCGCCCCGTGGTTCTGGTGTATAGGGAGATCGCAGCAAGATGAATCTTGATGGACGCGTGCGCCAGTCCAGCCTTGGCCAGCGTCAGAAGGTACGGCAGTACCTGGGGAGCCGTAATCCGTAGAGGGTTAATCTTCTGTGCGTGGCACCAGACAGAGAACCTCTTCCATTTGTGTCCATAGCATTTAAGAGTTGAGGACGCCCTGGCCTTTGCAAGAACCTCTCTGCAGTCGGCCGGTATGTCGTATCCTCCAAACTCTAACGCTGCAGGAGCCAGGCCTGCAAGTTCAGCGACTTCGGGTCGTGATGGAGGATGGCGCCTCCTTCCCTGGAGAGAAGATCCGCGTCCATTGGCAGCTTGATTGACGGGGACACTGACAAGTCCAGAAGGTCTGGGAACCATATCTGCCTCGGCCACGCAGGTCCGACGAGGATCATCCGGCACCGTGACCTCTTGAGCTGGTTGATGAGCCGGATCAGCAATGGCAATGGAGGGAACACGTATAGAAACAGGCCCTCCCAGGGGAACGAGAAAGCATTGCCCATGCTCCTCGGCTGGGGAAACCTGCTGGCGAACCTCCGGCACTTGGAGTTCGTTGCCGTCGCGAACAGATAGATCTGGGGTGTGCCCCACCGTCGGAAGAGGCGGTCCACTAGATCCTGTCGTAGTTCCCACTCGTGGCACAAGCGCAGCTCTCTGCTGAGCGAGTCGGCGATGGTGTTTTTTATCCCTGCCAGATGAAACGGCACCAGAAACATCCCTTGGGCGACGGCCCAATGCCACAGATCCTGCGCCTCCTTGGACAGGGCTGGGGACCTGGTTCCACCCTGCTTCCTGATGTAGAACATGGTGGTGGTGTTGTCAGTGAAGATCCTCACCACCTTGCCCTTGAGGGACCGAAGAAAGGACCTGAGGGCCCAAAACACTGCACGGAGCTCCAGGACGTTGATATGGAAGGACTTCTCCGTCGGAAGCCAAAGGCCTCTCGCGTGCAGATTTTCGGTGTGCGCGCCCCATCCTTCCAGGGAGGTATCCGTGGTCACTGTCTCCTGGTGGCCCCGGGTCTGGAAGTCCATGCCCGCCGTCAGATGCGCGCGGGTGCCCCACCACCGGATCTCTCGTCGAGTGTGATCCTCTCCTCGAAGCTGCCCGTCGTCTGGATCCAGCGCGCGTCCAGGAACTCCTGCAACGGGCGCATCCGGAGCCTGCACAGGCAGATGAGGTAAATGCAAGAAGACATCATTCCGAGGAGGGACTTGATGGACCTCACCCTGGCCGCGTCCGCAACCAGCATCCGCTTCACCTTGCCCAAGATGGCCCTCGTCCTTTCTTCCGACGGAGAGGCCAGAAGCGACACTGTGTCGAGCTTCGCTCCCAGAAACAGTGCGTCTTGCGCGGGCAACAGGTGGGACTTGGCGTAGTTTATGGAAAATCCCAGGTCCGTGAGTAGTTGGACGGTCCTTGCCGTGTGCTCCACAGCGAGCTCTTTTGTCTTCACTCGGATGAGCCAGTCGTCCAGGTAGGGGTAGACGTGGATCCCCTCTCGGCGCAGCTGCGCCGCCACCGGTGCGAGGCACTTGGTGAACACCCTAGGTGCCGACCTCAATCCGAAGGGAAGGGCTCTGAACTGGTAGTGACGCCCTTGGACCACGAACCTGAGAAACTTTTGGTGTCCCTTTAGGATGGGAATATGGAAGTAGGCATCCTCCAAATCCAACGACGACAGGAAATCGCCCTCCTCCAGCTGCCCCAGGACGTGTTGGAGGGTGACCATCCGGAACTTCTGTGCCTTGATGAATTTGTTCAGTCGTCGTAGGTCCAGGATGGGACGCCATCCTCCCGTCGTCTTCTTCACGAGGAACTATCTTGAGTAAACTCCGGAGCCCCGAAGCCTCTTTGGGACGAGCTCGATGGCGCCCTTCTTGAGCATCACCTTTACCTCCAAGAGAAGTTGAGGGACGTGATGTTCTTTCCTGGCCACAGGGGGGCTCGAGCATGTGACCCTGAGCTAGGGCGTCCAGCACCCAACGGTCGGTGGAGATGGACTCCCACACGCCGACGAAGCTCGCCAGCCGGCCTCCCACCGGGGTGCTTCGGTGGGGGCCCAACCCCATGGCCGGTTCAGTCCTGCTTCGACGAGGCTTTGCCGCCTTGTCCTCCTTGGCGGCGACGGCGGGGTCCGCCTGACTTGCCTCGTCCCCTGTAAGCTTCCTGTGACGACGAACGGGCCGCTTGACGGTAGGTGGAAAATCCGCCGCTGGAATCTTTGGAGGCTCCCTGTTTGCCTCCGCCGCTCCGAAAGGGCGGCCGTCGTTGCTGGAGAACACCAAGAGCACGGGCCGTCTCCGTGTCCGTCTTGATGGCTTGTAGGGAATCGTCCACTGTTTTCCCAAACAGGTTGTTTCCGTCGAACGGCATGTCCAAGACTCTGGTCTGCACGTCCTGACGGAAGTCAGTAGCCTTGAGCCATCCACGCCGCCTAAGGCACACGCCGTTGCCCAACTGGCGAAATCCAGTGTCGGCGATGTCCGTCGCAATCGTAATGGCGTGGTCCGACGCCACCTCTCCTTCCTGCAAGATCTCTAGGTCTTCCGCCCTCTTGGCGTCTGGTAGGAAGTCCAGCAGGGGGGCCAGTTTGTACCACAACTCCCTGTCGTAGCGGGCTACGATAGGCAAGGCCTTGGCCGCCTTAATCGTCGTCGCTGCAGACGAGATGACTCTGCGTCCCATTGTGTCTAATTTCTTTCCCTCGCCGCACCACCCCCCCCCCGCTTTCTTCTTTCTTCCTGGCCGCCGCGGAGACGACCGAGTCCGGGGTCGGCTGTGCCCGAAGGCACAAGGGGGCCGCGTCCGGGACCCGGTACTTCTTCTCGTACCGATCCCTTCTAGCCGGCGTCGTGGATGGGTTCTTGAGGAGAGCGGGGCCCTCATCCCAAATATCGTCCAGTAGAGGTACAGAGAGGACCGTCTTCCTCTTGGCCTCACGCCGTTGATAAAGGAAACCTTCCTTCTTCTCTTCCGGGCAGAGCTGGAAAAGCTCAGATGCCCTGGCGATCATGGAGTGAAACGATCCAATCTCGTCAGGCGGGGAAGCCCGGGTAGGAGGTGACGACGGGAGATCCTCGTCATAAACCTCGTCGTCTGTACCCGTCGCGGCCGTGTCAGTCCCCGTATCATCCCCACGTGTCGTGGACGGGGAGGAGGGGTGAACAGGGCGCGATGGCTGAAAAGGAGGTGGAGGATGAATCCTTCTCTTAGGGGGAGGGCTCCCAGAAGGGCCTGGCTCCGGGTCCCCCGTCGGGAGCGGTTCCTCCGCTGGTGGTAACGGCAGTCTCGTCCTTATCTCCGAGCATAAGGACTGTATAGCCAACAAAATGGCCGCTGAGTTGTCTTGCGGCACTGGTTGAGGGGAGTCCGACGGGCGGTCAGGAGCCTCGTCGTCTCCTACGTCGGGGTCCCTCCCGACGGGCTGGTCTTCTTCCACGCCAACGCCGTGGCTTAATTCTTCGATCAGCTCCTCCTCAGAGGTTGAGGCCGAATCCACGACGACCCCCTGCCCCCCCTTTTTCTTCTCCGTCGGAGGTTTTACGGGGGTCCTGTCGATGGGCATGAAAGAGGACTCCCTCCGCGGTGGCAGGGAGACTCTGAGCCCCGAGGTCGCCACCACTGGTGTAGCCTCCACAGGCTGAGCCAGGGCCGCCGCGACAGTCTCGATAGAGGCCTTGCCGGATGGATTAAGGCTTTCACCACCTTAGGTGCACTCACCGCCTTCTCCTTGGGGCGGAGGGTCACCGCCTCGCTCCCCCTCCGACGGGGCCTTCGAGCTCGACCGGGGTCTCTCCAGGAGCTTCGCCGGGTACTCGGCCTTCCTCTTACCCGAGCCAGAGCGTTGGCTCGTGGTTGATGGCACCGGGGAGGATGCGCCCTGCCTGGCGCCCGTAGAGCCCGACCGTTCGGCGCTCCCGGTGCCAGCGGACTTGCGGTGCTTGGCCTTCTGTTGGACCCCCGTCGCCGGGGCATCCTCAAAGGTCTTAGAAGACCGCTCGGACTTCTTCTTCTCGCCCGACGGGCTCTTCCCTTCCAGCCAATTGGCGAGACGTTGATGGCAGTCCTTCATGGTCCGCTCCGACATCTTGCCGCAAAACGCACAGTCCTTCTCCACGTGCGTCTTGTCCTCATGTAGGCAGTAAAGACAAAGGGAGTGTTTGTCCTCCTTAAAGACATTCTGAAGCTGGCATCCAGGGCAGACCCTGAACAGCTTTCCGGGCGTCGAGCTTCCCTTCTCCTGGGCCATGTCCGAGATGGGCCTGAGAAACTTCTGGAGTCCTCCAAAAGCGTGGCTCGACAAAATCTTCACCCTTGAGGGGCGTAGACGAATCCGACATGGGTCCCCGTTGATCGGATGAAGAAACGGTGGAGCTTGAGGCTCTTTTGACCGAAAAAGAGAATTTTTTTTGAGAAAAAATGTGAAAAATAGCACTAACGCTCGAGAGCAATAGCACAAGGATCCCAACACTTGAACGTGCGGTAAAAATCTGAAGATGGCTGCCAGAGGCGGGGCTTAGGTAGAGGGCAGTCATTGGCTGTGGTCAGTATGACGCAGAGATCAGTGATTGGTTACTACTACGGAAGACAGATCAAAAACGAAACTGATACTGATTTTTTCTTTACTGACGATTCCCAGCCTGACGGGGAATATTCATGAGCATGTGACTCCATGCCAGACCCCATGCTGGAGAAACATTGTATCCCCCAGCACTCCACATAAAGTGGGGTGTGCTGGCTCACTATATCAAATGTAAAGGGGGATGAAAATCCCGCTTTACTTGGGAACAGTAGTTCACCCAAGTACATCCTTTCTGTGGTATGTTCCTATCACACATTCCTCAAATTCTAAATGTTTCCAGAAACTATTTCACCACCAGAGCCGCAGGGCAGCTCTATTTGCTCAGCTCAATGCCGATGGACACCCCCCACCCCCACAAGAACGTGGTTCTACCTTTTCCCTAGCACTCAGCAACCAAGCTACTGCAGAAAAAATCAAGTGGACACTATCTGGCAAGTGGGGCAGGTTAGTAGGGAGATGAGGAATTTGTGGAAGGAACATCCACCAGAATAAGCAATTACTTATCAGTAATGTGCCTTCTACTGATACTTCTCCCACAGATTCCTCATCTTGAGAGATTATCCTGTCAGTTTCAGCTGCTCGGAAAATGTTGACAGAGGGTGTAGTACAGCCCCATGTAAACCCTCAACTCCCTCCTATCTCCACCGTACCACTCCTCGATTCCAGACAGGATGTCTGCCGTCTTACTTGAGGAATGTAGTGCACCCCCTGCCTCAGACCCCCATTCCCATTTCCCTCCCTCGCCCAAGGTCAGCCTTAGAGAGAAAAAAAAAGTCTTGTGCATGAACAGAAGGACTGAAATACTTCATTCATATTTCAAAACAATTAGTTTTGCTTGTGAGGAATGAAAGCCAATTAAACAAGCAAATCCCAAACCAGGACCGAAGGAGTAAAAAAAAAAAAAATAAATAAAAACAAAAAAAAAAACAAACAAGAATAAAAAGAATACAAATAAAACATCTGCACTAAGTGCAAACTCCCCCCTTATTCACATAAAACAGACACAGCAACAAGATTGTAGCCAGCTTCCACAGAGGGATAGGCAAAGGTGATGAGGGATCTATGGCAGAAGAATCCATAGGAAGGACATTACTGATGAGTAATTTCTCCTTCGATGGATTGCATTACCCACATATTCTTCATCTTGATACACTCCCAAATCAGTGCCCTTAGCAGGAGGAGGAAATGGAAGCTTAATCAAGAAACACAGCAGCACTGCCTTCCAAAACTTTCATCAGTGCCTTGAGCCAGGACCAAGCTGCAGTGCCTGTCGAAAGTGTGCAACCAAGCCCACGTTGCAGCCTGGCAAATGTCTATAACCATCACTCCTCTCTGAAAGGCCGGTTAAGGGGAGTGTGCTGCACTTTCTTATCTGCTCTCGTAGCATTTCGCAATGCATAATACAATCAAAAGGAAAACTTTCGTAACCACTTGCCCAAGTTTATAATGGGTAAAAAGCAACAGAGCGTTAATGAACCCTGCTAGGTAAGATTTTCAAAATCAATTATAAATCCTCCTGATCTCCGTCAACCCCAGAACATTTTGTTTGACTAGTTAACTATTTCACCTTGTCCCTAGGTGAAGGGGAATCTTTTTCCCCCTCACCTAATCTTTTATGCTTTTTATGGGAGATCTTTTTGTCTCTCCATGGTGTATGGTTGAAGTTAGAATTTCCTACAACTTTTGGGCTTAGGCTGGGTTGCTCCTTTGTGCTCCCTGTTCATTTCTCTCTGCTGTACTTGGGTTAACAGTTCCCCATTAGTAAAGGGGGATGTTCACCCCCCCGCCCCATTACATTTTATATAGTGAGCCAGCACACCCCACCTTATGTGGAGTGCTGGGGTACACAATGTATCACCTTTTCTTACTTTCTTGGTAACATTTTATTACAATTGCGAGTTTTACACAAATGGCTGGTGGCAGTGGTTTTACCTTTACGACTTAGTCTTTATTACTCGCATGCTGTTGATTCAGCTGCGGGAATGCACAGAAGGACGACCATCTTTCTAAAATGGTGGGCTCCTTTTTTCGCCATTTCTTGTGTGCTTGCTGTTTCTCAGGTATTCCCCTGCCATTCTACCCGGGAACGACCTCAGAGGCTGTTTTGTCTTTGGCGGGAATCCTGTGCCCCTCTTCTGCCTCTGAGTGAACTCATGTCAGAGTAGGGAACGACTGGATAAGAAAAG
This sequence comes from Ambystoma mexicanum, assembly GCF_040938575.1. Lineage (NCBI taxonomy): Eukaryota > Metazoa > Chordata > Amphibia > Caudata > Ambystomatidae > Ambystoma > Ambystoma mexicanum. The sequence goes on from NC_090923.1 coordinate 1,164,488,135, forward strand.
GATGTTGTGAAAATAACAAGTGTTTAAAAGTATACTTACTTGTGAACGAGTTAGTTAACGCCAACTGTGAGAGTGAACAGTTACAACAATTCTTAATTCCCTTGAATGTGTGTTGTGCCATTCGGAATAGTATATATAAGGTTAATATACTCAACTGTGAATTGGTTGTGCCTCTTTTCCAAAAGTAATGCTGTTGGCTTCTAACTATTTCTTTCAGAGCATAGGTGCATAAGTTCCTTAACTGGGTCTTGCTTCCCCTAGCCTGTTGTATAGCCTGTTTAGAATAAGTGTGCCTTAGGTTTTACATACCTAGAATAACAATGAGTAATTTATAAAGTGTAACATTGGGTGTTGCTTTCCCTGGTCTGTTTTCTACAGATGCTGAAACAGTCTTAGGTTTATGCCTACCTTTAAGTTTCTGATAGATCAAAGTATATAGGTTTTACTTACCTTGAGTTAGCTGTGTGCCATCCTAAAATAAGTTAGAGTTATCGTTTATCTCAATCTGTGTTCCACTGATCTTAAAAGCCACTGTAATAGTATATTACATCCTTAGGTGTTACCTGCCTAGAATAGCTGTGTGCCATTCTTGAAAAGTGTTCTTTAGGTGTAGCTGACCCTGGTCTGCCTGGTGCATCCTAAATTAGTGCAAAGGGTTTTGGATTATCTTAGACTGTGTTCCACTGAGCTGAAAAGCAACTGTAAATGTATATTACACCAAAAGGTCTTACTCACCTAGTATAATTTATCATACACCTAGTTATAGGTATATACTGTTCCAGAAGGAGAAATTACTTACTGTAATGTTCTTTCTATGGATTCTTCTTCCGCAGATTCCTCATCGAATAGATATTCCCTCCAGCGTCGATATTATGGAAAATGTTCTATGGGGGGACACAGTGAACCTTAACGAACATCAATCCGTCTTGCTTGGCACCTTGTCATCGGCTCCGGACGCAATGTCAGGCAACTTATAAATACCACGTCAGAACGCCCCAACCTCAGCCCCCCCCCCCACACCACCCACCCCTGAGCACCACACGCTGCATAGGAAAACAGAAAAAACAGGCTAATGAGCCCTTAAAAAAGTAGTAACTATAGACCTCCAAAGGAGGAACAGTTGAACAAACACTACAAGTAGTGTTAGAAAAAAAAAAATCTAAATCAAATCTGTGGCAAGAAGACAGAAAACGGACACAGAGGACCATCACCAAGTAAACATGAAAGAAGATGTGCGCCAACCACCGACTTTCTGAGCAGCGATGGATGGGAGGGGAGAGGAGGAATCTGCGGGAGAAGAATCCATAGAAAAAAACATTATGGCAAGTCATTTCTCCTTCAATGGATTGCCTTTCTCCCGCAGATTCCTCATCTGATAAGACTCCCAAAGCAGTAAATGAAGGAGGTGGGCAGCAAGTTATACCAAGAAAATTTGCAGCACTGCCTTGCCAAAACGCATCAGCTGTATGAGCTACATTCAGGCTATAGTGCCTAGCAAAGGGATGAAGGGATGACCATGACGCAGCGTGACAAATCTCACGGGCAAGTACTATCCTTTGCAATGCTGTTGATGTCGAGAATCCCCTTGTCGAATGGGCCCTGCTGGTAATTCCTTCCCAGCGGACTGGTAGCATTCATTTATGCAGAAAATTATCCATCGGGATAAAGTCTGCTTGGTTATGGGAAGGCCCTTACGGGCTAAGGAAAAGGCCACGAAGAGCTGGTCAGATCTCCTAAAATACGCTGTCCTGACGACATAGTAACTCAACGCCCTCTTAGGGTCAAGACGAAGGAAGCTTTCCTCCTGTTAGGGAGAATTCTCTTTTCAGTGCTCATTCCCTTCAATGTTAGAGACCCCTAGCTCGTTTGCTGGACTTTAGGACTTTTCATTTTTATCCTGGAGTGAGACATTTTTCTCACTAAAGTATTTTTGATCTGATTTGGACTTTGTTTTTTTGGTTTTGGAGTCATACAAACTCCACAGGCATCTTCTGTATTGTGACGCACAGCACCTTCAGTGCAGTGTCACAGAGATGTTCATTGGATTTCTCTTAAGGTTTAAATACTTTATCTTGGGTAAACTACTGTTCCCAAGAACAGTAAAGTGAAATTGACTTTACTTATCTGTTTTTCCTATGTAGGTTCAGTACACCCCATTTTATGTGGCAGTACTGGGGGGGTTACTTAGTAGCCGCTTTGCCTACTTATTCTTGTAACATTTTTTATGTTCCCCTCACGACTTGTAATGACTGGAGCAGTGGTTTTAATTTTCCTACCATTGTGCGTTTTTACCACAGGTTGAACCTCAGCTGCAGTAATGCACCGGTTCCATGTCATTTCATCGCAGGAAGACCCATTGCTGGGTTTTTAACTGTGGAAATTTCATCGAAAAAAACTTGAATGTTTTATTTTTGGCGGCTCCCCCGCAACTCCCTTTAATGTTTTTATATACCTGAATACCCACAACCAATATATATTTATTTGTAGCCCCCCCCAAAAAGTCAATTCGTTTTCTTTTCCCCTGATAGAACTTCCGCAGAGAAAAGCCCAGCGAGGGTTAATCCCGTGATGAAATGACATTGTACCAATGCACCTATGGGTGCCCATTTTGTCAAAATGGCCCTAGTCTTTTTTCGCCATTTCTTGCTTGTGAGGTCGGTCTTGAGTTTTACTTTGCTTGCCAAACCAGGGTTAACCCTTTTGTTAGTTTTGCCTTTGGCAGGCTTCAGTGCTGAAACCCGCCTCTGGCTCCAGTGTGTCTGGCAGGGCAGGAAGCAAAGGAGGTGCCTGAAACTCCCTGTCCTTAGTCTCCTTGGTTACCTGAATGCACCCAGTGCTGGACTGGCTGGCTGGCCTTCCTTGCAGGACAGCCACCCTGCTCTTTGAGTGACAGCTAGGCTGTGCATCAATGGGTGAAACCTGAAAAAAGGCGAGGTCTCTTGAACAGAAAGCAGCATCGACCACTGGACGAAAACATCTGAAGAAAGAAACTGAAAGAAGCTTGCTGCATGCTCCTGGACCGTTGGTCAACCCGGGGAATCCCTGCTGCAGTGCTGAAGCTCCAAATTTCATATCGACTAGAGAAGCCCGGAACGGACAACTTCCCTTGATTTGGTGGGACCAATTGACCCCAAGACGAACTTCACTGGAACCCCTCTCCCTGCTAGCTGTACTTCATTGCTGCTGGAACCAAGTGCCAGGGTTCAGGAACACCAGAAACAAGTGCTTTGCCTTTAAGCTGGACCCGAGCTCCAGGAAGATCCCGAGGACCTTCCCGAAGCAGGACGACCCAAGCCTGAGCCACCTCAACAGAGCCAGAAGCAAAGGGAGCCCATAAGGTGTCCAAGAACCACAGTGGTGCTATTGACTGGTAGCTGAAACTATGAAGTGCCACTGATTTGGAAAGAACCCATAGCTGCCGGCGACCTGAGAACTGCAGTGCAGGAGTCCTCCAGACGTCCTTGCTCTTGTTGTCCCCACGACTGAGGCCCAGGAACTGCAGGACTGCAACCAGAACAGAACACAGCTAGATTCTCTTCTTCAATCAAGACAGTACCTTAGGTTGGAAGGAGTACTTACCTTGTTTGTAGCTTGCTTGTTCTCACTGGAGACTTGCAGTAGCTGCCTTTTGCAGAGTTGCTTGCAGTTTTGCCTTTCACAAGCCTTACAGCTTGTGGCCCAACAGCGATTCTTTTTCTACAAACTCTCTAAATGACATTGTGCATTGACTGTGGTTTTAACTGTCCCTCATAGGTGGTACACAAGTTTAACTTTTATTGCTGGGAAAGGTCTAATCTCACTTTTATTGGTGGATTGTAAAGTATTTAACTGTTCTGAGAACTTAACCTTTTTTCCTTCTATAACGCTTTCCACAACCGTAGTATTGCGTGAAGTGTTAAAAGTAATTTATCAATGTCCACAGTGTCCTAGTAATTGAAGTCACCTCAGGGTGTAGGAAGTGTGTGTGTGCGACATCCCAAAAGGGTAACTACTTGCTTAACTTAAATCTGAGGAAGTGTATTTTTATTGTTGCATATTGCCCTTTCTAAAAAAAAAAATGCTCATTTAAAACTGACCATTAAATAAATAATTTTACTAGAAAACCTCGAGTGCAAGTGTTATTTGGATACTGGTAATTGTGAATCTCGGGGGTACATCTCTACAGCTCACATTTACCCCTCTTGACATAAGTCTGGCTGCTCAGTCACTCTACCAAATTGTGTAGTACAGACCTATACCAATAGGTGGGTTACCTATTACCAAGAGGACAAGGCTGGTGTAGTCTCCCACAGGGTTACTGCATCCAATCTTGCCTAACACCTCCTGCTTAGAAGGGTGAGGGGGAGGGAAGAAGACTGGAAGGTCGATAGATTGGGACAGGTGAAATTCTGAGACAAACTTGGGAAGGAAGCCAGGCCTTAACCCAGAGTGAAACTTTCTCCTGGAAAAACACAGGAAGGGCGGCTTACTGCATAAGGCCTGCAGTTCACTCACCCGCCTAGTGGATGTAATAGCCACCAAGAAGGCTGTATTCAAAGAGAGACGCAGTAAGGGACAAGAGTGCATAGGCTCAAAGGGAGCCGCCATCAGAAATGTCAGAACCAGATTAAGGTTCCAATCCGAAACAAAGGGAGTTGGCGGAAACATATTTACAAGGCCTTTCAGGAATAGTGCCATTACCAGGATCGTAAAAAATGACCCTTGATCCAGGGATCTTTTAAATACAGACAAGGCTGCCAAATTGCCTCTGACTGTGGTGACCTAAAGGCCTGCTGAGGCCAGTGACAGAAGGAACTCAATCACTGTAGTGGTGGGGCAAGAGATGGGGTTCAATCTTGCGCACCCTGCCTCATCTTCTCCATCTGCATGCATACAAAGATCTTGTAGATGGTCTGCGTGCAGCCAGCAACACCACAAGAACTTCCTCAGAGAGCTCAGTCATATCTCATCCTCTCAAGAGCCAAGCATGTAGTTTGAGGGATTCCGGGGTCGGATTGAATATCCAGCCTTCCGACTGGGTTAGGCGATCTGGACGCTGAGGCAGCCAATGAGGTGGACAGATCCAAGAGGTCAGAGTAGCACGATCTCCTCGACCAGTCCTGTGCAATCAAGATCATGGTCGCTCGAAACCTCTTCAACCTCCAGAGAACCCATGAAATGACAGGAATCAGAGGGAATGCATAAAAGAGAGTGAAGGTCCAATCCATCAGAACCGCGTCCCCCAGTGTACCGTTCATTGGGAATTCCCTCGAGCAAAACTAGTCGCATTTCCTGTTGGACTCAGTTGCGAACAGATCCACTGCTGGGGTACCCCAGAGTGCAAATACTTCCTCAAGGGCTTACAGGCACACTGCCCACTCGTGCGAGACCATGCTCTGCCTGCTCAGTGCATCCGCCAAGTTGTTCTCTGTGCCCGCCAGATGAACTGCTGAGACCGAGCTCCTGTTCTCCAGCAACCAGAAGCAAATCATCATCGCCTCTGTGCAGAGGGTGCGGGAGTGCACACCACCACGATTGTTGAGCTAGTGCACTGCCACTGTGTTGCCCGTCAGAATGAGGACATGTTTCCCCTGCCGAGATGGAGCTAATGCTTTCAGGGAAACCCGATATCTCGCAACTCCAGCCTGTTGATGTGCCACCTGGCTTCCGTCGCTGACCATAAACCGTACACCTGCAAATACTCGCAGTGAGCGCCCCAACCCTTCAGAGACGCATCCGTGACCACTCGGGTCTGAGGCCAAGGAGGCCAGAATGGTTCCCCGGCTAAGTGACTGTTTGCGGTCCACCCGCCAGGACAGGTCGTTAACCACTGATGCCGACAACCTGAGGAGATCAGAGACAGAGCTGAGGTACTGAGACCACTGATCCCTCAGGAGCCACTGTAGGGATCTAATGCACAACCTGGCCTCTGGCACTAGAAAAATGCAGGAGGCCATGAAAGCTTGGAGGCGGAGGTAGGAAGCCGCTGGTAGAGTGACATGGTTCCGGAACAAGTCGACCATTTGTGTCAAGCCGACTGCTCTCTCCTTGGGAGGGAAGGCCTTCCCCACCCGGGTGTCTACGACTGCCCGATGAACTGCTGCCCCTGTACTGGTGTCATGTGGGACTTCTTTAAATTTAGGGAGAAGCCCAGCTTGTGAAACAGCAAGACGATGTCCTCTAAATGGGACAGGATCTGCACTGCAGACTTCCCTCGGATCAGACAGTCCAGATCTGGAAATACGTGGACCCCGGATCTTCTCAGGTTAGCCGAAACTACCGCCATGAGCTTGAAGGACCCTTGGGGCGGAGGTTAGACCAAAGGGAAGCACTGTGAACTGCATATCTCCTATGGTGAACCTTAGGAACTTCCTGTGCTTTCTATGTATTGGCACATGGAAATCAGCGCCCTGTAGATCTATCGACACCAGCCTGTCCTGCAGTTCACGAGCGTGGAGAATCTCTCTCAACATCACCATACTGAACGCATCTTTCCTCAAACTTGTTCAAGGCCCTGAGTTCCAGAATGGACGAAGACCCCCTCCATTCGTGAGTATTGGGAATACCAACCCATCCTCTCTGCTCGGGAGGTACCTCTTCCACAGCACCCTTCTACACCAGGGCTCTCAGTACTTCCTGGAGCTCCTGTCCCAGTTGGATTGGGGGCCGTCTGTCCAGTGGTTTTCTTACAAATGGCAGACAACCACACTGAATGAGCTGAAGAGCCCAGGCATCGGAAGCAATTCCCTGCCACTGGAGCAAATGCTCCGTCAGCCATCCTCCAACAGGTCAGCTGTGAGGGGAAAATCAAAGCAGTTTCGGAGGCTGGATCGTCTCCACCGCTAACACTGCCTGTTGGCCTCTAGAAGCCCCTCTGCCCCTTCCGGAGCGCAAAAAACGATTCTGCCCTTGCCTGGTCGGTGGGAGCTGTGCTCTCCTGCCATAGGGAGAATATCTCCTGTAGCCCTGTGCCCTAGAAGCAGAGCTAAATGCAGGTTTTGCCAGCTGTTCAAATAGGCCTAATGACTTAACAGTGATTTTTGATTCTTTACATTTTTCGAAGGAATCGTTTGCTTTCTGGCCCAATAAAAGATAGCCCTCGAAGGGCACATCAAGAAGCTGGACTTGGACATTAGGGGAAACATCAGAGCTTTTTAAATAGGTCTGTCTTCTTAATGTTATGGCTGACGCCATAGATCGGCCCACATAGTCGCCGATGACGAGGCTCGTTCGCAGCGACTGTCTGGGCAACTCTTTGCCATCATTGTAGGCAGCCCTCGTGCATTTCTCCTTCTGGGATATACTGAGCAGCATTTTCAACTTCTGTCCATAGAACGAAGGAGTACTTGGCACAACTGCTTGCCACATTTGTAGCTTTTAGAGACATGCTACCTGAAGTGAATGCTTTCTTTGCTAAGGCATCTACATGTTTTGCTTCCCTGTCGGGAGGAAGAGTGGACGTAGGCGATGCAGGTCTAGAAGAGACAGTAGCAGCCTCCATAATAAGCCCATCCAGGGAAGGGAGAGTGGAGAGGTATGAAGGGTTTCCTCTAGCCGGCCGGTATTTCCCGGAAATGGTGGAGCCGATGGGAGGAATGGAACAAGGGTTTTGCCACATAATTGTTAAAGAATAGGCAATGGGCGGGTTTAAGGGCATATTACGTTCTGTGGTGAGGACCTCATCTAAAATGTCAGTAAGGTCATAACCCTGCACATGCTCCCCAGAGGAATGCAATCCCAGGGTGTCAATAGGTATGCACCATGAAACACTTGTGTATAGGCACGTTATAATTGCCATATATCAATAAACCTTTCTTATAAAGCCCTGAATTTAGAAGTATTATGAAGATCGGGCTGGGATTGCTGTAATTCAAGGTCTGGAGAGGTGTCCAGACCGCTGGCATCATCGAGGCCTTGAGCCAGTTGTAAAAGCTGATTTTGGTCAAATAAATCAACCCCCTGAACCCAAGTAATAGTGTTGACATCCCCCTGGTCATCAGCATCATTACCGCTGAAGATACACGCCATACGATCGAAAAATTCAGCCCAGGGTTGTGGGGTGAATGTTTTCTCAACAACCATCGATGTTGAGGGTGTGTGTCTTGGTGCAGATATGGTGGATGTCGGTGTTGAGCAGTATTGAGCCGCTGTAGTGTCAACATCCTTGGATGCGCAGGGTTGATCTGGCCTTCATTGGATCTCTTTCGGTGTCAAAAGATTCATCTGCGCCGATATAGTTGGTGCCGGGGCACTCGAGGGGTTTGAGTATACCGAGCACCGCTCTTGACTCCGTAGCCTTCAAAGTGGAGAGGGGGGTAGGTTAATTGTTGGCGGAGGGGGAACAAAGGGGGCGGGTTCAGCCGTGCCGACTGTAGCATGCTTTTTGAACATGTCAAGCATCGAGGATTTGAAATCCTCCCACTCTTGGCAGGAGGTAGGCCCAGCGGACGGCTTACTTTTATCTGTCAACGACTCGGAGTCCTGACAGTGGCGATGATGCCTTTTCTTCTTTCGGGACATGTGGCTCCTTGAGTGGGACCGCTTCTTCCGCCTATGTTCTTTCCCACGGGTGGGGGGGGGGGCTAAGGAGGGGCACCCCTCAATTAGTTTCAGCCTCTGAAGATCGGGGTTGCATTTTGGCGCACAACGGATACCAGTCGGTCCAGCGACCCGTGCCACCCGAGACAACTTGTGTGGGTCCGTGATGGACATCTTGGTGCCACAATCAGAACACTGTTTGAAACCAGATTCCCGAGCGATTGATATCTCGCGTTGACGATTTGAAGAAAAAAAAAAAGTTAACGTTTTCGGAAGAAATCCTCGAGTGAGTCAAAGACTGTTACCAACCACATGTTAGTGCGAGGAATAAAGGAACTGAGGTTGGGGCGTAGTGACGTGGTATTTATAGGACGCCCAACGCCACATCTGGAGCAGCCGAGCAAGACACATCGATGGACGAAGGCCGGGTCGAGGTCCTCTACGCCCCCTGTCGAAAATGTTCTGAAGCAGATGATCGGTTATTTATAACGCACTTAATGTCTGGAGGTTTCTAAGCCCGGACCCGAGAATCGAACCTGTTGTTACACCTTTCCGTCATCGCTGCTTTTTACATTTGCATAAGTGGAGACTGTGCAGTTCCGCGCTTTATTGTACGGCAGCGCTGTCTATTCCTGTCAATGATATCAGTTTTAGCGGTACTGTTGTTCCGTGCTGCCAGCGCACGTCAAGAATAGGTCACATGATTCATCCACGCAACCAGCTGACTCTTACGACAAGTCATGTGACACTATTTCAGAACCGAAGGCTTTCGCCCTCTCGCGTCGCTACTGACTTGCATGACGCTCCTTAAGTTCGAATTCTAGGTACTCCTTACTCTCGTGTATCCAAGCTATCCTGCTTGTGACTCCTTATTCCTTTTTCTCTCCTACCGTCTAGCGTTCCCTTCCAGCGCTCCCTTCCAGCTATTACTACCGTTCAGCCTGCATTTCCGGGAACCCGTTCGCTATCCTATCTCAAGCCTTTATTACAAAGTGAAAACAGCGGAATCCCAAGTCTTCCTTCCCCGGTCCTCCGTTTCTTCTCCGTTCCTGGTTAGTTTTTTATCCGTTCTTTCCCGCTCCTGTTTAGTATTCTTTCCTCTCATTACTACAGAAGTTCCTGAAGGAACTAGAACTCCAGTCCTTACCTACCTTTCACTCCGAGAAATCTTCACCTCTCATCAACAGCTAGAATCTACCAACACCATCCGTAAGAACATACTCACCTGTATTAATTCTGTTCTTCTATTCCGGTTTCCTCCTATATTTACCTGTTATTCTCTCCCGATAGAACCTGTGATACTGCCATCGAGCCAGGAGTTCTGTGCCTTGGATAGCCATCTTTCTGCAAGGTTTTTTTCCCTTTGAGGGTTTCCCTGGGGGTCCTGCCTCTCCCTGTTGAGGTTTTCTTTCCTTCCGAAGGGGTAGGGGGCTCAGGACTCTCAGGGAGGCTCTTCATTTCCGCCGTTGCTGTCCCGGTTCCGGCGTTCTGACCAGGTTGGTGGAAACTTGTATTTACATTCACCCGCTTGTGGGTTTTCATTTGATTTGCCGGATTAGAGTGTTACACCTGTGTTGCTTCATGCCGTCTTGCTTCCAAGGCGAGCACGTTGCCACTTACCTATCCTCCCAAGACTGGAGGGAATATCTATCAGATGAGGAATCTGCGGGAGAAAGGAAATCCATTGAGTATCCTGGTAACAGGGTTGGTTGATTATTGGATTCCTTAAGTGAGTGTCACTGCATAACTGAACAGGGTCTAATACCGTTGAATTACTGTAAAAGAATCTGAAAGTAATGAATGGTTTTATTCTCCATGAATAGGTGTGCCCTATGATAAATGTGTTTTAGAAGGTCTGACTTAACTAGAAATACTGTTAGTTTTCTAAATAAGGTCTACGCTTTGGTCTGTGTACTTTAAAGCATAGTGTTGTGTTTTTATAATGCGTTTATATGATCTGTGATAGCACTTATTTCCCCCAAGATTTTTCTGGGCCTACTTGTATTTAAATAAACCCTTTATTTTTACAATATTGTGTTTGTGTTTCAGTGTTCCTTTGGACCATATGTGTACTACAATTTCTTTGTACTGATTCTACAGTCTCCTCTCCCTCCTAAAATAAGCCTGGCTGCTCAGTCTATGCTACCATATACTCAGGTGGTAGCGTCTCAGTTGAATGGTTTTACTAAGCCCTTAGTTGCACTTCAGATAAACTGTCCGAGCAAAACCTAAAAGGAGTTGGTTCTAGCATCTCCTACTTGAAAGGGTGAGGTGGCAGGGAAGAAAACTGAAGTTCCACACTAAATAAATGTGAAACGTCAAAGCCACATTTGGCAAGAAAGGTGGGTAGATTTTCAAGAACACCTACTTAAAAAGAACAATGGCAGCGCACCGACATGTCGAGCAGACGCGATTGTCACCAAGAGGGCGGTCTACAGCTTAAGGAGCCTAACCGAGGCAGAATGCAAAGCCTCAAAAGAAATAGCCATCCATAACATCAGGACCAGAGTCAAATCCCAAGCCAGGATACAGAATGGTGTAGGAGGAAATATTTCCATTGCCCTTCAAAAACTGGGACACCACAGATTTGACAAAAGTACCTTGCTACGGTGTACAGTGTCCTCTTGAAAAATGATAGGACAAATGGCCAATTTCAGAAGGCCTGGATACCATGTCCTCCACGCCACATCCGGGGTGATTAGGATCAGGTGGACCCAGAACTTCCTCAAACTCCCAAGAATCCGGAACACACAGTGAAAGACCCACTCCCCTAGGAAAGTGTCCCCTAATATCCTCTCCGGGAAACGTTTTTTGAGCAGAACTGCCTGCATTTCCCATTGTCTTTTGCCGCAAACCGGTCCACCGCCGGGGTTGCCTACTGGGAGAAAATGTTTGAGATGACCTCCCATCAAATCTCCCATTCTTGAGAGACCATGCTCTACCTGCTCAGAACATCCGTCAACCCAATAGCCCGGTCTGCCAGATGCGCTGCAGAGACAGATGTTTTTCTCCAGTAACCAGAATCATACCTGCATGGCCTCGCTGCAAGGGAGCAGCAACCCCCACCCCTTGCTTCTTGAGGTAATGCATGGTCACAGTGTTGTCTGTTTACACAAAAAGATGCTTCCCCGGAGAAATGGCGCAAAGGTGTCGGCACTGGTCAGGCCACTCGCAGCTCCAGCAGATTGAAGTGACAGCAAATATCCTTCTATGGCCAACGACCACTAACCAGTAGGTTCCCGCAATGAGCACCCCAGCCCCACAAGGAGGCGTCTGTGACCACCTGAAGGGCTCTCCAACCAACATGTTGACCATGTTTTACCAGGATAGGTTGTCGGCAACCGATCCAGATATCTGGAGGACATGCAACATCTCGCCCCAGTACTGTGACCACTGACTCCTGAGTAGCAACTGCAGATGTCATATGCAGCCTGGCCTCTGGCACCAGAAAAACAGCAGGCCATGAGGCCCAAGAGGCAGAGGAAGGTGGATGCACCTGCCGGGTCCAGACTCTGTGGATGCTGTGGCTGTCCAGAGTGGCTCACCAGCCCACTATGGAGGAGTCCGTAGTAATGGGTGACCTGCGGAACCGGCTGCTGCTTGGCCTTCTTCCTTCGAGTAGAATTGCTTCTCGACTCGCCGGTTGAAGGTTTCTTGGCTGGGGTAGGGGATTTAGAGATTTGACCTACCTTCAACTTCCCCTTTCATTCCTTCAGGGCCTTTCCAGTCAGACTGGCACTTGGAGCAGACCGAGGTGTTATGGTACACCCCGAGGCACCACAAACAGATTCGATGGGGATAGGTAAAAGACATTTTCGACCTACAACACTGTTTGAACCCTGTTTTCGGGGTGGTCTGTGCTGACGAAGAAGAAACGCTCTCTCTCGAAATAACAGTCGTCACGAAAGTGAAGAAACGTGTAGAAGCTAAAGCTGTAGTGGAAAACTTTAAGTGAAGCCAACGGGCGCTGGGCATGCTATATATGCCTTTGATGACATCATCCTCGAGACAGAGGCCCTCAAGGGACAGAGTTGTGGCAAGCGCCCTCTGCCTAAACAAAAATTCCGAAGCAGCTGAAGTGGATATGGAATATCCAAGATGAGGAATATGAGGACACAATCCAGTCGAAGGCGAGTTGCACAATAAAATAACCCCAATAGTACCATAATCAAAATGGCTGTGCCCTGCAGTTTTTGCCCGGGACTCTGGCTTTTTTCTGGCGGTTGTGGGTCAGGAAATGGGTCCACCTCCCACTATCTCAAACACAGTAACAAACCTTGGATGCATTATGGATGCAGACTGGACCCTTACTCCATCACATTAACTTGGTGAAAAAATGCTGTTACCTACACATTAGCATTCTCCGTCACTGCCTTTTTCCTTACGGGACCTTCCCACGGTCGCTGCCATTATCCTCTCAAGTCTTGACCATGCTAACGCCCTATATGCATAGAGGCCTCCACATTGCAGCTGAGAAAACTCCAATGGGTACAAAACACAGCTGCAAGGCTCCTCCTAGACCTAGACCCCACAGAACATCACCGCCATCCCAGGTTCCTTCACTGGCTTCCGATCGGGCTGCGATCCACCTGCAAGGCGATGTGCATCTCCCAACGAGCCCTTTACAAAAGGACCGAAATACTTGCAGTATAAATGTTCAGGCTATAAACCCTAACAGAAACCTAAGATCGGGCTCTGCACTTCTCGCCAGTCCAGTGACAAAATAAACCTGTCGGAGAGGTGGGGGATCCGCCTCAGTCCAAGCACCCACCATCTAAAACTCCCTCCCATTTACCATCCAGCGCATAGAGGACCACCTCGCCCTCAGGAAGACTCAATATCTGCCTCTTCCCATCAGCACCCTCAATTAGTCCGGATTTCACGCCTAACCTGTGCTCTGTCTATTTCCCACCCTCTTGTGAGGAAAGGGGGCACATAAGAGGAGTCCATTAGGTGGAACATAGCATTTCTTACCCACACCTATATGAAACGCTACACATGACCAACTATGCTTCAGTCTGTCTTCACTGGACCCTCATGCGCCTCATCCCAAGGAATACAGCAGTGTCCCACTGGGTGTTTGTCTCACAAATGTGTGGCTTTGTGGGCCGCACCATTTGACTACAACTATCCCAATCATAGATCACCCTCGTCCCGAACGCTAGCTCCCATAGCATACAGCAGAGTTCCACGCAAACTTCAGTCGAGCCATTCACATAGCTTGACTCTCGACAATTAGATATAACAACCTGTCCTCTCAGCTAATATGGACCTAGCCACTCCCTACAAACCTTTGTTCTGGCTATAAATGCACACACATTTGCCACTCCTTCCATCACTTCTCACTTCTTGACTAGTCTTCCATCCTCACAGCTCTTCAAGGCCATACAAATGGCAGCAGGTGCAATATGAATAACGTACAACATATATGTTAAGCCCTTTCTCTGGCTTCAGTTTCCCAGGCAAAGTGGCTTATGCATCCTGCCTAGATGTGGGGGTAGGGAACGGTCTTGTCATCCACATTCCAGACAGGAGATTTATGTTGCTGGGCAGATGTGGGGAAGGAGGCTGTATATAAGACAGCCTATGACAATTTGAAGGGCGCATATCCTTGCCATTTCTTTTGTATTTTCTTTACATTTTTATTATGAATTGGCTAAAACCAAGTTAACCTTACATAAAAATGGAATAGAAAAAGCAAAAACAACCCTTAACTCCTGTGGTCTGGCAAGGATTCACATGTTCATAAATATTCCCAGTCAGGCTGGGAAGTCTACAGAGGAGGAGCATGTGAATCCATGCCAGACACCATGCCGGAGAGGAGTAAAAATACAAGATGGACGATAAATATACATAGAAAAAAATAGAAATATGAGTATAATACAATCCCATATACAATACACAATGTATCGGTTTCAACATCGCACAACCGTGAGGATCATTCCCCATGAGTATATCCAAAATTGTAAGCATTACAAATAGTAAAACAAATACTGAAAACAAAGAAAAATTCAATTCAAAATAAATAAGTACTCTTTTCTTATTATGATGTAAACATTCATATATTTTTAATGGGGATTGCTCCTGAGACACCTAGTGGAGCAATTGTTAGGCTCACCTCTTGGCCACTAACCACCCGATCCCAGATATCCTTGTCATTGGTGAGCTGGGGCAGCTCCCAGTTGAAGAGATGAAACGAGTACTGCAGATGTTTCCGGGACCACCAATAGGAGCCAAGATCACTACGAAGAGGAGCATCCCGCTGAAGACCTGAACAGCTTAAGATGACCAGCAGGTTGAGAATGCTGTAGCAACTAATCCTAGGGGGAAAGCTAAAAACACCTCGACAGGAAAGAGGATAGCCAAACCTCTTAAACGCGGGTAGTGTGGTCACAGCAAAAGGGCTCAAACCTCGGGGGGGGGGGGGGGGGGGCGGTCATGGGACAGCATCACAGGCGACCGGGTTGGGGGGGGGAGGGAGGCACAGCATCACAGGCGACCATGGGGGGGGAGGGGACACAGCATCACAGGAGACCGCGGGTGGGTGGTGGGGAGATAATACACAGCATCACAGGCGACTACGGGCAGGGGTGTACACACCATCATAGGCAACCGGGGGGGGGGGGGGGGCAAGACAGCATCACACGAGACTGGGGTACACAAACAGTATCACAGGAGACTGGGGGGGAGACAGCATCACAGACGACCAGGGGGGGCGGGGTACAAAGCATGACAGGTGCCCAGGCGGGTGTACACACAGCATCACAGGCGCCCAGGCAGGGTACACAGCATCATAGGCGCCCAGGGGGGTATGCGGGTACACAGCATCACAGGCAACCCGGGGGGAGCAGTGGTGGGGGTACATGCCAGGGGGTGTGGGGGTACACAGCATCGCAGGCGACTGGGGGAGGGGGGGTTTATACACAGCACCACAGGCGGCGGGGGGGGGGGGGGAGTTTATACATGCAGCACCACAGGCTACCGGCGGGGGTTTACACACAGCATCACAGGCGTCCAGGGGGTGGGGGTACACAGCATCACAGGCGACCAGGGGATGGGGGTACACACAGCATCACAGGCGACTGGGGGGGGAGGGACTACTGTTGATGCAGCATAACAGGTGATTGGGGGGGTAAGAGGGCGGGTATGCAGCATGAAAGGCGCTAAAGGGAGGCGGGTGGGGTGTACACAGCATCACAGGAGACCAGGGGGGTGGGGGGGGGAAGAGCACACAGCATCACAGGCGACCTGGGGAGGAGGGGGGGGGCTACGACAGCATCACAGGTGACCGGAGGGAGGGAGCAGCATAACAGGTGACCGTAGGAGGGGGGGGGGGGGGGGCAGCATAACAGGTGACCCGGGGTGGGGGATTGAGGGGGGGCACAGCATGACAGTCGCCCGGGGAGGGCGGGCTTGTGGGGGGTTGGTGTACACACAGCATCACAGGAGACCAGGGGAGTACACACAGCATCACAGGAGACCGGGGGTGGGGGTTGGTATACAGACAGCATCACAGGTGACCACGGCGGGGGAGGGGGTACACAGCGTCACAGGCGACTGGGGGGGGTGGGTGTACACAGCGTCACAGGCGACTGGGGGGGAGACGCACAGCATCACAGGCTACCGGGGGGGGGGGGTGTACACAGCATCACAGGTGACTGGGGAGGGGGTACACAGCATCACAGGTGACTGGGGGAGGGGGTACACAGCATCACAGGTGACTGGGGGGAGGGGGTACACAGCATCACAGGTGACTGGGGGGAGGAGGTACACAGCATCACAGGTGACTGGGGGGAGGAGGTACACAGCAACACAGGTGACTGGGGGAGAGAGTACACAGCAGCACAGGTGACTGGGGGAGAGAGTACACAGCAGCATGACAGGCGCCCAGGCGGGGCACACAGCATCACAGGTGCCCTGTGAGGGATGGGGGTACACAGCATCACAGGCAACCCGGGGGGAGCGGTGGTGGTACTACATGCAAGTGGGGGTACACAGCATCACAGGCAACCCGGGGGAGGGGGGTTTATACACGCAGCACCACAGGCAACCAGGGGAGGGGAGCGGGGGGTTTATACATCCAGCACCACAGGCGACCAAGGGAGGAGGGGGGGAAATGTATACATCCAGCACCACAGGCTACCGGGGGTGAGGGGGTTTACACACCGCATCACAGGCGTCCGGGGGGTGGGGGTACACAGCATCACAGGCGACCAGGGGCTGGGGGTACACACAGCATCACAGGCGACCAGGGGCTGGGGGTGTACACAGCATCACAGGTGACCCGGGGGCTGGGGGTACACACAGCATCACAGGTGACCCGGGGGCTGGGGGTACACACAGCATCACAGGTGACCCGGGGGGAGGGGGTAACGACAGCATCACAGGTGACCAGGGGATATGGGGGGGGAGCAGCATACCAGGCGACCCAGGGTGGGGGGTTGAGGGGGGCACAGCATGAAAGTCACCCGGGGAGGACGGGCTTGTGGGGGGTTGGTGTACACAGCGTCACAGGAGACCGGGGGTGGCGGAGGTGGTATACAGACAGCATCACAGGCGACTACGGAGGGGGTACACAGCATCACAGGTGACCCGGGGGCTGGGGGTACACACAGCATCACAGGTGACCCGGGGGCTGGGGGTACACACAGCATCACAGGTGACCCGGGGGGGAGGGGGTAACGACAGCATCACAGGTGACCAGGGGATAGGGGGGGGAGCAGCATACCAGGCGACCCAGGGTGGGGGGTTGAGGGGGGCACAGCATGAAAGTCACCCGGGGAGGACGGGCTTGTGGGGGGTTGGTGTACACAGCGTCACAGGAGACCGGGGGTGGCGGAGGTGGTATACAGACAGCATCACAGGCGACTACGGAGGGGGTACACAGCATCACAGGTGACCGGGGGGGGGGGGGGGGATTGGAGGAGGTCTTCAAACGGAATCACAGGCGACCACAGCGGGGGAGGGAGTACACAGCATCACAGGCGACCAGGGGGCGTACACAGCATCACAGGCGACCGGGGGGAGGAGGGGGGCTGTACACACAGCATCACAGGCGACCACGGCGGGGAAGGGGGTACACAGCATCACAGGCTAACGGGGGGGCGGGGGGCGAGGGAGACAGCATCAGAGGCGACTACGGCCGGGGAGGGGGTACACAGCATCACAGGTGACTGGGGGTGGGGAGGTCTACAAACGGAATCACAGGCGACCACAGCGGGGGAGGGAGTACACAGCATCACAGGCGACCAGGGGGCGTACAAAGCATCACAGGCGACCTGGGGGGGGCTGTACACACAGCATCACAGGCGACCACGGCGGGGAAGGGGGTACACAGCATCACAGGCTAACGGGGGGGGGGGGCGAGGGAGACAGCATCACAGGCGAACGGGGGCGGGGGGGGGGAGCTGTACACCCAGCATCACAGGCGACCATGGCGGGGGAGGGGGTACACAGCATCACAGGCGACCGGGAGAGATGCACAGCATCACAGGTGACCGCAGGTGGGGGCTGGGGTGATACACAGCATCAGAGGTGACCAGGGGAGGGGGTACACAGCATCACACAGGCAAGGGGGGGGGCTGTACACAGCATCACAGGTGACTGGGGATGTGAGGGTACACAGCATCACAGGTGACTGGGGATGTGAGGGCACACAGCATCACAGGTGACTTGTGGAGTGGGTACACAGCATCACAGGTAACTGGGGGTACACAGCATCACCGGTGACCGGGGGGGGGGGGGGCTACACAGCATCACATGGACCGGGGGTACAAAGCATCACAGGTAACCGGGAGGGGGGGGTGGTACACACATCACAGGTAACCCGGCGGGGCGGGGCGGTTGTGGTACACACCAGACACCAGGGTGTGTGGGGGCACACAGTATCAAAGATGCCCGAGTGGGGGGATTATACATCCAGCACCATAGGTGACCGGGGGTGTACACACAGCATCACAGGTAACCAGGGGGGTGGGGGGCTACCGGGGGGGTAGGGGGTAACCAGCATCACAGGCTACCGGGGGGTAGGGGGTACACAGCGTCACAGGCGATCTGGAGGAATGACAGCATCACAGGCGATTTGGGGATGAGACACAGCATCACAGTTGACAGGGGGGCCGGGGGGAGACAGCATCACAGGCAACCGGAGAGATACACAGCATCACATGTGACCGCGGGTGGGGGATGGGGCTGGGGTGATACACAGCATCACAGGTGACTGGGGGTACACAGCATCACAGGTGACTGGGGGGGTACACAGCGTCACAGGCGACCGGGGGGGTGGGAGGAATACACACAGCATCACAGGCGACCAGGGGATACACACACAGCGTCACAGGGGGGCCGGGGGGGGGGTACATGGCATCATAGGCAACCGGGGGTACACAGGTTATCACATAAGACCGGGGGAGGCTACACACAGCACCACAGGTGACCGAGGGGGGGCACATAGCATCACAGGTGACCATTGATGCTGTATGTACCCCCCACCTCTTGCTCACCTGTGATGATGTGTGTACCCTCACCCCCCATTTCACCTGTGATTGTGAGTATATTCCCCCCAGCCCCCCAATGGTCCCCCCCCCTTCCTGAGGGTGGCAGATACCACAGAGTGTGGAGAAGGCTGCGTTCTCAAGCATCCAAGGGCAGAGTCCGGGACCCTGTACTTCGTTTCTTCGTTTCCAGCCGGTCTCTTGGAGGAAGCGGTACTAGGCATCTTCATCAGAGCCAACCCTTCCTTCCAGACATCGTCCAGAAAATGGACTGACACGACTGTCTTCCTTGAGGACGGTCTATGTTGAAAAGGGAACCCTTTCTCCTCCTTCACCTCCAGCACCCAATTGAAGAGCAGAGTCCCTAGAGTTCATGGCTCATCGGCATCCAGAGGCTCCCCATCTAATGGCACATATTCTCCATACTCTTCAACAGTTAGACGTGGGTACGATAATTTTCAAGAATTTCGAATTTCATTCTATGTAGAAAAAATTTGTATCAAAATATGGGATACATTACTAACCGTAATCGTATTTCTGATGCTTGTATCTGCTTAGATTCACATGCTGTGCATAGGCCGACATCTAGTGGAAGCTGCAGAGTATTACAGTTTGTTTTTCGAAACTCGAAAATGGGCGTCGACACAGGGCGTGCCAGTAATACTATCCCTAGTGTGACGTCCACTGTACCCAAGATCCCTCACTCGTCTAGGATCCTCAGATTGTATTTTTTCTGACATGAGGTAGCATGAGGAGTAGCGTGAGTACAGATAATCCAAGCAGAGAGACAGAAAAGTAAGACTACAAGCAACCATGCGCCTTCTCTCAGAGGGGAGGAAGGGTGGGTCGCATGTGAATCTAAGCAGATACAAGCATCAGAAATACGATTACGGTGAGTAATGTATCCCTTCTGAGGCTTGTGGAATCTGCTTAGATCACATGCTGTGCATAGATTAGCAAGCAGTACCTAAAGGAGGTGGGATGTGAGAAGGGTCATGAGCAAACAGGTGTCTTAGAACCGCATGTCCCACTTGAGTATCTGCCTTGGAATGGGTGTCAATGCAGTAATGCTGAGTAAAAGTGTGAATAGAGCTCCAAGTAGGTGCTTTGCAAATGGTGTCAAGGGGTACATTTGCAATGAAAGCCAGAGTGGCCCCAATGCCTCTAGTAGAGTGGGCTCTTGGCGTGAAAGGCAGAGTTCTTTCAGAGAGTGAGTAACACAGCTGGATACAGTTAATAATCCACTTCGAGATGGCACCTTTAGAGACGCGATCCCCCTCTCTGCCTGTAGCTACGGAGACAAACAGTTGATCTGTTTTCCTTAGCGGTCTGGTTTTATTTACATAGTAGAGGACTGCCCTACGCACATCTAGGGTGTGTAGTTTCACCTCAGCCGAGCTTTGAGGGTCCTGGAAGAAAGCCGGAAGCTCGATGGACTGGTTTACGTGGAATTTAGATATAAATTTAGGTGAGAACCTAGGGTGTGTGCGTAAAACCAGTTTGTCTTTATGGACAGTAAAGAAGGGATCCTGCACTGAGAGCCTGAATTTCACTGACCCTTCTTATAGAAGTAATAGCTACTAAGAAGGCCGTTTTATAAGTCAGGTGTTTGAGACTGCTTTTATGCATGGGCTCGAAAGGGGTGCCCCATGAGCTTAGATAGCACCACATTAAGGTCCCACCCTGGTGGTGGGTTTGAAATAGGAGGGTGAAGTCGCTTTACTCCTTCCATGAATGCTTTAACTACTGGTACTTTCCACCACGAGACCTTGTTATGGGAAGTGGTGTATGCCGACAGGGCTGCCAAGTGTACTTTCAGTGAGTTAAAAACCAATCCTGCATCTAGCAGGTGGAGCATGTATGTAACAATAGTGGAAGGAATACAATCAACTGGGTTGATTTGTCTACTCTGGCACCAGATAACGAATCTCTTCCACTTGTCAAAGTAACAGTGCCTTGTGTTTGGTTTCCTAGATTCCTTTAGGATGTCCATACACCTCTGTGGTAAATTGAGATGTCCAAACTCTGACCTCAGGAGCCATGCTGCCAGGTTCATTGAGTTGGGTTGCTGATGCACTGTTTGACCTTGGTGCTGGGACAGTAGGTTGTACCAGGCTGGAAGTCTGATGGGCTCGCACACCGCCATCCTGCGTAGGTGTGGGAACCACGTTTGTCTTGCCCACATGGGAGCAACTAGGACGAGCGTCATCGATTCTCTGTTCATCTTGTTGACCACCTTCCTGATGAGGAGTTGATGGAAAAAGCGTACGCAAACATCCCTGACCAGTTCATCTACAGGGCGTTCCCCTGGGAGTCTGGTTGGGGGAACCTGGATGCAAATCCTGGGCATTGCCTGTTTTCGCTTTTGGCGAATAAGTCTAGTGGGGAAACCCCACTGAGAGAAGATATCTTCTACGACCTCTCTGTTTAGAACCCATTCGTGTTCCTCTGGGAGGGAGTCTCTGCTCAGAGCATCCGCTAGGGAATTGAGCTCCCCTGTAACATGTTGTGATGACAGGAAGATGTTCCGTCTGAGTGCCCATATCCAGATTTTCTGGGCAAGCTTGGACAGATTTGGCGAACAAGTCCCTCCTTGCTTGTTCAGGTAGAACATGGCTGTTGTGCTGTCCGTCCGGATTTGCACTGACAGGTTTAGTAGGTGGGGCTTGAAGCGCTCTGAATACTGCCAGAAGCTTTAGCAGGTTGATGTGGTTCTTGGCCACTGAGGGAGACCAGAGACCCTGAGCTGTGTGGTGGAGATGGTGAGCTCCCCACCCTGTCAGATATGCATCGGTAGTGACTACTGCCTGTACTTCGGGATTGTAAAAGGGTTTTCCCTGTGCAAGATTCTCTCTTGTCCACCAGTGAAGGCTTTGTACTAGTGTTGGCGAAATGACCACTAGATCGTCCCACTGACCACTTGCCCGAGACCACTGTTTCGGCAACCATTCCCTGCATGGGACGCATGCGCAGGCGCGTGTGGTGGACCAGGTAAATACATGACGCCATCATGCCCAGTAAACGCATTGCTTTGCGTACCGTTATTTGGTGACCGGACTGATATTGCGGAATTTGCCGTAGTATATTCCCAATTCTTTCCTCTGAAGGAAATGTCAACCCCTCTTGAGTATCTAGGATTGCTCCTAGGAACTGTTTGGAGGTGCTTGGCACCAGGCTTGACTTTCTCGTTGATTGAGAAGCCTAATTCGTGGAGGAGGTCGATAGTCCTTTGAATGTTTGTTCTGCAAATTACTGGGGTTTCCCCTGTTACGAGCCAGTCGTCCAGATAAGGGTACACCGGGATTGCCTCCCTGCGTAGGTGTGCAGCCGCCACCGCCAGTACCTTGGTGAATACCCTTGGTGCCAAAGCTATCCCGAAGGGCAGTACCTTGAACTGGTAGTGCCGACTGTCCATCTTGAAGCGCAAGTACCTTCTGTGCGCTGGGAACATGGAAATATGAAAATAGGCATCTTTCATATCCAAGGTTGCCATGTTATCCCCCTTTTTTAGGAGGGCGATTACCTCTTGTAGCGTAGTCATACGAAACTTTTGGGGCTTGACATACTTGTTGGCAGGCCGTAAGTCCAATACTGGGCGCACTGTCAAATCTTTTTTTGGCACAAGGAAGTAAGTTGAATAAATACCCTTGTTTACCTGGTGTCCCGGGACGAGTTCTATCGGGTCCTTTGCTAGCAGATTGGCGACCTCCTCGAGGAGAATCTTCTGATGTTCTAAAGAGTGTACTCTTTGTCGTGGAGGATGGTTCCGGGGATGCTGCAGTAGTTCTATACAGTACCCTGCGGATACTGTTGACCGCACCCATCTGTCTGATGTGAGCCCTTCCCAAGCCTGGGTGAAGTTGGAAATGCGTCCCCCCTACTGGGGTTGCGTGAGAAGGGACCCTGAACTGAGCGTCACTGCTTTGGTGGAGGCGTGCCGCCTCCTTTACTGGGGCTGCCTCTGCCTTTACCACGTCCTCTCCTATTACCCCTGCCGTAACCGTGGGTAGACTGTTGGCTGTTGTTCCACTGTGTACCCTGCCCCTGGGAATAGTTTGATCCTCTCTGGGAATTGTGGCCGTGTGGGCGACGAAAATTACTATTCCCTCTCTGGTTAGGGGGTTTATTGGTTAACTGGCCAAGGGACTTGAGTGTCTCGTATTCGTCCTTGGCATTCTTCAGCGCGTCCTCGACCGCCTTACCAAACAGATCGGCTTCCACCGGTTTGTCTAACAATGATGCCTGGGTTTCTGCCTTAAAACCAGACTGCCGTAACCACGCATGTCTCTTGATAACAGTACCTTCTGCTATCAATCTGCCTGCATTGTCCGTGGCGTCAAAAGTTGCTTTTAAAATGCAACCAGACACAGCTCTACCCTCTGCGGAAATTCGTGCTAACTGGCCCTTTAAGGGTTCTGGTGCAGAGGCTATGAGTGCCGCGACTTCTTCCCACTGATGGCAGTTGTAGCTGGCCAACAGGGTGGTGGAGTTTGCAATCCTTGCCTGATAGGCGGACGTTGAGGCTACTTTCCTGCCGAAACCATATAGTTTTTTGCTCTCCTTGTCTGGAGGAGCTTCGGACGATGACAAGGGTGTTCCAGCCCTCTTACGAGTGTTAGTGACAACTAGGGAGTCTGGCTTCAGGTGTCCTCTTATATAGAGAGGGTCAGACTGGGCTGCCCTGAAACGTTTTTCAACTCTGGGATTGACTGCTCTGGTGAGGTTCGGGTTCACCAGGGACGGGTCTATTCTTCGCTGAATAGACAAGGATAGGGATGGTCTGGGCAACAGGCCTCCTCTCACCCACTAACTCCTCGGCGAAGTCCCTCTCTTCCTGGACACCGTGGGTGTCGATATGGAAATGTTCTGCTGCTCGTGCAAGAACCTCGTTCAGGAGGGCTTGGTTATCGACAGGGGAGTCGGTAACCGGGGCTTCCTTCTCTACCGGGGAATTTACTCTGTAGGTTTCAGGGTCTTCCTCTTCCTCTTCTTGGTCCTCATCATCCCCATAGTAGCCCGTCCCGGTTTGCTCTTCTACCATGCCAAAATCTTGGTCCTCACCAAAGGAAGTCTCTCCTTGATACAGTGAGTAAGGCCGTGAGTATGGTTGTACCTCAAAGGGGTCTGTAGACCTCATCGGTGTCTCAAACCGGGGCTTCTTATTCGGGGGGATAGGATCATTAGAGCCTGAAGGTGTAGCCCCTTGTGGATTATATGAAAGGAAATGTTCTGGATTTTTATCGTAAAAGTCTGTCAAAGAAGACATCCTTGACATGACCCTATCTATGTCATCACTCGACCATTTTTTGGAACTGGGAATGACTCTCTCAGAAAGTCTAGGAGATTTATCTTGAGTATCTTGAGTAGATTTGCTGGTTTTAGAAATATCAGCAGACCTGGTCTTGTCTGTCTGTTTAGGAGGAGTGGAGTGTTTCACAGGTGTGGAAGAGTGCAGAGGCTGCTTCTTCTGCTGTTTTTCCCCCTCCCCGTGAGTGGAAAAGTGTTTTCCCTGTCTCTTTGTGGCTCCGGAGGTTTTCGACGCCTGGCGTCGAGGATCGGGGGTAGAGTCCCTGTCCTTCGAACGTGGGGCCGCGCTGATCTGGTCTGCGGGCTCCGACTCCTGGAGAGCAGCCCGGGGGTGGAAGTCGTCTTCGTCATCCGACGATCGAACTTCTGTTAGCCTAGGGAGCGAGGCACTCTTGGCAAGAGTGGATGATTGCCTGGAGTCATGCGGCGATCTCAATCGAGAATGCCCAGAGGACACCGATTCGGACCGTTCTGTTTGTGCCTCTTTCCGAGAGCTCGACGTCGTCGAGTCTCGGTTGGACTTCGTGTGTTTAGTGTGAGTGGTGTGTGAAGCGCTTGTGTCGCCGGGGGTCTTCCCCATAGCCGCCCTGTCGGACGACCTTCCGAGGTCGGGGACCTGCGCTCGGCTGTCTCTCGACGCCGTAATGCTCTCGCCGTCCGAAAGCACGGCGTCGCTGCCATCGCTGAAGGCGCCCTCTGCTGCCATGGCCGCCTGCCTGGCGTGGTGGGCCCAACACTTCGTCGAACGGTCCTTAAGTGTCTTAGGTTTAAACCTACTACACGCTCTGCAGTTCGCTTCGGGGTGGTCCCTCGGCAAGCAGAGATTGCACGTGGCGTGCCTGTCGACGCAAGGGTATTTGCGATTGCACTTGGGGCAGAATTGAAAAGGGGTACCCTCCATACGCACCTTGAGGCAGCGGGCTGGTAAGTGTAGGAAATGTATAAGGTGTACCTATATACCAAGAGTGTAGAGTATGTCTAACCCCCCACTCTCCCTACTTGCAGGGCCGAGCCAGAGGCCTTCCAAGGCCCGGGCTGAGGCCAGAGGCCTTCCGAGGCCCAAATCTGTCGTGCAGCAGCCGACGGTCGATTTCTTCTCCCAGCCGGCGTCGAGTGTCGAAGTTCGACGTTGGGATGGGGAAAGGATGTAAATTAATCAATATTTTAGCAAAAGTATGGCTAAGGCCAGGGGACTCCGCAAAATGCTTCCGACCAGTATGGCGGAAAAAAACAATCTGAGGATCGTAGACGCGTGAGGGATCTTGGATACAGTGGACATCACACTAGGGATAGTATTACTGGCACGCCCTGTGTCGACGCCCATTTTCGAGTTTCGAAAAACAAACATACTCTGCAGCTTCCACTAGATGCCGGCCTCTGCACAGCATGTGATCTAAGCAGATTCCACAAGCCTCAGAAATATATATATGATACATTACTCACCGTAATCATATTTCTGATGCTTGTATCTGCTTAGATTCACATAGGCCGACATCTAGTGGAAGCTGCAGAGTATTAGTGTTTTTTTGGAACTCGAAAAGGGGCGTTGATCCAGGGCATGTCAGTAATACTACCCCTAGTGTGACGTACCCATGATCCCTCACGCGTGTAGGACCCTCAGATTTTATTTTTTCTGACATGAGGTAGCATGAGGAGTAGCGAGAGTACAGAGTATCCACGCAGATAAGATAGATTAGATTACAAGCATTCATGCGCCTTCTCTCAGAGGGGAGGAAGGGCGGGTGCATGTGAATCTAAGCTGATACAAGCATCAGAAATACGATTACGGTGAGTAATGTATCCCTTCTGAGGCTTGTGGAATCTGCTTAGATCACATGCTGTGCATAGATTAGCGAGCAGTGTTAGAAGAAGGAGTTGAGATGTGAGAAGGTTCGAGAGCGAACAAGTGTCTTAGAACCACCTGTCCCACTTGAGTATCTGTCTTGGAATGAGTGTCAATGCAGTAGTGCCGAGTAAAGGTGTGAACTGAGCTCCATGAAGCTGCTTTGCAAATGCTGTCAAGGGGTACATTTGCAATGAAAGGGAGAGTGGGTCCAGTACCTCTTGTAGAGTGAGCCCTTGGCGTAAAAGGCAGTGTTTTATTTGAAAGGGAATAGCACAGTTGGATACATTCGATTATCCACTTAGAGATGGCATTCTTAGAGACGCGATCTCCCTCTCTCCCTGGAGCTATGGAGACGAACAGCTGATCTGTCTTTCTTAGCGGTCTTGTCTTGTCTACATAGTAGAGAACCGCCCTCATCACATCTAGTGTGTGGAGTTTCACCTCGGCAGAGCTTTTGGGTTCTTGGAAGAAGGCCGGTAGCTCTAACATGGAATTTGGAAATGAATTTAGGTGAGAACCTAGGGGGGAGAGCGTAAAACCAGTTTATCCTTATGAATAGTAAAGAAAGGATCCTGCACTGACAGAGCTTGAATTTCACTGACCCTTCTTATGGAGGTGATGGCTACTAAGAAGGCAGTTTTATAACTCAGGTGTTTGAGAGTAGATTTGTCCATGGGCTCAAATGGAGGTACCATGAGCTTAGCAAGTACCACATTAAAGTCCCAACCCGGTGGTGGGTTTGAAATTGGAGGGTGGAGTCTTTTTACCCCTTCCATAAATGCTTTGAGAACTGGCACTTTTCACCATGACACCTTGTTATGGGAAGTGGTGTAGGCTGATAAAGCTGCCAGGTGCACTTTAAGTGAGTTAAACACTAACCCTGCATCCAGTAGGTGGAGCATATATTTGACAACATTGTACTCCTTCTAATCAACTGGGCTGATTTGCTTATTCTTGGCCCAAATAACGAATCGTTTCTATTTGTCATTGTATGGGAGGATAGGTCTGTAGGACCCCCCGTCCCCTGCATTTCCCACCTACGTGAGGCTCATGACTCGTCGGCAGCCCCCATGCACCTGGGCCCGGGAGGCAGGGCGGCTGCGGATCGACACGTGAGGCTGCACGGCCAGTAGAATGGCATAACAGACATTTTGGAATAAGCAAGACCCCATTTTAAGTGTGCTGAACCCAGGACCATGCAGAATAGGCGGCGTACAAAGCTGCAGCTCGGCCCCCACTTGACCGCACACGGAGAGGCCTGCACTTCCCCCTAGCCTCCACCCCATGGCAGATCCGCTGAAAGCCCACTCTCACGAGCAACTAGACACGAACAAGTAACAGAACAAATACGATCATTTACGTCCCGCAGTACATCATTGCCCTAGGATTGACCGGACTTGTAGTTGGAGTCTAGAAAAGAACAAAAACCATCCCTCTCAAACATACCCCGACCCTGCGCCTAACCCCTGCACGAGTAATATATGGTGTGCCTGACCCCCCCTGCCCAGTTCCCCAGATGAAGTGTTAACCATACATACTAAACTCTTGTGTCCATCAGCCTTATTCCTGTTGCTAAAGAATGTGTAGTAATTAAGGTTAAATGTATAATACAAACCACTTATATTAAAGTGAAGTGACCCCGCACACCCTCAAGATGCCTTCATGTTCCAAGGCCCAGTGTATAACTACTTGAATATCCACTCTGTGCCAACCAATGTTTGCTGCTATTGTAAAAAGGATAATTGAAAAAGCAATATAAAATGCTTGTGTATGATGTAACAAAATATGTCGTATTGCATGTGTTAGGCAGAAACCTGTGCAGTTCCCTTAGGGAACACTGCAAAAGATTTAAGACTACAGGTGTTGGCAGTAAACCCACTTGGTAGCAGTCTGTACCAACCAGGTTTACCTGGTAGCTGTGGCTGAGCAGTCAGACTTCCCTCAAGAGAGTTAGGCAGTATGCAAAGTATACACAACAGGCACTCAGATACAATAATACAAGCAAACACTGACCAGAGCTTTGGTATCAAAGTATGACAATGCATTACTTACCGTAAAAGCATTTCTGATGGTTGTATCTGCTTAGATTCACATGCTGTGCATAGGTCCGACATCCAGTGGTCACTGCGGAGTATTGCATTTTGTTTTTCGTAGTCGAAAAGGGGAAGTCGACAAGGCGTGTCTGTAACACTATCCCTATAGTGACGTGCGTTGTACCCACAATCCCTCACGCGTCGAGGTCCCTCTGTTCGTATTTTTCTGCCCTGAGGGAGCCTTCTAGACGTGAGTGAGTACAGAAAAGAGAGAAATATAGTAGAGGATGTCTATGTTCCTTCCATCCGAGCGGGGAGGAAGGGCGGGCGCATGTGAATCTAAGCAGATACAACCATCAGAAATGCTTTTACGGTAAGTAATGCATTGTCTTCTGATGTTTGTTAATCTGCTTAGAATCACATGCTGTGCATAGACTAGCGAGCAGTACCCGGAGTTGGCGGTGGGTTATGAGAAGGAACAGTAGAGAAAAGATGTCTTAATACTGCCTGCCCCACCTGGGAGTCAGATCTAGAGTGTGCATCTAGACAGTAGTGTTTTGTAAAGGTGTGCACAGAACTCCAGGTAGCCGCTTTGCAGATGGACTCAAGGGGAACATTTGCAATGAATGCTATGGAAGCCCCAGTGCCTCGAGTGGAATGTGCTCTTGGCTTGAAGGGTAGTTCTCTCTTAGCAAGAGTGTAACAGAGAGTGATGCATTGTACAATCCATCTAGATATAGTGGACTTAGAGACGGCATCTCCTTCTCTTCCTGCTGCCACCGAGACAAAGAACTGATTAGTCTTTCTCAGTGATCTGGTTCTTTCCATGTAGAACATGACAGCTCTGCGTACATCTAGTGTATGCAGACTTTTTTCTCCCAAGCTGGAAGGGTTTTGAAAGAACGTTGGTAGTTCTATAGATTGGTTTACATGAAATTTGGAGATGAATTTTGGTGCAAACCTTGGGTGTGTGCGGAGAACCACCTTATCCTTGTGAACTGATACGAAGGGGTCTAGTACAGAAAGAGCCTGTAGTTCACTTACTCTCCTAATGGAGGTGATAGCTATTAGGAAAGCAGTCTTAAGAGTGAGGTATTTAAGAGTTGCCTTGTGCATGGGTTCGAAAGGAGTGCCCATGAGTCTAGAAAGTACCACGTTTAAGTCCCATCCGGGAGCTGGGTTAGCTATCGGGGGGTGTATTCTCTTTACCCCTTCCATAAAGGCCTTGATAACTGGTATCTTCCACCACGACACTTTAAGTTGGGAAGTGGTGTATGCAGAAAGTGCCGCTAGGTGGACTTTAATGGAATTAAACAATAGACCTGAATCCAGTAAATGGGTCAAGTACAGAATAATGTTAGTGGCAGAGCAGTCCACCGGGTTGATGTTCTTACTTCTACACCAGATGACAAATCTTTTCCACTTGCTAGAATAGCAGTGGCGAGTATTAGGTTTTCTGGCTTCCCTGAGGATGTCCATACATCTCTGAGGGAGATGTAAATGTCCAAATTCTATGATCTCAGGAGCCAGGCTGCTAAGTTCATGGTCTGAGGGCATGGATGCAGTGTCCTGCCCTTGTCTTGTGACAGCATGTTGTACGGGCAGGGAAGTTTCATTGGGGGAGATAGGGACATCTCCATCAAGTGAGCGAACCATGGCTGCCGGGCCCACATTGGGGCTACTAGTATCATGGTAACCTGCTCCTGGTGCATCTTGTGCACCACTTTGTTGAGGAGGGGAGTCGGGGGAAAGGCGTAAACAAATTTCCCTGACCATTGCATCAACAGACCGTTCCCCTTGGACTGGTTCTGGGGGTACCTGGAGGCGTAACTTTGGCATTGTGAGTTCTCCAGGGTTGCGAACAGGTCTATTTCCGGGAAACCCCATTGCGTGAAGACGTCTAAGACGATGTCTTCGTGTAATTGCCATTCGTACTCTTTGGGTAGGGGGAAGTCTCTGCTGAGTTTGTCTGCTAGCAGATTGAGTTCCCCTGGTACATGTTGTGATAGTAGGAACATGTTGTGTTTGAGAGCCCACTTCCATATATTCTGGGACAGCTTGGACAGTCCTGGAGAGTGAGTGCCCCCTTGTTTGTTGAGATAGTGCATGGCTGTGGTGCTGTCTGTGAGGACCATCACTGTCTTTCCTTGTAAGTGTTCCTGAAAGGCTTTCAGTGCTTTGAACACTGCTAATAGTTCCAGCAGGTTTATATGCTTGGATGCTAAGCTCGGAGTCCACACTCCGTGAGCAGTCTGATGGGATAGGTGAGCCCCCCATCCTGTAAGGGATGCGTCTGTGGTTAGAGTGGCTTCCACTGCGGGTGTGGCAAAAGTTTTCCCTAATAACAGGTTTTCCTTTGTCCACCACCGTAGCGAGAGAACCAAGGCCTGCGAGACCACCACCAGATCGTCCCATTGTCCGCTGGCCTGACACCACTGGCTGTAGAGCCACTCTTGCATTGGGCGCATGCGCAGGCGCGCGTGAGGTACCAAATAAATACATGACGCCATCATCCCTAGCAAGCGCATTGCTTTGCGTACCATCACCTCTCGACCTGCCACATATTGGGGGATCTGAAACAGCATGTTTTGGACCCTCTCGTTGGAGGGGAAGACGAGGCCGTCCTTTGTTCGAATTAGAGCCCCTAGGAATTGTTTGATTTGGCTGGGGTCTAAGCTGGACTTCTTTTCGTTGATGGAGAAGCCCAGTTGGGACAAAAGATCTACGGTCCTTTGGGTATTGGAGAAGCATGTTTCGTAAGAATCCCCTGTTATGAGCCAGTCGTCGAGGTACGGGTAAACCGGGATGGATAATCTGCGCAGGTGGGCTGCTGCCACTGCCAGTACCTTCGTAAATACCCTTGGTGCAGATGCTATCCCGAAGGGTAGTACTCTGAACTGATAGTGTTTGTTCTCTATCTTGAACCTGAGGTATTTTCTGTGCGCTGGCAACATTAAAATATGAAAGTATGCATCTTTCATGTCTAGTGTTGTCATGTAATCCCCCTGTGATAACAGTGGGATTACTTCCTGCAGGGTCACCATACGAAACTTTTGGGGTTTGACAAAGTTGTTCGCTGGGCGCAGATCTAATACAGGGCGCATGGTTAAGTCCTTTTTGGGTACAAGGAAGTACACTGAATAAATACCTTCTGTTACCTGAGATAGGGGAACAGCCTCTATAGCTTCTTTTTTCAGTAGCTCTTCTACTTCTTGAAGAAGAATGGTGAGGTGTTCCGGTGTCATGCGTCGGTTCCGTGGGGGTCTGTATTTCGGGGAACCGTTGAATTCGATGCAGTATCCGTGGGCTATGGTGGATAATACCCAGCGGTCTGACGTTATTCCCTCCCATGCTGAAAGGAACGATGTTAGCCGGCCCCCGACCGGTGATGCATGGGAGGGGACCCGAATCTTTGGGTCATTTGTTGGTATTGGGCGTGGGGCCTTTTGGACTGGAGCCGCGCCCTCTTCCTTTGCCACGCCGTTGGCCTCTTTGACTGAACTGGGTGTTCTGGTTAGCGGGCCAGTTGGTAGCAGAGTAAAATTGTTGTTGGCTTTGCTGCTGGCGTTGGCCACGAAAGGAGCGTCTATTGCCATAGCTGCGTCTGTTAGGTGGCCTAGAAATTTGGTCAAGAGTCTTGATGGTATCAAACTCCTTCTTCGCATGTTCTAGTGCCTCATCAACTGCTTTCCCAAACAGATGTGTTTGCTCTATGGGCTTATTTATTAGGGAAGCCTGAGTTTCTGGCTTAAATTCCGAATTGCGCAGCCAGACATGGCGTTTGAGAAGTATTCCCTGAACCAGGGAGCGGCCAGCTGTCTCTGCGGCATCTAAGGAGTTCTTTACGATGCCCTGGTTTACAAGAGTTCCCTCTGATATAGTAGCCAACAGGCGTGAACGCAGGGGTTCTGGTGCGCCCTCTGCTTCGCTGCGCAGTTTGCTCCACTGTGCATCTGCGTAGCTAGCTAGTAGGGAATTGTTATTCGCGATCCTGGTTGAGAAGGCGGCTGAGGTCGTGATTCTCTTCCCAAGTGCATAGAGCTTCTTGCCCTCTTTGTCAGGTGGTGCCTCACTAGTAGATAGTGGTACCCCCGCTCTCTTTCTTGTGTTTGTCACTACCAGAGAGTCCGGAATAGAATGTCCCCTGATGTATAAAGGGTCAGAAGACGAAGGGCTGAAGAGCTTTTCTATCCGAAGGTTGACCCCTCTGACTAAGGCCGGATTGGAAAGGGAAGGAGTTATTCTTCTCTTTATAGAAGCCAGGAGCGGAATGGACTGGCTGACCGGGGCTTTTTCTTTAATAACTTTTTCTACAAAGTCTATGTCCGGAAGAGTCTCCCCTGTGTCTATTTCAAAATGCGCTGCTGCCTTGCGCAATAGTGCATTAAGTGAAGGCTGGTCATCTATGGGGGAGGTGTTCCCAATAGGTGAGTCCTTGGGAGGAGAAGGGTGAAAGACATCAGGGTCTGAGTGCACTGATGGGGATTGCCAAGGCTGCACTGATGGGGAGTGCCAGGGCTGTGAGGTAGCTGTATCTTCCTCAAAAGCTCCTGCGCTAGTGTAAGGGTCTTCCTCAAACCTCTCCTCCTCAAGTTCTCCCTCTCCACCTAAACACTCCTCATCTTCATGGAGGTATTGCTCCTCTTCGGTGAGGTCATATGCATCTGCATCTATAGAAGGGGGAAACAGCCTAGGAATCTTGACCCTAGGGTCATCCTGGGTCCATTCTCTTGGTCTTTTGGGTGTGGGTGGGTTTTGGCTACCCAAGAACCTCTCCATCTTTTCCATACAAGAATGGAGTCTTTCCAGGGTCTCATGGGGAACCCCTGAATAGTCTAGAGGGGGGAAATCAGTGTTTTCATCGTCAAAACGCTTCGAACGCTCCCACAACGTCGACGAAAGGTTTCCGTCGCCCTCAGAAAAGCCCTTCGGTAGTTCAGAAGTGCCTTTAGATGTATT
The DNA here is from genome assembly GCF_040938575.1 of Ambystoma mexicanum. NCBI lineage: Eukaryota > Metazoa > Chordata > Amphibia > Caudata > Ambystomatidae > Ambystoma > Ambystoma mexicanum. The sequence continues at coordinate 1,164,521,290 of NC_090923.1, forward strand.
GGGCAGTTCCTGGCTACTCTTGTGCTTTTTCGGCGTTTCTATTTCCTTCGGTGCGGTATTCGACGTCTGTTTCGTCGTCCGCTTACGTTTGTCCTCGGAAACAATTCTCGCCAGACTCTCGACGACGAGTTCGTCAGTCGAGGGTTCTGGAGTCGGCGTTGCCTGCGTTGCGCGTTGTTTTTCGACGGCCGCTCTATGGAGCGTTACGTCGGATGTTTTTGAGGTAGCGCCCGTATTAGATGAAAGCCCAATCGCTGGTCGCGGCTGCGTTTGCGGGTGGGGCTTGAGACCCTTGCGGTCTGAGGTCGACGCCGGAGTGCCCTGCGTCCCCTTCGGCGCTGGTGGATCCTTCGTCCTGGACGAAGAAGAGCCGTGGGTTGTGTGCTTAGGCCTATGGGGTCTGTGTGCGTCCTTGTCGCCGGGGTGTTCATCCCCATAAGCAGGGCGTGAGCCGAGCCCGTCGGGGCCGGGGACGGACGTCAAGGAGCGCTCCTTCTGGGGGTTAATGACTTCCGTAACGGACGTCGAATTATCACCCTCCTCGTCACTTTCTGTAACAGCGGCGGCGGGTGAGGAAATTGACTTCGACATAGCGTAGTCCGCCCACCTCTTAACTTTCCGTTCTTTAAGAGTTCTTGGTTTCAAGAGCTTACAGGCCGCCCAGCTGTCCTCCTTATGATCGAGGGGCAAGCAACGATTACAGAGCTTGTGTTTGTCCTTCCAAGTGTATTTGCCCCTACAGCGTGGGCAAAACTTAAAAGGTGTCCTCTCCATAGCTGAGGCAATGAAAACTGGTGATAACAACCCCAAGGGAAAGATAGGGGAGAAAGAAAGACATTCTCGACGAGAAGGTAAAAGTTTGAAACCCCCACTCTCCCTACTGTATGTTGGCCGGCGAGGCCTGGCCACGTGTTCGGCAGCGCCGAAGGATCTCCTCCGTCGAAAACTTGCTCGGCGGAGAAACAGCTTCACAGCTAACGTCGAGGGGAGGGATCTTTAACAATGAGTATATATTAAGGACCGAGGTCCGTAGTAATTGTTTAGCAATGTCTCTCTAGGAGCTCCGCGTAAGGCGACCAGAAGCTGGGCGGAAAAAAACAATCTGAGGGACCTCGACGCGTGAGGGATTGTGGGTACAACGCACGTCACTATAGGGATAGTGTTACAGACACGCCTTGTCAACGTCCCCTTTTCGACTACGAAAAACAAAATGCAATACTCCGCAGTGACCACTGGATGTCGGACCTATGCACAGCATGTGATTCTAAGCAGATTAACAAACATCAGAAATAATTATTTATTTAAAAACACACGGTTTGAAACACTCCAGCACTCTTGTTGTAAAATATTCTAAACACAGTTACTATTGTAATATGTACACCCCTTTTTCCTTATCAGATAAGTCACAGTAAAACACCACTTATTTTCATACAGAGGTGAGCGCTTAACTAGATGGCACTCCAATAAGTTGGTGAGAAAGGGAGGGAAAAAGACAGAATATGGAAAGGTACACCACTCTAAGGTTCAGGAACACTGTTAGCAAGGCAGAAGAGCAAAAGTCACTGGTGAGCCAAAGTCCAAAGGCTGGGCCCCCTCTAAGAGAGAGCAGAGCACAAATGCGCCCAAGATCACACAGTTACACTAGGCTTAGAAAGTCTTGCAGAGGGTTCAAAAAGAGTTTAGAGAGGCTTAGGAAAGTTTAGCCAGGGTGTCCCAGGCTAACCCAGGTTCGAAAGCAGGGGGCTAAATCTACCCCGTACAGTCGGTAGCAAGGGAAGCCAGGCGGGACACGGTACCTTAAGTGGGAAGGATCCTCCAGCGGTGGCAGTTGTTCCTGGCAGTGGGTGCAAGTTGCGTCGTCGTCCAGGGGAAGAGAAGATCTCGACTTGGAGGAAAGATGAAGGTTGTTGCACTACCAGGGAAGAAACCAGCCGCTGAGTTTTTCGGTTAAAGGTGGCACCTTTGTTTCGCGGTCGTGGTAAAACGTGGTATCCCTGTTGCCGGGGTGCTTGGCACAGGCAAGGCGGCCACGAGGTACGTCGCGAAGGCGAAAAGACGGTGAAACTGGTTATCCCCACCAGTCAAAGGAAGAAGACTCTCCGGCGGGAGATCTCCTCTGTCGTTGGGAAAAGTGGTGAGGCGGTCCAGCAGGACTCCACCGGTGGTGGTGTCGTGGCAGGTCGGCTCAGCTTCTCCCTCGTTGGATTCTTAGGTCCTGTGGCAACTTCTGAAGTTCCATTCCCCAAAGCCCTGCTTTTATGCAGAAAACCCCCATTCACTCAGCCTAGCTGTCACTCAAACATGCTAAGTGGTGAGCCAGCCGGCTCACCACTTGGGCCAATCAGGACGGAGTGCGACTTGAGTTGCCTAGGCAACTCAGTCCAGGGTGCCTAAATTCCCCTCCACCCCTCCTAAGTACCCCAGACAGAGTGGCACCACTTTGGAGGGCTTCTGTGGAGAAGCCCGCCAAAAAGTGGAACAAAGGGCTCGACTTGGGTTGGAGTCACAGAAGAGAACACAAACGCCATTTTAGAATCAAGTTTTGGCAAAAAATACCAACCGGAGAATTATTAATTACATAAACCGGCGGTATATTCAAGGCTACCGTCAATAATTAAATAAAGGTAGTAGAATAAAACAATGGGAAATCCCATAGGAAAATATTTGCGGTTGAATATAAAAAGTAGTATCCACTGCCACCAGCCAAAACTCGATCAGGGGGGACGGAGACGTGCCCCCTCGACTAACAGACCCTGGGGCAACTGAATTGCCCCAGCAAGTACGTCCACAATATGATGGTTTGTACTGGTTCTGTTCAGAATTTAAGACTAGTAAAGTCAATGGTGACTTTACATGCCCTGGGAGACAGTAGTCAGTCCCAGGGTATGGAGTCTATACTGGGGGGTCACGATGACACCCCTGTGTCACTGCACTGAGGGTGCTGTGTAGCACACATCACAAAAACACATGAAGCCCTAAGGAGTAAAAGACTCCATAGCCCATTAAACACATCTAGATTCAAAGAAACACACTCAAATCATGCCCAAGAGGGAGGGTAAGAGAGTCTCACTCTTGGCAGGAGAAAAAAAATAAACCCCAAAAATCCAGCAAAGCTGCTGGGGGACTCACTAGGTTAGGAAATTAAGCCTAAACAGAGAATTCTCCCTAGCAGCATGTAAGCTACATAAGGTATCGAATCAGTTTGTAATATAATTGAAATGTTAGATTAACATGTTGCTTTCATGCTCCCGAGTATATGACCCAACCTGACACTACCTCATGTTTGTTATTCGTTCGCCTTTCTCATGAATTGCAAGTAATAGACCGTCTAACGTTATGTACTGCATGTGATATTGAAAAATCTCCATTGTCATGAACTTAGTAATGTAAACATATGTAAACGGCAGAAATGTGTAATTTCCCGAATGCTCCCAGCTTCAGCATTCGTCCCCTCCAATGGTATATTGTGCAGCCCCGTGAATAGAGAGTTGCTCAGAGTTACAAGGCCATCTCTCCCTCCTCCCGCCCAGACCCGCAGGGGCTCGCTGCTGTTTGAGCAGAACAGCCTCACCTCCCCACATTCCTGCTGGACCCGCTTCAAGTATTTACCTCCCCCATGGAAGAGAACGACATGGCCAGGCCAAATGAACTATGAGCTACCTAGTCCTAAATCCCACCGCCTTTGAGGTGCTGACAATGCGCCCCCTCTGACCCAGTGGTATGCCAGTTCGCCCCAAATCCAACAGACCACAATGGTCTGGGATCCTTTGTTCGTCCTTTTGGCGGGCTTCTGCCGAGAAGCCCTCCTTTCGGCGCCTTTGAGTCTGGGGTGGGTCCATTGTGTGGGAGGGGGAGTAGGACCCCTGGACAGGGTTGCCTCAGCAAGCCATGCCGCACTCTATCCCGATAGGCTGGAGGGTCTCCCACCAAGATGACCACTCCACTGTGTGAGTGACAGCTAGGCTGTATGAATGGGGATCTTTTTGCATAAAAGCAGGGTCCTGAGGACTGGAAGAGCAAGACGTCTCCACTGGAACGAAGAAGCCGAAGAGGAGAGAAGCCAAAGACACATGCAACGACTGAACCATCCGTGAAGCCCTGCTGCAGCGTCTCACCACTTTTCTCCACACGACGAGAGAAGATCTTCACCTGCAAGAGCCTTCTTCCCTTGAACTGGTGGGGCCAACCAGTTTGCCAATAGCCTTCCCAGACCTGCCTTGGTCGAATCTCCCGTACCCTGTACTCGGAGGCCGGATAGCCATGCACCAGTCCACCCAGAACGCGATTTAAAAAGGAGCGTACCTTTTAGTCGTCGGGCAGCACCGCGGCTGGTTTCATCCCTGGGTAGTGCAGTAACTCAAACCTTCCTCCACGACGAGAGCCTTTCTTCCTCTGCTGGATCACCCGAACTGCAGGAACTACCAGGAACAACCGCCACCGCAGGAGCCACTTCTTCAGTTTAAGGTACATTGTTCCGCCAGGTCACCCTTTCTTCGCGGTAGCACTAAAGGTGTTTTAAATCCTTTACCTACCTGTTGGGTTGGCCGCCCCTCTCTCAACATTTTCTTTTCAACGTCTGCATCCACCTTTTCCACTTCGTTAACCAAAGACTTGACTGAAGCTACAAAAAAAATGTGGCTCCTGGGCCCTGGCCCTGTACCAACTGACTTCGGCACAGGCCTACTGACTCTGGTCACATTTGTTAGATCTGCCTTCTTTAGATTGATTCTCAACTAGAACTGTGTGGTGCACCTATTTCTAAGTGTCACTGTGCCGTTTTGCTCAGTTTTCACTCTAGTTCACTTGGTCTACAATTTAACTTGTGAGTGTGTATATTTTTCCTTTGACTTAATTTAACTTGCTTCATGACTGTGATACATGCGTTTTATTAGAAGTGTATAAAATAAATATATATCTACTTTTTAACTACAAAGCTTTGGTCAGTGTTTCCTTGTTCCATAGTCTAGTGGGCCTATTGTGTAAACCCTGAATACTGCTCATCTCCCTTTTGAGATAGGTCTGACTGCTCAAACACAGCTACCAACTAAATCTTTGTGGTACAGACTGATACCAAAGGGGATTTATTGTTCATCACCTGTAGTCCTAATCTTGTGTAGTGCTCCCCAAGGGAACTGCACAGGATTCTGCCTAACAGGGGGGTCGCACACTGCCAGTTTGCGTAGGTGTGAATACCATTGTTGTCTCGCCCACATAGGGGCAACCAGGATGAGCGTCATCAGTTCCCTGTGGATCTTGTTCACCACCTTTCTCATCAGAGGGGTTGATGGAAAAGCATAGGCAAATATCTCTTACCAATTCATCCATAGGGTGTTCCCCTTGGAGCCCGGCTGGGGGAACCTGGATGCAAAGTCTGGGCATTGCTTGTTTTCGTTTGTGGCGAATAGGTCTATAGTGGGGTAACCCCACTGAGAGAAGAGGTCTCCTACGACCTCTCTGTGTAGTTGCCACTTGTGTTCCTCTGGGAGGGAATCTCTGCTCAGAGCATCTGCTAGCGAGTTGAGTTCCCCTGGAACATGTTGGGATGATGGGTAAATCTTCTGTTTTATGGCCCATTTCCAAATTTTCTGGGCAAGCTTGGACAGATTGGGAGAACGAGTGCCCCCTTGTTTGTTTAAGTAAAACATTGCAGTCGTGCTGTATATTAGGATCTGCACTGACTGGTTGGATAGGAGGGGTTTGAATGCCCAAAGCGCTCTGAAGACTGCCAGAAGTTCTAGCAGATTGATGTGGTTCTGAGCCACTGTGCGAGACCAGAGACTGAGCTGTATGGTGGAGGTAGTGGGCTCCCCACCCTGCTAGGGAGGAGTCTGTTGTGACAACGGCCAGTATCTCTGGATCGTAGAAGGGTTTCCTCTTCGTAAGATTTTCTCTTGTCCACCAGCGAAGAGACTGTAGTAGTGTTGGCGAAACGACCACTAAATCGTCCCCCTGACAACTTGCTTGAGACCACTGTTTCGCCAACCATTCCGGCAAGGGTCACATCTGCAGGCGCACGTGGGGAATCCTGTAAATGCACGATGCCATCATGCCTAGCAAACGCATTGCTTTGCGCACCCTTATTTGGCGACCGGCCTGATATTGAGGAATTTGCAGCAACATATTTCGAATTCTTTCCTCTGATGGAAAGGGCAACCCCCTCTTTAGTATCTAGGAAAGCTACTAGGAAATGTTTTCAGGTACTTGGCACCAGGCTTGATATTTTCTCGTTGATTGAAAAGCCCAATTGGAAGAGGTTGATTGTTCTTTGGATGTTGAATCTGCAAATTAAGGGGGGACTCCACTGTAATGAGCCAGTCGTCCAGGTAAAGGTACACTGGGATTGCCTCCCTGCATAGGTGCGCCGCCACCACTGCCAATACCTTGGTGAATACCCTTGGAGCCGAGGCTATTCCGAAGGGCAGCACCTTGAACTGTTAGTGCTGGTTGTCTATTTTGAAACGCAAGATTATTCTGTGCGCTGGGAACATTGAAATACGAAAATAGGCATCTTTCATATCCAATGGTCCCATGTAATCCCCCTTTCTTAGTAGGGGGATTACCTCTTGTAGTGTAGTCATGCAGAATTTTTGCGGCTTGACATACTTCTTTGCAGGGCGCAAATCTAATACTAGGCGCATTGTTCGATTTTTTTTTGGCACAAGGAAGTAGGTTGAATAAATACCCTTGTTTGTCTGGCTGACCGGGACTACTTCTATGGCGTCCTTTGCAAGCAGAATGGCGATCTCCTCGAGGAGGATTTTCTGATGTTCGAACGAGTGTACCTTCTGTCGTGGAGGATGGTCGTGCGGGTGCCCTAGTAACTCTATACAGTATCCTCCGGACACTGTGGACAGGCACCCATCTGTCCGAAGTGATCCCCTCCCATGCATGGGTGAAGGTGGAAATGTGCCCCCAACTGGGTATGCATGGGAGGGGACCCGAAGCAGAACGTCACTGCTTACTGGGTGGCGTACCACCTCTGGCGGGGCTGCCTCTACCCCTAGTGCGGCCCCTGCGCTGCTGGGAAAGCCTGTGATGATTGGAACTGATTGTTGCCCCATGAGGTTCCCTGTTTTTGATAATAGTTTGAACCCCTCTGGGAGCTTTGGCCCCAGAAGCGACGAAAATGATTGTTTCCCCCTCTGTCCTGAGGGTTTATTTGTGAGTTGGACGAGAGATTTTAGGGTTTCGTACTCACCCTTAGCTGTTTTTAAGGCTTCCTCCACTGCCTTGCCGAATAGTACGTTCGGCTCTACTGGCATGTCTATAATAGTGGCTTGGGTCTCAGGTTTGAACCCGAACTGTCTTAGCCAGGCTTGACGCTTTATAACCGTGTCTTTGGCGATTAACCTTCCAGCATTATCTGCTGCATCAAAGTTTGTCTTTAGGATGCATCCTGATACAGACCTTCCATCTGCTGCCAATTGAGCCAACTGGCTCTTTAGGCGTTCGAAAGATACTAAAGCAGCTACTTCTTCCCACTGGTGGCAATTGTTGCTTGCCAAAAGAGTGGCACTGTTGGCAATACGTGCCTGATAGGCGGAGGTGGAGGCAACATTTCTACCCAGAGCATATAGTTCTTTGCTCTCCTGATCAGGTGGTGCTTCGGAAGAAGCAAGCAGTGTACCTGCCCTCTTTCTGGTGGTTGTTACAACCAGGGAATCCGTTTTTAGTTGCCCCCTCATGTACAGGGGGTCGGAGGGTGCGGCACGGAATAGTTTCTCGACTTGCGGATTAACCGCATGAGTGAGATTTAGGGTTACGAGCAAGGGATCAATCCTACGCTGGATGGATTTTAATATAAGGATGGCATGAGTAATGGCTCTCCTGTCTCCTACAATCTCTTAGGCGAAATCCATATCTTCTTGGACACACTGCGTGTCGATATGAAAATAGGCTGCTGCTTTAGCTAGTACCTCATTGAGGAGAGGTTGATTATCTACCAGCGAGTCATGCACCGGTGCGTCTTTGGGAATCGGGGAGTCGAGATTGTTGGCCTCAGCCGCCTCATCCTCCTCCTCCTGGTCCTTGTCATCACCACCGATTGTGTTTCAGTTTCCTCACAATATAAATCAGGGTGGTAAGATTCGATCACCAAAGGGTCCGAGACCAAGCTCTGCGCCTGGGCATCAGAGCAGGTTTTTTTTAGCAGCGGGCTGAGAGTCCTTAGATCCCGAAGGGGCAGAGGTAGCCGGGTGTTGGCATAGCTATGAAAGTAATTAGGGTCTTTTTCATACAAGTCCACCATAAATGACATACTTCTCATGACCCTATCAATATCGGCTGAATTCCATTCTCTGGAGCTAGGAAGAACATGTTCTGGTTCCTCCTCCGTGCCCATACCCTGAGCAGTGGGAGAAATGACTTTAATTTAGTGGTAGGGTCAGGGACTTTCCTATAGATTTAGGGGCCTTCTGTTTATCCTTATGAACATGGTGTTCTGAAGACCTTTTATTCCCCTTCCCATGGCTAGAGGAATGTTTCCCAGTATTTTTAGGGGTCTCCGAGGGATTTGACGCTTGGCGTCGAGATTCAAAGGTTGTATTGGAGGAAGGACGTCAAATCTCGGGTGTAGATGCTACGCATCTGAGGCGAGCGCGAACAGGAACGCCCAGACGACACAGATTTGTTAGACCGCTCTCTTGGTGTCTTCCGTTGCTGATCGTTCAACACGCGTGTTGAGTCACGGCCGGGGCTGGTGTGTTTAGTGCAGGTGGTATGTGTGCGCTCTTGCGCCGGGTGGCGGCAGCCGGCCAGTCCTACGGGGTCAGGGGCCTGCCCGCAGGTGTCCGAAGTCACCCCTTTGCAGTCGCTGTCCGATACGGCAGCAATGCTGCCATCGCTGACCGACCCTTCGACGTCCATGGCCTCTAGTTGCCTGGCGTAGTGGGCCCAGCGGTCTTTATGGGTCTTTGGCTTGAAGAGCTTGCAAGCTCGACAGATAGCCTCAGGATGGTCTTGTGGGAGACACAGATTGCACGTATTGTGCTTATCCACCCAGGGAAACTTCCCGTTACACTTCAGGCAGAATTTGAAAGGAGTATTCTCCATATGTTAAAAAAGGGCAGCGGGTCGGTATATGTAGGAAAAAAGGTGGGAAAAGCCGGTATGACAACCCCCCACTCTCCCTACTGTACAAAGCAGAGGCCTTCCAAGGCCCGACATCCGTCGTGGTAGTCCTTGACGGCTGGTTTCCTTGATCTTCACTGACGTTTATCTTTGGCGTAAGGTGGAGAAAACGGGGAAGAATTTTAACGATAATTGTAAGAATAAATGGCTAAAGCCAAGTGAACTCCGCAACATACGTCCGACTAGTATGGCAGAAAAAAACAATCCGAGGGTCCTGCACGCGTGAGGGATCATGGGTACAGGGGACGTCACACTAGGGATAGTATTACTGCCACGCCCTGGTTCGACGCCCCTTTTGGAGTTTCAAAAAACAAACTAATACTCTGCAGCTTCCACTAGATGTCGGCCTATGCACAGCATGTGATCTAAGCTGATTCCACAAGTCTCAGATCGATATCTATCTATAGAAGGAACAAGTTACTTACCTGTAACTGTTCTTCAGCATAGGCCTGGCATGGATTCACATGCTCATGAATAAAGAATACATAGCAGTACACACATGCACAACCACAGGAAGTGGCAAGGCTCAACATTAAGCATCGCTTACCTCCTCACCAGGCTCACCTTCAAGCAAACAGGTTGCGCAGCACTGCTTGGCCGACTCTGGACGCCTCCCTGGAATCCCTGCCGACGCAGTAGAACTTTGTGAAGTTGTGCATCAACCTCCACGTAGCAGCCCTGCAGATGTCAAGCAGGGGCACACCAGACAGGAACACAGTAGTTGCAGCGATTGCTCTGGACAAATGGGCTCTCGGACGGCCATACAACAGTTGGTTTGCCAATCAGTGACAATGGGTGATGTAGCCGGAATGCCACCTGAAAATGGAAGCCTTGGAGCGGGCCTTCCCGTGGTTCACAGGGCGAAAGTTCACAAAAAGTTGTAACATCTTCCGAAAACTCTTTTTGCGGTCCACATAGAACTTCAGCGCTCTAGCCACGTCCAGCAAGTGCAAAGCCCTCTCAGCCGGCGACAAAGGCGTCGGGAAGAATACCGGTAACACCAAGGCCTCGTTTAGATCAAAGTCAGACGGCACCTTAGGCATGAAAGAGGGGTGCGCCCGTAGCACCACCCTTGTCTCGTGGAATGTCAAGGTGGTTTACAAGAGGGCCTGGATCTCTCCCACTCGCCGTGTGGAGGTGATGGCCACAAGAAAAGCAGTTTTCCACAACAAAAATTTCAGTTGCTCCGAATGCAGAGACTCGAACGGAGGACCCGTGAGCCTAGTCAGCACCACATTGAGCTCTCATGCCCAGGCTGGAGCCTTCACCGGCAGGAACGAGCGACAGTCCTTTGACGAACTCCTTGACCAATCGATGTGACCATAAGGATAATCATCCAGGAGATCTAGTGTAGCGGGAGATAGCCGCCAGATTAACTTTTATGGAAGCGTGGGCCAGTCCTGCCTTGACCAACAACAACAAATACAGAAGCACCTGCAGAGCAGTGACACATAGAGGGTCGATCTTCTGAGTACGGCACCAAACGGCGAACCTCTTCCATTTGTGCCCGTAGCATTTCAGAGTAGACTAAGCTCTGGCCTTGGCGAGCACCTCCTTACAATCAGCTGGGAGATCGTAGCCCCCAAACTCTAGTGCTGCAGGAGCCAGGCCTTCATGTTCCGCGATCCTGGGTCTTGGTGCAGAATCACACCTCCTTCCCTGGCGAGAAGATCTGCGTCCGCCGGAAGCATGACTGGAGGGGATGCAGACATGTTCAGAAGGTCCGGGTACCATATCTGTCTCGGCCACGCCGGTGCGACAAGGATCATCCTGCACCGGGACCGTCTGAGTTGATTTACTAGTCAAAGAAGCAACGGCAACAGAGGGAACGCATAAAGAAACAGGCCGTCCCAGGGGAAGAGAATGCGTCCCCCATGCTCCCCGGCTGGGGAAACCTGCTGGCGAACCTCCGGCATTTGGTGTTCGTTGCTGTCGCAAACAGATCGATCTGGGGATTGCCCCATCTGCGGAACAGGTGATCCACTTGGTCTTGCCGAAGTTCCCACTCGTGGCAAAAGCACTGCTCCCTGCCAAGAGTCGGCGATGGTGTTCTTCACTCCTACTAGATGAAACTGGATGAGGAACATACCCTGGGGTACGGTCCAGTGCCAAAGGTCCTGCGCCTTTCTGGAGAGAGCGCCAGGGATCTGGTTCACCCCTGCTTCTGGATGTAGAACATTGTGGTGGGGTTGTCTGTGAAGACCTATACCACTTTGCCCTTGAGGGCCAGAAGGAAGGACCTGAGGGCCCAAAACACTTCCCGCAGCTCCAGAAAGTTGATGTGCAACGACTTCTGCCCCGGCAGCCACAGGCCTCTTGCATTAAGACTTCCGAAATGTGCTCCCCATCCTTCCAGGGAGGAGTCCGTCGTGACCGTCTCCGGATGAGGTGTGGTCTGGAAATCCGTGCCTTACGGACAGATGTGCACGCACTCCCCACCACCGTTGGGGAAACTCTCGTCGCCGCCCGGCTCACCACTTACCATGCTTGAGTGACAGCTAGGCTGTTGAATGGGCGTTTTTCTGCATAAAAGCAGGGCCTTTGGGACTGGAACTTCAGAAGTCGCCACAGGACCTAAGAATCCGAAGAGGGAAGAAGCTGAGCCATCTGCAACGACGACACCACCGGTGGAGCCCTGCTGCAATGAACTCACCACTTTCCCCAACAACAAGAGAAGATCTTCTGCTGGACGAGTCTTCTTCCTCTGAGCTGGTGGAACCAACCAGTTCATCCTTTTCGCCTTCCAAAGAAGTCTTTGTCAAATCGCCCATGACAAGCACCCTGGCAGCCGGATAGCCAAGCTTCACCACTTTGACCGCGAATAAAAGGAACGCACCTTTTATCAACGAACTCCGTGGCTGGTTTCATCCCTGTGCAGTAAAACGACTCCACGTTTCCTCATCAATGAGATCCTCTCTTCCCCTGGTCGAAACAACGAACTGCAACCACTGCCAGGAAGAACTGCGACCGCTGGAGATTCCTCTCTTTAAGGTACTGTGTCCTGCCTGGCCGCCCTTTCTTCGGTTTGCCCAAGGTGATCCTTAAATCCTTGGCTTTCCAAATGGGTTGGCCCCAGACCTTCTAACTTTACCTTCTTGAATCGCCCCAACCTCTTCTGAACATTCTGCAAAGACTTTTAGTGCATTTTAAACCGTGTGATCCTGGGCACATTTTGTTTTGCTCCATTTAAAGTGGGCCTGGCCTATGAACTTTGGCTCTATAGTGTCTACTGCCTTTCTTCTCTTGCTGAGAACTCCTAAAAGTGTTGGGACATGTTTTCTATGCTCTGCCTTTTTCTCTCCCTTTAACTGAACTATTGCAGTGCCATCTAGGTTACGCGCTCACATCTGTTTTAACAAATCGTGGTGTTTTAACTCTGACTTGTCTAATAGTTATCAAGGGAGGTGTGTATACTTTACCTGACTGTTTTAACTTGCTTTTGATTTAGAGTGCTAGTATATTGCCTAAAGTGTGTTTTAAATAACTATATACTTTTTATACAAACCTCTGGTCAGTGTTTGTTTGCTCTACTGTGCTTTTAGCCCTATTGTGTTTACTCTATTTACTGCCCTACTCTTCTTGAGAGAAGTCTGACTGCTCAGCCACAGCTACCAGGTAAATCTGGGTGGTGCAGACTGCTACCAATTGGGTTTACTGCTTACTCCTGTAGTCTTAATCTTTTTGCAGTGTTCCCCAAGGGAACTGCACAGGATTCTGCCTAACACTCGGGTGTGCTATTTTTACTCGCAGGCTGTATTCACAGCTACGGCTATGCACAGAAGGGTAACCTTGGTTCCAACAAGGTGGCTTCTTCACTTTTTTGCCATTTCTTTTATGGTTCTTTCTTGGTCCTTCTACCATCCCGATCCTGATTTTAGTTTGGTCTTCGATAGGAAGCCTTTGAGTAGCCCACCAAGGATCCAGTGTGTCTGCAAGGACAGGAAGCACGGGGGGACCCTGAAACTCTCCTATACTTTGTCTTCTGGTGTGCCTGAAAGAAACCAGTTCTGACTGATTGGACAGCCACCCGCCCATTTATGTAAACTGCAGGGAGAGTTTACAGAGGAAATCCTAATAAAAGTTGAGGTTCCTGAGGCAAAAGTCAAGTCAACCACTGGAACAGAAGATCCGAAGAAGACAACCAGATACACCTTCAGCCCCTCCCAGCTGCCACAGCCCCTTCCAGCTGCCACAAAGAGACCATTGCTGTCCTGAATCCGTTTTGGAATTGCCAGAGGCACTCAGAAGAGGACTCCTTCCCTTTGGCTGGTGGTACCAACTAGCCATAAGACCCCCTACAGAACAAGCCAACCCCGACGTGCTGCGACTTTCCTGGGCATCAAAGCGCCAATGCCAGGGTACCTCCGACCAAACTGCAGTGCATCATCTTCCCATGAACAAATCATCCCAAAACTTTGGTGCGCTCCAGTTGGACCGCCAGAGGCAAGATCCCCCTCTGCAAAGTCCACTCACCAGAGTCCAGGGCCAAAGAATTGAGGCGGATTGATAGGGCGGTAAACGTTCATCCTTGGAGCCTGTGAAAAAGAAGCCAAAACTGCAAACCGACGTGGGAGTAGCAGGAATCCTTTGCTGCGAGTCCTTTCTCTCGACATCCCTAACAGAGTCCCTCCTTTCGTCACCACACCAAGGAACAGTAGACGGTGTCGATCGGTGTTGCATTGTGAAATAATCAAGCTGCATCTTCTTTCATCACTCCTTAGGTACTGTGGGACTCTGGGTAGTACTTGCCTCAAGCCATTTTGTTGATCCTGTGTTGGAGTGGTGATTCTAGCGTGTGGGTGTTAACCCATACCCATCACCCAGGCCTAATACTTGTGCGCCTTGAGGGAGCCTTTCCCAAGGTCCAGATACATTTCTGAGCAACAAAAGCATGCTACTTACTTGTAATCAAAGCATCCTTTGAAACTTTACCTTTTCTGCTGATGTGTCTTACCTGGATTCCCTCCAAACTGTCTCTGAAGAACTCTTACCTAGTTAGGGATGGACCGCTAAAGCCTTTGCGATACTGAAGAGTATTACAAACCTTTGAAAGTGTTAAACTGCTATTGCTTGTGCTGGATACCGCTTTTTATTCCTACAATATAACAGTTTGAGTTGCTATAACAAGAGATTTTACTTACCATACAACTGTGTTCATGATATGTATACTTTACTGACTATTGGTTTAGTCACCTGAAGTATTGCTGATGTTTTCTAATGTGTCGATTAGTTACTCATCTGAAAATAACTACCTTGTGTATATAAAATAAAGTAAAATGCCTATTTTACTATAAGTGTGTCTTTGGGCCTATGTATTTACTGAGTTCATTGCACTTACCTACAGCTCACATTCCCCTACTAAGATAGGCCTGGCTGTTTTGCCAGTATACCAGTAGTACAGACTTATACTAAGAGTTGAGGCCTGTATACCAAGCGATAGTTTTATAGGGTTTACACGCATTTCGTCAAAGTATTTTTCATCGTGGGACTTTATTGCCAACATTTTTTTTAAAAAAATATTATTAAGGGGGGGGGGGGAGGGGGGGTGTTTGTGCGGGTTGGGGTACGATTATTTAATTAAGAGGGGTATTTGGGGGGGCGCATCCCCCCCCATAAATACATTTAAAAAAAAAAAATGTTGGCGATGAAAGGGCCGGCGATGAAAAGTCCACGATGAAATTTCGTTTGGCGAAATAACGTAGAACCGTTTCATAGAGTCTCACCTGTTGGTAGACTTTAGGAAACCTAACAATAAGCTATCTAGAACCACACCAAAACCGCTGCACCTTTCATGGTATCCAGTATATGTGTGTCAGCAAATATCGGTCAGGATTCCAAGATGCCAGGAAAAAGGTATGGGTGTGGGGGGGAATTTGGAGGTTAGGGGACCTACCAACATCTGCAGAAAGAGCAAACAAGAATCTTATGTAACAATTGTTCTGTATCGCTGTCACCTATCAAGAGATTAGAATGGTAGTGCGAATGCTAGCTGTACTAATAAATATAACTTGAGTGTTTTGAGCCCTTTTCTCTTGCTGTAATTTCTTTCTGGCATCAAGAAGGATCATATGTTATCAAGGCTTATATAGTTTGTGTACTAGTGCACTATGGGCTATAATTAGGCACTAAGAGGTATGAAGTAGTAGAATATCGCACTACTTAATATTAGGTGGATTCATTTGATATTACAACATAGGAAGTGGATGTTTATTTAAAAAAATACCATACTGACGACAATAATGTATATGTAATAGATGTAAGTATATAGTTCTCAGTAGAGGGGCTACCACACTCCTTTGTAACTTTGTAAAATGTGGGGTTTCACTCTAAGTAACCCAGGAGTGGACTCCTTTCTCACTGCCTTAAGAGACGCTCAGCTTCACCTCACTGAGGAGGCCCAACTAATACGAAAAACATGCCTGGGGTTGCTGATGGCACTCTTGTTTAGAGGAGATTTGCCTAGCATTTCGGTGCTGGACTGCCCTTGTGGGTGGGACAAAGACTGATAAGTAAAGGGATATTTCTCATCTATTAAGTGTGCAGTGAGCTAAAACGTGGTTGCAGACCCCTCCTCAGTGTAAGAAATTTCATAGAACATTGTATTTTGACCCATGTTCGTTCTAAGTAGAGGGGCTCCCACACTGCTTTGTAACCAAGTATATAATGGACTGTTAATTTCCTGACTTTTTAACCTCTCATGGTGAGATACTAAACTGTTACTTTTGGATGTTGCAGAACCCCCCCCCCCCCCCCCCCCCCAAGAAGGGAGCTTGCTCCTGAAACGTGTTGGGTTTGGTGTACCCAGTAAATTGGAATTAAAGAGAAGATGATGGAAGAACCAGAAGTTGTGAAATAGTATATTATAATAAACCTGGGTTTAAACAATGAATCAATTTAATTGAACTGTAACTTTGAAATATTGCCTGATTAATCAGGACAAAGTTTATGCAGGGGAGGCAAGTCTCCATGCTTTTGGAGACCAACTAAACTAATTATTTTCTGACCCCGCTCAATGCTACTCAGTTTATTGAGCACAGAAGACTAAAGGCCGAGTCGGACTCACTAATAACAAAACCCAAAGCAAAATTATGTCTCATCCCTGCAAACCGCCTCATTGGGCATGGCATTACCACCACGTGTAATACATCTTTTATTCATTCTCAAAACCACTGTGCCAGAATGTTTACGTCTGCACAAAATTCACTTGACTTTCACCTGAAAAAAGACAGCAACAAAAAGTTACAAATGCAAAGGCTGAAGGAATCCTACAGTATTCATGTATCAGATGAATGATTAATGCCTGCTCAAACATGCATCGCCTCAAAGATGGTTGTGACACCTCTTAAAGATCACACTTCAGCTCTGGTGTAGCAGATGGTGACACCATGGGAAAGACAGTAGAATGTATAGTTATCTCCGAGATCGGGTATGACCCTAAAACTATACAATCTACTACCTCATCCCAAAGGACACTGGAGTTTCTCGGCTTCTGCATTCCCGAAGCAGAAATTGAGTCGTTAAACATGTACACTGGTTTCTGCAAGTTTCATGAACACATTTTGGAGACTTACCTGCTGGCTTCTGCTCCAAGGAGTCATTTGCTTTGGAATCTGCAACCTGAAGGCACAAAAAGTAAGAAATGTAAAAAGCAGAAAAAAGTGCACTGAGATCACAGAAACCAACTAGAGTAAAACTATGCACTAATACAGATGACTTGCAGATGACCTATGAAACTAAAAACAAAAAAAGACATTTGGATGCATCATTTGCCTTCACAAGTCATAAGCCTGTACTATTAACTTTCTATGTAGTCTATGAAAAAAGAGTGCAGCCTTACCTGCGAGTCTGGTGCCTTGTTCTCTTTGCCCTTCTCTTCCTTGGCCTTCTCAGCATTCTTTGCCTCCTCCTCTGCCAGTTGTTTCCGGCGCTTCTCCCGGCGCTCCTCCAGCTCCTCATCCCGTAGGGCCTCCAGGTGGTTGATGATAGGCACTTTTACTACTACAGTGAAAGAAAAAGAATATAAAGATATTCTATATTTAAGGTTCAGCAAGTCAAATCCACACTGTGGTTGCATGTTGTCTCTGTACAATGACTGACTCACCAAGGGGTAAGCAAAGCCACACAATAAAGGTTAAAGAGAGAATGCAGGGAGGAAAAGGTGGTTCAGGTTAGCGCATAACAAAACCCAAAAGGAAACATCAACACCAAGTTATGAAAAACATACTCTTCCAAGGCCCTAATAACACCTTTAAAGGAGACTATAATTTGTGGACGAACCTCTTGTATCTGGAGTTTAGAGACATCATTTCTACCGGGATCACTCAGAGCTCCTGGCGTACGGCACGTGTGGTCCCCATCTTCAAGTGTAGTGACATGACGGATCCCAGTAACGATCGACCAATGTCTCTTATCGATGCTGATTGCAAAACCTTTCCGGCATTCCAGCTCTCACACTTGGAGGACTGGGCTACCACTTATCATCCGCTGGCCCAATTCCAGACAGGCTTCAGGATGGGACTTTCCACAATCATTAACGGCTTGGCACTCAAATGTGTGCAGGAAGAGGCTTGGCTTCAAATTAAGGGCTGCACTTATATGGCCATCGATCGATCTAACTGCATCGACCGCAGCAATATATGGTCCAAACTTGGCAAACGGGGGTTGCCTGATGGGCTAAGACTCATGAACGGTGTGTACGAAAACTGTGGCATACAGGTCCGATTAAGTCAAAAGGGGTATACCTCTAGGATAGTATGATCCTACCGGGGGGTGAGGCAAGGGTGTGTCCTGGCCCCTTGGCTATTTAGTCAGTACTTCTCCGATGTAATACTATCGCTGGCCAAAGAGGGGCTGGTTGCCCCAAAGATCGGTAAGGAAAAAACTATGTCTAATATATGCAGACGTACTGATTTTTGACTGCACTAAAGTTGGGCTGCAAAGATCTCTAAACAGCTTTGAGAACTATGCCAATGACAACGGGCTAATTATCAACCCAACTAAAACTAAGATTCTTGCCTTTAAGAAAGCAAAAGGGATGACTAAAAGGACCTGTATGCACCATTGGAGGCATGCCCCTGAAATTATCGGATTCAGTTCGGTATCTGGTCTTCTATTCCTCTGCCTGTAAAGGCCCTAAAATAGCTAATGAGATCTTGCTGCACAAGGCTAAACTTTTAGAAGCTCAGATCATTCGAATTGACCGAACGTTCTCCCTCAAACCCTCAATGATGTTCTTCGAAGGTAAAATTGTGCCTAAATTGACATATGGTTTAGAATTAAGATCTGATCATTTGTGTAAAATCCTGAGCAGAATTGAGGGAACAATTTGGAGGCGAATCCTTGAAGTGCCTAACGCGATTCTGATCTCAGCTATCCGTTGTGTTGGGTATGGTGTTGCTGTAGGCACGGGTACAATGGGCCTCCCTTGTGCTCTACTCAAAAATCAGTGCGCCCATTCCCGACTCCCTATACCAACTAATGAGTAAAAATCTGGAACATTCATCTGTATTAATGGCCTTCCGAGCCCGGTCTGAATGTATCCTAAATGAGATTGGTGTCTGTGGAAACATTCACCATTGACAAGGCAGCACCCCTCTACACAAACTCAAGCACCAGACATGCTGACAAGAAGTAAACAGAACCTTACATTAGAAAACCTGCTACCCCTACTACAATCACTCATCCTAATATCCTACATTCGGACCCATCTGATCTAGTGAATCTATACAATGAAACCATCCTCTAGGCTATTAACACGATAGCACCCCTTAAAATGCAAGAATCTAAACCCTGCGCCCACATTAGCAAATGGTACACACCCCATCTAAAGATTCTTAGCAAAGAGAAACGTACAGCGGAAACTGCTTGGAAAAACTCCCCATCAGAATCTAAAAGATATTTTCGCTGCGGCCTCACTTAACTACAAAACAACCATTGTTCAGGCAAAATATCACTTCAATGACCGCATTGCCAAAGCCAATTCTAGTACCAAGGAATTATTCAATATTCTGAAAGAACCCGAATCTCCTGCTCCTATACCCGACTCCTGTACGGAGGACACCCTATGGTGTACTAACATACAGAATGCTCTACAAAATAAAAATTACTGTGTTACTAAATAAAAGGACAGCCAAAAAAACCTTATTGATAATGACATTCCACAGGACCTGCCTTCACCACCTACTCCTAATATGCCACAATTTAACTTTAAGCTTCTCTCAACCAAAGAAGTACAGATGATCAAACTCAAACCCTCCAATTGTAAGGGTGACATCTTCCTGGGCACGCTTATTAAGGAGGCGGCCTAAGTACTCGCTCCCTTCATTACCTCATTCATTAATGCATCATTTGACTCTAGTACCGTACCTAGAAATCTGATAATACATGGGTACTTCCACTATTAAAAAAACCTTCTCTGCATCCCAATAACCCTTCTAACTATAGACCCATTACTACCGTACCGTTCCTGCTAAAGATTCAGGACTGTGCAGCATACCTCCAGATACAGCAATACTTGGAAACTAATAACTTACTAAGACAGTCAAGCTTTAGACCTAGACATGGGACTGAAACGGCACTAATCGTTTAGCGACACAAATTCAGATCCTGAAAGATAAAGGTAAATCTGCCCTACTCTTACTTTTTGGCTTATCAGCGGCATTTGATTTAGTGTACCATGAAATTCTATGTAAACACTTGTCATCTGCTGCACACTTTTCAGACCAAGTCAACATCTGGATTAAATCCTTCCATAGCAATAGATCTATGAGGGTCTTTGCACCTTCTGCATCAGCTTCACCTACGCCTGTTACTTGTGGAGTCCCTCAAGGATCCTGTGTCTCCCCTACTCTCGACAACGTATTCACCAAACCTTTGATATACTTGATTATCTGGGTGTCACGTATACCAACTATGCGGACGACACCCAGATACTCATCCCCATTAACAGTGATTACGCTGCAGACAGCAAAACACTTAACGATATCTACAGCACTATTCAAATATGGATGGCTAAGCACGGTTTAGGTTTAAACAACAAAACTGAACTACTCCTCCTTGACTCTCCAACTAAATTAAATAAAATAGGATCCCTCTTTAAATCCTTTAACATCAACGGTAACATTATTAAAGTAGCTAATGATGTGAAACCTTTAGGAATTTCATTGACTCTGCACTCTCTCTCACAAGGCAAACCAATGCCCTAGCCTCATCCACAGCATATACATGCAAGCTTATTACAGCTTGCGGTCCCAACTTGACTACCACAAACTTCATCTCAGTAGCAAGAGCCTTAGTCTTATCCAAGCTTGACTACTGCAATGCGTTATATTTGGGAACCTCCCAACAAAATAACAATAAAATGCAAGCCATGCAAAACAATGCAGTTCGATCGGCATGTAACATTCAAGACAGAATATAAATTGGTTTAACATTAATCAAAGAATAGACCTTCAAACACTCTCACTCACCCATAAGTGCCTCAATAACCAGCCCCCCATATACCTTTGTGACACCATCTCACGCCACTCATCAACGCGACCTAGTAGAATAGCGCAATCGCATTGTGTTGTCATCCCACGGTTTAACCAACAACATGCTGGAGGAGTCAGCTTCCCAGTCCTTGCTGCAAAAAAATGGAATGGGCTACCCATTTCCATATAAGAAGAATGTTCCCTTTCGCTTTTCCGCAACAAGGTCAAAGCCCGGTTCTCCGAGCAGGACCTTAACTTACCTACCTCATAAAAACATGGCACAAACATTTAGGTCTCCTTAAATGTCACTGATATAGATATATATATCTTCAAATTGTATAATATCTACCGTTACAAATATCAACATTCTTACTGCTTGTATATATTAACTGTGTAACCTACTTTCTGTACCATACCTCTAATTTACTGTTATTCCTGTTCTCTCTTATATACCAATGCCCTATAACCTGTATTATGCTTATTTGTACATTGATGGCTGTATAACATGTAAGTCTTAGTGCCCAGATGCCCCAGGGCTTGGCTGTGCTTTACAAATAAATAAATACAAATACATTGTCCAAAGAAACACAAACAATTATGAAAAACAAATGGTTTATTTAAATACAATTAGGCCCAAGTAAATTTTTGGGGGGGAATAAGTACTATCACAGATCATATTAACACATATCATAGAAAACACAACACTATGCTTTAAAGTACACAGACCAAAGCATATACTTTTTTTTTAAAGGAAACTAGCAGTAATCTAGGAAAGTCAAAATGTTTCATATGCATTCAGTATAGGTCACACCTATTCTTGGGGAGTTAAAACAATAAGTTATTTTCAGATTACTTTATAGTATTACAAGGGTCGTAGGCCCTGTCA
This sequence comes from Ambystoma mexicanum, assembly GCF_040938575.1. Lineage (NCBI taxonomy): Eukaryota > Metazoa > Chordata > Amphibia > Caudata > Ambystomatidae > Ambystoma > Ambystoma mexicanum. The sequence goes on from NC_090923.1 coordinate 1,164,542,776, forward strand.
GTTGTACTGAGACGCTCAGCAAGAAATCGCAGTGAATGAAATGAAGAATATACTTTTGAATAGTGGAACACGTATTCTAGGAACAATAAAAACCAAACAGGAATCCTAAGAGACTTAAGGTAAGTAAATACCCAAGCCAGCACAGTACCTCAGCAGAGAAGATGATTTTGCAACGGGAGGGACTTCTGGATCTGCAGCCAAAAATCCAGACACTGTATTCCTTGTCCGGAGGACAGAAGACAGGACCCAGGAGGCGAGGGGGAGCTTTTTCAGCAGAGATCGACACAGAAGGCTTCAGGCGAGGGTTTCTTTGTGGCTGGACACAGCTGTGGATTTGGCACCTTTTCAGGAGCCCCGAAGACAGAATATCGCCAGTTGGATTTTCGTCGTTTGAAAGGTCCAACTCTGGTGAGGGGGCTTTTCGGACTCTATTCATGTCTTCATGTCTCTGGAGATCCAGCAGGATGTCTAGAAAGTTTTTGCAAGATTCAGAAGACACGGCACAATGGCTGAAGGTCCCAGGGTATGCAGGTATTGCAGCCCCGCAAAGTCACAGCACGACGTGGGATGGCTCAAAATGGAAAAATTACCTTACTGTAATGTTCGTTCTATGGATTCTTCTTCCGCGGATTCCTCATGCAATAGATTTTCCCTCCAGCTCTGCTGCATCGGAAAACGTTCAATAGGGGGCATAGTCAACAATCGATCCGTCTTTCTCGGCATTAGAGCCCTTTAAAAGAAAGTAATATAGACCTCCGAAGGAGGAACAATTGAAAAGGAACAATAAGGAAGTGCTAGAAAATGTACTGTTTTAGGACTGTGGCAGAAGACAGAAAACGGACCCAGAGGACCATCACAAAGTCAACATGAAATAGAAAGATGCGCACCAACCACCGACTGAGTGGAAATGGATGGGAGGGGAGATGGGGAATCTGCGAGAGAAGAATCCATAGAAAGAAGATTACAGTAAGGTCATTTTTACTTCAATTGACTGCTTTTCTCATCTGATAGACTCCCAAAGCAGTAAAGAATGGAGGTGGCAAGAAAGTTGTATCAAAAAGTTTCGCAGCACTGCCCAGCTAAAACGCGAATCAGAAGTACGAGCCACATCCCGTATAAAGTGTTTTGCAAAGGTGTGTAAAGGTGACCATGTCGCAGCGTGACAAACCTCCTGGACAGGGACCCTCCTCTGATATATACGGTAGATGCGGAGACGCCCCTTGTGGAATGGGCCCCGATGCCTGCTGGTAATTTTTTCCAGTGGCCTGGTAACACTAATCTATGCAGAGAATTATCCAACGGGATAAAGTCTGCTTCTTTATGGGCAGGCCTTTACGGGCTAATGACAAGGCCACAATCTCCTAAAATCAGCTGTCCTGGCAAAATAGTAACTCAAAGCCCTCTTAGGGTCAAGACGATGGAACCGTTCCCCCTGCTTAGAAGGGTGAAGGAGGATAGAAGACCAGAAGGTCGATGGACTGTGACATGTAAAATTTTGATACAACATTGGGAAGGAAACCAGGCCTTACCCCGAATGAAACTTTCTCCCCCGGAAAAAGCGCAAGGGTGGCTTACAGCATAAGGCCTGTAGCTCACTCATCCGCATAGCGGCCGCGTAGCGGAAGTAATAGCCACCAATAAGGCTATTTTCAACAAGGGAAGTTGTAAAGGACAAGCATGCATAGGCTCAAAAGGAGCCGCCATTACCGGGATCGTAAAAAACGAACCTTGATCCAGGGATCGCTAACACAGACAAAGCCACCTTTGACCGTGTTGACCTGAAAGCCCCCAGAGGCCATTGACGGAAGGAACTCCATCACTGTAGTCTGGGCAAGAGATCGGGCCAGTCTTGCGTTCCATGCACCACGCCTCACATCCTCTCCCATCTGCACGCGTACAAAGATCTTGTAGATGGTCCTTGTGCAGCCAGCAACACCTCAAGCACTTCCTCAGAGAGGTCCGAGTCATCATATCTCATCCACTCAAGAGCCATGCATGTAGGCTGAGGGGTTCCGATGGAGTATCCGGCCATCGGAGTGGGTTAGGAGATCGGGCGCCGAGGCAACCAGTGAGGTGGACAGATCCAAGAGGTCGGAGTACCACGTTTTCCTCGCCCAGTCCCAGGCATTCAAGATCATGGTCGCTCGAAACATCTTCAACCTCCAGAGAACCCATGGAATGACGGGAATCAGAGGGAACGCAAAAAGGAGTGGGAAGGTCCAATCCACAAGAAACACGCCCCCCCCCCCCACTGCAACGTTCACTGGGAATTCCCTAGAGCAGAACAGTTTCATTTCCTGTTGGACTCTGTTGCGAACCGATCCACTGCTGGGGTACCCCAGAGAGAGAAGATCTCCTCTAAGACTTCCTGCCACACTTCCCACTTGTGTGAGACCGTGCTCTGCCAGCTCAGAGCATCTGCTTAGTTGTTCTCTGTGCTGGCCAGATGAACTGCCAAGAGAGATCCTGTTCTCCAGCAACTTGTACCAAAGCATAATCGCCTCTGTGCAGAGGGGGCAGGAGTGAACACCACCTTGCTTGTTGAGGTAGTGTATTGCCACTGTGTTGTCCGTCAGGACAAGGACATGCTTTTTCTTCAGAGACGGAGAAAGCGCTTTCAGGTCTAGCTTGATAGCTCTCAACTCCAGCCTGTTGATGCGCTACCTAGCTTCCGTTGCTGACCAGAGGCCTCTCACCTGCAGATCCTCGCAGTGAGCGCCCCAACCCTTCAAGGATGCATCCGTGACCACTCGGGTCTGAGGCCAAGGTGGACAGAAGGGTTCCTCTGCCAAAAGACTGTTGCGGTCTGCCCGTTAGGGAGAATACTCAGAAATGTGCCAATTCCCTTCACCTTAGAGACCCCCAGCAACTTTGCTGGATTTTGAGGATTTGATTTTGTTTCCTGGAAACTGTGAGCCTTTTTTTCCCACTCTTTCATGTATTTTGATTTGTTTTATACATTTGTGTTCTCTGATTATGGAGTTTTAGATAACTCCATAGGCATCATCTTTTCATGTGTGTTACACAGCACCCTCCGTGCAATTACACAGGGATGTCTTTTACACTTCCCAAAGGTTTAAATACCCTCTCTGGGATAAACTATCATTTCCCAGAGAATGTAAAGTGAAATTGACTTTACTATGCTTTTCCAAATTCATAGAACCAGAACACACCATTTTACAATGGAGTGCTGGAGGGGTTACATAGTATCCCCTGTGTCTAAACACTCATGTAGCAGTCAAATGCTACCCTTTCCTATTGAAAAGGCTGGTGGCAGTGGTTTTACAACAGACTACCATGACTGCAGTATGCTGCTTGAACATTGCAAGCATCAAGGATTTAAAATTACCCCACCCCTGGCGGGTATTAGGCCTATCCGACTGCTTACCTTCTTCTGTCGACGACTCCGAGTCCTGTCGATGGCACATTTTCTTTTTTGGGGTTGAAGAAGAGTGGCAGCTTTTCATTTTCCGCTGGTGTTTCTCGGTGCCATGCCCCTCCGTTTTGGCCTCTGAAGACTGAACCGTCGACCGCGTCAGAGATTGAGGGTGGTGGACCCATTGCGAGTTTAGCGTCTCGTCACGAAGTGATTTCGGATGCATCTTGGTGCATGACAGACACCAGTCAGTCCCATGACCTGTGTAGAGACAACTCGTGTTGGTCGGTGAGGGACATCTTGGTGCCACAGTCCGAACACCGCTTGAAACAGGACACTGTTGCGACTGACATCTTGCATCAATTAATTAGTGAAAAAAGAAGATTTATGACGAACAATGTCGAAAGAGTCAAAGCTTTGTATTCCTAAGCAGTGTGTTAACACATGGAAAAAGGGAACTGAGTTTGGGACACGTTACTTATACGATGCCTAACGTCAGGTCCAGAGTGGACGACCAGACGCCAAGCAAGACGGATCGATGGTCGGCGACTGGGTCGAGGTCCACTACGCTACCTACCAAAAATGTTCTGAAGCAACAGAGATGGAGGGAATATCCATCAGATGAGGAATCTGCGGGAGAAAAGTAATCCATTAGAGAAAGTCTTCTGGAGTCTACAGAGTCTCACAAGGCTTTGCGTGGGGGTCAACCATTTCAGGGTCCCCAGGTCGATTGGAAAGAAGGACTACAGCATGCTCCATTTACAAAACAGGCTCTCAAGATTGCTGGAAATCGTCTCCGCCGCGTTTCCTTAATCATCCTCTTTGGTTTTGGGTCCAGTGGTCGACTTTCCAGCAGCTTCAAGGTTCAGAGTTTGTATCAGGTACTGCAGCACAACCTCTGCATTCTCCAGCAAGGGGTGCTCTGGCTGTCCAATCAGGTCAGCCAGCCCGCCAATGAACATTGTACCCTTTCAGGCAAGGTGGACGACAACGGGCTGCAGAGTTTTGGACTCCTCCCTCGCTCCTGCCTTTCCAGACACTCTGGAGCCTGGGTGGGGAATCCAAAGGATTCCCGCCTAAGACAAAACAGCCACTGAGGTCCTTCCTGTCTAGATTGGCAGGGAAAGACCTCAGAAACAGCAAGCACACATGAAATGGCGAACAAAGGAGCCCACCATTTTCGGAAAATTGTGGCCCTTCTGTGCATTCCCGAGGCTGAATTAACAGCCTGCAATTAATAAAGACTAAAACCACTGCCACCAGCTTTTCATGTAAAACTCGCAATTATAACAACATTGTACGAAAGGGGATACATTGCATCCCCCCCAGCATGCCACATAAGGTGGGGTGTGCTGGCTCACTATATTAAATGTAAAGAGGAATGGAAATCCCTCTTTACTACTTGGGAACTGTATGTCATCCATGTACATGAGAGAAATCAACAGCGCAGCCCATAGGGTAAACCCAGCCTAAGCCCAAAAGTTGTAGGAAACTAACTACCTCCATACACTATGGATAGACATAAAAAGGTCACTCATAAAAAGAGTAAACAACTAGGTGAGGGGAAAAAAAGATTCCACTTCACTCAAGGACAAGGTAAAATAGTTACCCAGTCAAAGCAAAATGCTCTCGGGTTGAGACAGGTCAGGAAGATTTATCATTGATTTGAAGATCGTAGCCATCAGGGGAACAGAATGAGTCCACACAATAAAGCACACAATAATTAAATTTAGACCGGTATATAAAAGAATACTCTATTATAGACCACAAAACACACATCAGAAAATTAAATTAAATAAGCAGCTAGAAATATCACACAATACTCCGTTATCAAGTATAGTCACCTTTAGGTTTTTAGGAATGCACACAAACAGACAACTAAAAGAAAGTTAAGTAGTGATGCAGATGAATTAAACCAGTACACAAGAATTATCCAAGGAACTATACAAGTCCAATCCCTAGGATGTATAGGGACTTGTGCCCAAAAATCGCAACAAAGCTTCTTCTTAGAAGATGGCACAGACTTCGGAAGAGTTCTTGTGTTGGTGAAAGCAATATATCATAAACACACAGCATTTCATCAATCAGCACATAATGCACAATGTCAACTTCTCAACTTACAATAAATCAAACCTTTATAAACCATAATAGATCAGAAGACTGACTTAATGCCTCTCTCAAAAAAGTTACAGATCTTGAGTCTACCATAAGTAGATAAAGGGCAGGTCTGAACTGGTAAAAATTGATCTGTATAAAAAAAAATAAAAAAAACATCAACATTTTTCTCTAATATTCAAATATGCAGGTCAAAACACTTGAAAAAGTAGTAAATCCTCATTCAGTTCATTACATGGGCAACTTTTATCTACTGGCTGATCCTACCACCTTACAATTACAGCTTTCAATGGCAGAGAATTAAAACACTATCATGGGGTTTACTGGACCATTTCAGATAGGCCTGCAGGGCACCTGGACTTAAAATTGCTGCATGCCTGCTGTTAGGGAGATCTATCATTTTTATGCTTCATCCCCTTACCTAGTGAGACCTCCAGCACTTTTTGCTGAACTTCTGGACCTTTTACATTATATCCTGAATGAGTGGAGCCTTTTTCCATTCATTCATTCATTCTTATGGGCTCGATCTTCTGTTCTCTGTGATTTACCTTTACTACAGAGTCTACATTCCTCCCCATCTCTTTTAAGGCATCTGTGTTTAACTTTTGCAGCACACAGCTCCTTCTGGGCAGTGTTGCAGGGAACCCTTTGGATTCTCCTTTGAGATTTTCTTTATCTTTACTAACTACAGTTCTTAAGGATAGAGGGATACCTTGTATCCCTCCTAAAACCTGATATTCTGAGAGACTGGCACACACCACCTTATGTGGAGTTCCAAGGGGATACCTAGTATCCCCCTTCTCTCGGCTCCTGTGACTTTGTCACATAGACAACCCTCTAGTTATGGCTGGTTGCAGTGGACATGTTCTAGCAACTGTGTGCTATTCTTTATACCACAAACTGTACTCACAATCTCGGTTGTGCACAATAGGGTCACCTATGTTCTAACATGGTCGCTCCTTTCTTTTTTCACCATTTCTAATGTGGTTGTTCTTCGTTAGCCCTTCTACCATTCTGGGAGATGGAGGTCTTTTTGAGTGTTTTGCCTTTGACAGGAACCCTTGGGTGTCCCCGCCTAGGCTCCAGTGTGTCTTGGCAGGCAGGAAGTGGGGAGGCGTTATTTACTCCCCTGCCCTCTGTCTGCCTGAGTGCCTGAATGGAACCAGCTCCCACTGGGGGTCTGGCTGTCCTGGTTGGGCAGCCACCTGCCCCTTTCTGTAAACTGGTGAAAGAGATTGCAGGAGTGTGTGCTGAAACTGAATAAAAGTTGAGGTTCCTGAGGTGAAGGGCAAGTCGACCACTGGAACTTGAATTAACCGAAGAAGACGGCCAAAGAAGCCTGCAGACCCTTCACAACACTGAAGCGACCACCGCTGTCCTGATCCAGTTTTCTATGTGACAGAGGGACGCTTAAGAGGACGACTCCTACCCTTTGACCAGTGGGAACAACCAGCCCTGAGACAAACTATAATCTGAGACATTTTCTGAGGGGATGTGCCTTTCCAGAGCTGCAGATCGTGAATATCAGGAGACCTCCGACCCAACCGTAGTGCATCATTTTGCCAAGCCCGAATCCGGCCAAGTCTTTGCTGAGCTCCAGCTGAACCTCCAGAGACAAAACCAGACTCCTCCAAGTCCCTTCACCAGAGTGTAAGACTCCAGGAATCAAAGAAGATTGAGCGTGCAAATCACACCCTTTGTTGGTGCTGCAGAAAAGGCACCAAAACCAAAGACTGACCAGAAAAGCTGAAAAAATCCGTGCCAGAGGTCCTCTCTCAAGACTGCTGCTGAGACATCCTGCTCATTGTCCTGCCTTTCGTCACCAGACCAAAGAATCTGGAGAACGGGTCTTCTGCACAGAGGAGAATCCAGCCACAAACATTTCTTCTAACCTAAGGTACTGTGCAGTGAAAATATATTTCTTAACTCTAACCAAGAAGTCGCTCCAGAGCCTTGGGGTGCACAGAGGTGTTCACGGTGTACACCCTTACCTCTGAACCAAGCTGTCGGCTTGAGTCACTTTTTTTGAGCTCTTTAACAGGGTATCTAATGTGTTGATTCTAGCATTCTTACCTAGAGACAATGTATTTACTGGAACGTTTGCTGCTTTGTAAGACTTTGAGCCTCACTGAAATGACTTTTGCACAGAGTTGGGGATTGGACTTAGAAAGCTTTAGTTTAAATGTTTCTAGAACCTTAAGCTCTACTACATTTTGACTAACCAAAATTTTCCTTCCTAAAAGACTATCTTATGTGGTTTTGTTAACTAAACACAATTACTGTATATCTTTGTCTGTGCACAAGCGCGCATTCGTACCGATAATACGGTACAGCCGTCATTGGTGTTAAACTCAACTGTACTGCGAGCAACTACCAACTAAGCAGTGGCCTTTGAAAAGTATCTAAGTAACCCTGTGTGTGTTGATTAAGTGATAAGTATTTTGTGACATAACTTGTGTAAATAATAAATATATATTTTAATATAAATGTATTGGTGTCAGTGTTTCTTTGGACTACTGTACTAACTGGGTTCAGTAGACTTGCCTACAGCTCACACCTTCCTCTTATGATAAACCCGACCGCTCTGCCACTCTTCCAAGGTTCCATGAGTAGTACAGACTGATACGAAGAGTTGTACCATTGGGATAGTTTAATGAAGTGTTAACTCAAGTGGACTTTAGGAAAACTCTCCTAACACCTGCAATTAGCAGCAATTGCAAGCTCTGCAGATTCCCGTATATCTTTAGGCTGCGCAAGTAAACTTTTTTTGTAATATTGGTGTGACTTTTCATCCAATATCTTTCATTGTGAAAAAAGTGCTTGTGCATAAATTCTCATAAGAGTCTGCTTTATAAAATAAAACCATGGTATTTTAAGAGCCTCTTTTTTTTAAAAAAGTTCTAAAGTAATGAAGTGAGTGAGAGTAGCCCTGGCATTAGCTGAACTTTTCCAGTGCAACAATGGTTCTAGCTTTAGTCTACTAGGAAGCTTTTGGGTAATTCTTTGTGTGATGCGAAATTGGCTGCTGAACTTGGCAAGCATAGTAGTTCCTTAAAGAAATATTTTTCCAGAATTTGCAATTTAGTAGTCTTTCCATATCCCCATAGTGAGGCACTGTATTTTACTGTAGCTTTCGCCTGGGTATTTTAAAACCTAACGATCAGATCCAGTGGCAGGTCCTTGCAAATTGCCATAAATCGGGACATCACCCTCCCCCAGCTGTTGTGCCATTCTTGAAAGCTGTTTCCAAACAGACTGTCCTTCAAATTTGAGGAAAAACAGACACCTAGATAATCGAACTCCTTGATCCTCGGGATCACTAGTCCCCCGCTGACCATCTTTGTCATTTCTTTTGTTTTCCTATTGTTAGAACATACCAGGACGGAGATTTTTGCATATTTATTTGTAGATCCAAGGAGTTCATAAACCATGTGCAAATGCCAATCCATTTTTTTATAGCGCCATAGGGGTGTGTGCCACCAGCACTACATCAGCATACGCTAATACAGGGAAGGTCCTCTATCTTAACAACGGGCCATCAGCCCTTAATGCAGTCAATGCACTATATAGGCCATTAATGTATGCTGAAAATAAGTGGAGCCAACACATCCCTGTCGAACTCCAGAATAACCAGGGAAGTATGGCCATATCCACACGCTTCTCACGCAGGCCTTGTTTAAATGTACTATCAATATGTTGATCTGATCGAGAGGGCAGCCTAAGAACCGGAGCACTTTTCATAGTTTGGCCCCATTGACTTTATTAAAAGGCTGTGCTCAGGTCCAGAAAGGCCAAATAGATTGGTTCTTTTTTATATGGATTGAGAGGGCACCAAGTAGATAAAGGTTTAGAACTTGTTCCCCAGTTCCAAGTCCCAGTCAAAAATCCAACTGCATAGCAACACTATTATTTATTAGGACCCAATGCCCCACTCTTCCAAGCAATACCCTCCCGAATATCTTGAAGCTAGTGTCCAATAAAAAAATTAGTTGATATGCTGTCAACACGCAGCGTTTCCTTTTTAAAAAAATTATATGTTACTCATTGTACTCTTAGTCCTTAGTCCCCTTTCCTCCATTCTGCATGGGCATAACTTCTTAGGTGCGGGAGACAGAACCTTCTCCTTTAAATTTAAAGGCGCGCGGGGGTGCAGCCCTGGGAGCATGCGCTACCCTGATTCTGCCCACCGGCGCCACACCTCAGTTCCCATTGACGCGTCGACAATATTTAACATTGCCTAATGACACCAGTATTATTAGGGGGAGGCTGGTGGGACGTATGGAGGAAAGGGGACTAAGGTACAGTGAGTAATTATTACTCTAATGCCCCGTCCCCTTTCCTCCATACTGCATGGGCGAATACAACTGAATGTAGTCCCAGGGTGGAGAGGAGACCCTTCTTAAGCAAATAAGTTCCTTAGAACCACCTGTCGAAGGCCGCGTCCGATTTAGAGCTGGCGTCCAAACAGTAATGCTTACAGAAAGCCGAAGGGGTGGCCTAGGTGGCCGGCCTGCTTAGGACATGCCACGGAACCTGCCGCTGGAATGCGACGGCCGTGGCCTTGGCTTGGACCACGCAAGCATGCATGTTGGCTGGCAGTGACTTGTGCTGCCCCTCATAGGCTTCTTTGATGGCTGAAACCATCCACCGTGCAATAGAAGCCTTGGATGCTTGATAACCGGGTCTAGCGCCCCCAAAAGGTGACAAAAAGTGTGTCCTACTTGCAGAGGCCCCTGGTCCTGTCCCAATAGAATTTCACAGTGTGCCCGATATCCAGACAGTGCAAGACTTTGAGCCTTGTTCTTTGGGTCAGCGAAGAATGTAGGCAAGACCATTTCCTTGTTTAGATGGAAAGCGGAGGGTACCTTAGGTAGGAACGGCGGGTGAGTCCGCAGGACCACCTTATCCCTGTGGAAAGTGGTATAGGGTTCTGAGGCCACCAGAGACTGGATCTCACCGACTCTGCGAGCAGAGGAGTCCCCCCACTAACAAAGCTGTCTTAATGGTGATCTGCCTGATGTCCTCGGATGCCATTGGCTCGAAGGGTTTGTGTGCAAAGGCGCCCAACACCACATTGAGGTACCATACGGGGTGTGGATTCTCGATGGGCGGGTAAGCCAGGATAAGCCCGCCAGATGTTGGACTATCGGGTTGGAATAGAAGTATTCCTCCTCCGAATTTCTGTAGGACCCCATCGCTGCCAGATAGGTGCGACATGTGTCCACCTGCACGCCAGAGTACACGAGGTGTGCCAAGAATGAGAGCACATCATCCAGCGTGCACCTAAAGGGATCTCCTTAGTCTAGCCAGTGACAGAACTTGCTCCATTTACTCTTATATTGGCTTCTGGTAGCTTTGCTCCTGGAACCCTGAATGATCTCCAGGTTAGCCCGTGATAGGCTCAGGTGCTTGAGGGTGATCTGCTCAGGAACCACGCTGCGAGGGCTAACTTCTGAGGTGCAGGGTGGAGGACCCTGCCCCCCTGCTGGGACAGGAGATGTGCTGGACCCAGCGGAAGGTGAATGGGTGGTATGTCCGTGAGGCTGAGCAGTCGGAGAAGCAGGGTCTCGATGGCCACAAAGAAGCTATCAAGATGATGCAGAGGTGACAAGCTTCCTGTATCTTGCGGATTACCCTTGGGATCAGGGGTGTGGGAGGAAAGGTGTAGGGCGTCAAGCCGTCCCACCGTATCTGTAATGCGTCACCCAGGGAGCGGGGGCACAGCCCCTGCCAAGGCACAAACTGATGGCCCTTCCCGTTAGTCCATGAGGCAAACAGATCCACCTGAGGGTGTCCCCATCTGCTGAAGACCCCCAGCAGCACCTTGTTGCTCAATTGCCATTCATAATTGTCCACCCCCTGTCTACTGAGCCTGTCCACTTCCAAGTTGGCCTCCCCCAAGCACTGGACGGACGCGAGGTAGATGTTCTCCAGGTCCCACTCCCAAATGCTGGACGCTAGGTTGTACAGTGGAGGGGACCTGGTACCCCCCCTGCTTGTTGACGTAGTACATGCTGGTCGAGTTGTCGGTCTGGATAAGGACGGTCTTGCCCCCAATGAGCAGGTGGAAAGCTCTGAGAGCTAGCCAGATGGCCCTGAGTTCCAGCCAGTTGATGTGGGACTCCTGCCGGGTCCAGACTCTGGACGCTGTGGCTGTCCAGAGTGGCTCCCCAGCCCTCTACGGAGGAGTCCGTAGTGATGGTGACCTGTGGGGACAGCTGCCGGAAGGGTTTGCCCGTCCGCAGGTTGCAGTCCCTATGCCACCAAGTGAGGTCCGAGTGGAAAGAAGGTGGTATGCTGATCAGCTCAGCTTGGGAGCCCTTCTCCCGATTCCATGAGGCTGTGAAGTGCAGCTGTATCCTCCTCATCCTGAGTCTCATGTGTGGCACGGCCAGGAGGAATGCTGCCATATCATCCAGCAAGTGTTGGTACCACCGGGCTGAGGTCACTGCTCTGGTAAGGAAGTGCGTAGTGGCCCTCTTGACTGTTAGGCAGAAACCTGTGCAGTTCCCTTAGGGACCACTGCAAAAGATTTAAGATTACAGTCTTTGGCAGTAAACCCACTTGGTAGCAGTCTGTACCACCCAGATTTACCTGGTAGCTGTGGCTGAGCAGTCAGACTTCCCTCAAGAAGAGTTAGGCAGTATGCAAAGTATACTCAATAGGCACTCAGATACAATAGTACAAGCCAACACTGACCAGAGCTTTGGTATCAAAGTATATAATTATTTATTTAAAAACACAGTTGAAACACTCCAGCACTCTTATTGTAAAATATTCTAAACACAGTTACTATTATGATATATACACCCCTTTTTCCCGATTAGAAAATCACAGTAAAACACCACTTATTTTCATACAGAGGTGAGCGCTTAACTAGATTGCACTCTAATAAGTTTGTGAAAAAGGGAGGGAAAAAGACAGAATATGAAGAGGTACACCACTCTACGATTCAAGAACACCGTTCGCAAGGCAGAGAGCAAAAAGTCACTGGTGAGCCAAAGTCCAAAGGCTGGGCCCACTCAGAGAGAGCAGAGCACAAATGCGCCCAAGATCACACAGTTACACTAGGCTTGGAAAGTCTTGCAGAGGGTTCAGAAAAGAGTTTAGAGAGGCTTAGAAAAGTTTAGCCAAGGTGTCCCAGGCTAACCCAGGTTCGAAAGCCGGGGGCTAAATCTACCCCGTACAGTCGGTAGCAAGGGAAGCCAGGCGGGACAAGGTACCTTAATTGGGAAGGACCCTCCAGCGGTGGCAGTTGTTCCTGGTAGTGGGTGCAAGTTGCGTCGTCGTCCAGGGGAAGAGAAGATCTCGACTTGGAGGAAAGATTAAGGTCGTTGCACTACCAGGGCAGAAACCAGCCGCAGAGTTTTCCGGTTAAAGGTGGTACCTTTGTCTCGCGGTCGTGGTAAAACGTGGTATCCCGGTTGCCGGGGTGCTTGGCACCGGCAAGGTGGCCACGAGATACGTCGGGAAAGCGAAAAGACGGTGAAACTGGTTATCCCCACCAGTTAAAGGAAGAAGACTCTCCGGCGGGAGATCTCCTCTGTCGTTGGGGAAAAGTGGTGAGACGGTCCAGCAGGGCTCCACCAGTAGTGGTGTCGTGGCAGGTCGGCTCAGCTTCTCCCTCGTTGGATTCTTAGGTCCTGTGGCGACTTCTGAAGTTCCAGTCCCCAAAGCCCTGCTTTTATGCAGCAAACCCCCATTCACTCAGCCTAGCTGTCACTCAAACATGCTAAGTGGTTGGGCCAATCAGTACGGAGTGCGACTTGAGTTGCCTAGACAACTCAGTCCAGGGTGCCTAAATTCCCCTCCACCCCTCCAAAGTACCCCAGGCATAGTGGCACCACTTTGGAGGGCTTCTGTGGAGAAGCCCGCCAAAAAGTGGAACAAAGGGCTCGACTTGGGTTGGAGTCACAGAAGAGAACACAAACGCCATTTTAGAATCAAGTTTTGGCAAAAAATACCAACCGGAGAATTAATATTAAAGAAACCGGCGGTATGTTCGAGGCTACCGTAAATAATTAAATAAAGATAGTAGCCTAAAACAATGGGTAATCCCATAGGAAAATATTCGCGGTTGAATATAAAAAGTAGTATCCACTGCCACCAGCCAAAACTCGATCAGGGGGGACGGAGACGTGCCCCCCTCGACTAACAGACCCTGGGGCAATCGAATTGCCTCAGCCAGTACGTCCACAATATGATGGTTTGTACTGGTTCTGCTCAGAATTTAAGACTAGTAAAGTCAATGGTGACTTTACATGCCCTGGGAGACAGTAGTCAGTCCCAGGGTATGGAGTCTATACTGGGGGGTCACTATGACACCCCTGTGTTACTGCACTGAGGGTGCTGTGTAACATCACAAAAACACATGAAACCCTATGGAGTAAAAGACCCCATAGCCCATTAAACACTTCTAGATCCAAAGAAACACACTCAAATCATGTCCAAGAGTGAGGGTAAGAGAGTCTCACTCTTGGCAGGAGAAAAAAATAAACCCCAAAAATCCAGCAAAGCTGCTGGCGGACTCACTAGGTTAGGAAATTCAGCCTAAAAAGAGAATTCTCCCTAACATTGACGGCTGTAATCTTGTCCTCCGAGGGAAAGACCTTCTCGGAGCTCATATCTCAGATGAGGCCCAGGAAGGTGAGGCTCTGCATGGGCTGCAGCAGAGACTTCTTGTGGTTGATAGTAACCCCCAGGTCATTGAGTGTGCTCATAAGTGTGGAGAAAGTGTGGGAAACCCCCTATGGGGATGTCGCCCTGCCGAGCCAGTCGTCCAGGTACTGATAGAAATGGTGGCCCTGGGCCCTGAGGAGGGCTGCCACTACATTCATGAGTCTGCTAAGTACCCTGGGGGCTGAGTTGAGGCCAAAGCATGGTTTCTTGTATTGGAAATGACAGCCCATGATCCTAAAGCGTAGGAAGGAGCGATGTGGCTGTCAAATCAGGACGTGTATGTAGGCGTCCTTCAGATCCAGAGAGCACATCCTGTCTCCCTTGTCTAGTGTCTCTGCAATGAGTGCTGGCGTAACCATCTTGAATTATTGAAGAGGGAGAGAGGTTGAGTGTGGATAAGTCCAACACAACTCTGAAGCCAGCCTGGTTCTTCTTTTGTATGGTGAAAATCCTGATATAGAAGCCTAATCCTCTCTGGGAGGTTGGTACTTTATGCACTGCCTGGCTCTCAACGAGCAACCGGATCTCCACCAACATAGTTGCCGCCCCAATCCGTAGAAAGGAGGAGAGGGAAGTATCGGTAGACGGTACCGCTTGGATACTATGGAGAGGGTCCAGGGTTCCACAAAGTTCTGGCACCAGAAATGCACGTAAGAGGCAAGCCTGCCACCCACTGGAGACACGTGGACCCGAAGGGACGCATCATGCCTTTTTACCGTGTAATGCTGCTGCTGAGGAGAAAGGGGACTGGAAGAAGCTCTTGCCCCCCCCCACCCCTTTTTTTGTTGCATGCGCCGTTGCTGACTCGGCAAGCCGTCAGGTTGTCTCGACCTCCGTTCCCGGAATCCGCCGAACGAGGGCCTTTGGGTCTGGCCTTCGTTGGGACAAAGACTTTGCAGTTACAAGCTGTTCTTTTTATCCAATTCCTCCTCGGTGGTAGAGTGAAAGAGGTCACTACCCTCGAACGGAAATTCCAATATGCGATCCTGGACGTCGGGGTTAAACTTAGTAGATGGAAACCAGGCCGTCGTCCTCATGTCCGTGGCATGCAGATCGCCCAGTCAGAGGTATCGATGTGGGCCACAGTGGACTCCATGATGTCCTGTGCTACCAGCTTGGCTTTTCCTAGACCTGCCTTGAAGTGTGCCTGACTCTGCAGTGGAAGTTCCGGAAGGAAGTCTGCCATTTCCCGCCAAAGCCTCTGGCTAGTGGCTGCCAACATGGCATCAGCGTTGGCCTGACACAGGTTCAGGGAGGTGTTGGAATACAGTTTCTTCCCGTACGCTGCCAAGATCTTCTCCTCCTTGACTAGCAGCGCCGAGGACCAGGCGGCCCAGGCCGACTGAGGCTTAGAGTTGAGTGACGCTGCAGCAATCACCAAAGAATGCGGCTGGGGGTGCCCGGACAACAAGAGTGCATCCCCCTCCATCTGTCTATACTTGGCACCAAGGCGCCGGTTGACAGGCAGAGCCAAGTGAGGCTTGAGTCACCCTTTCTTGGCCAGAGCCACAACGTCCTTCTGCATCAGGATACACGTCTTGATAGGGGGTATTAGTGTGAGGACTTCGGCCAAGACCGCCTTCTCAGGCTGCTCTACCTCAGGTTGAGGAAGGACCAAATATTCTACCACCCTTGCAAACCTGTCGTGGAAGGCCTTCGCTGATGACGGCATGTCAGCATCCTCCTCCTCCTCTGTGTCCACCTCAGTGTCTGGCTGGTCCAGAGCGGGTGGAGGGGTGCTGGGCGCTGTGGGCTGCGGTGTGGGGACCGGAGCCAGAGGCTGTTGTGGAACCGCCTGAACTTTGGGAGGCAGGGGAGCCGAAGTCAAAGGGGCCAGCAGGGGCTGAGCTGAGGCCAGTGACGACGGAGCCACGGGAGGAATAACTATGGGCGCATGTGGGGTGACCGGAGGGAGCAAGTCCCTGACTGCATCTCGCAGGATGGCCCCCATCAGGGGGGTTCGCATCAGCGCCAGGAACGTTTCAAAGAACCTGTCTGCGTAGGCTGAAGAGGTAGCAGGAGATATTGACGGTGGGGCTGGGGGCTGATGGGGCCAGAGCGCGCACTACCTGGGTTGCAGGGGCATCCTGCCCTGCACTGCTGATGGATAAACTGTAGGCCATGTACCTGGTTGACACAAATCCCACTCGTTCACCCTCCTGCTATGTTCCTCAGTGGCATCGGACGAGCGGCCATGTTGTCTGGCATGACGGCCATTTTGTCGAGCTGCGTGCCACGTGCCAAAGTCGTGGTGCACAACTCCCTGGGCCAGGCCTACTCCAAGACTTGGTGGTGGAGCGAGGGGCCTAACCTGCACCTCAGGCCTAGGCTTGGAAGGCATATTGGCCTTAGCGGTGTCGCCGGTAGTGCTGCATGCAGGCGCCTCCTTAGACATTGAGCCAGTATTAGGGTGTAGCCCCTCGGGTGTACACCTGGTATAAGAACCTTGCGCTCCCTCAGAACTGTGCCCGGAAGGATCTGATGACCTCCTCGGACATGAGCTGGACAAGCCTTGGTATGTGTGCTGGTACCAGAACACGAGGGGTTCCTCCCGCTCGGATGCTTCCTCGGGAAGGAGTTTCCCTTACAGGGTGTGATAGAAAATAGCGGCCCTCCTTTGGGCCTTGATCTCTGTCTGACGAAGTTCTTCAAGTCCTCTGGAGGCGACTTTTCAAAGAGCTCCCTCCACCTAGCTAGCCTCTTCAGTGCGCATGGAGTCTGTGCGTCGCACGCAGTCCAACCTTCCCAGCCATGCTTGGGGCCAAGGCAGCGGAGGCAAAGAGCGTGGGGGTTGGACGTAGGAAAGAGCCCCTCGCCATCTGGATACCTGCTGAAGCCCACTGAAGTCGACATGCGCTGGGAAGGAGCGTGACACCAAGTACTTAAATGACAAGAGCAGGCGCTTGGCCTGCTCTTGGGCCCCCACGGATGGGCACCCTTAAAGGACTGGATGAGGCATTCCCCTGTTTGGGGCCCAGGGCAGAGGCCTTGGCGCTGAGCCACGTCGAAAGTCTACTGTGACTATCCTTCATGGTTCTCTTGATGAACCAGAGGCAGATCTTGCAATCTCCTTCTCTGTGAAACTGATGGAGATGGAGACACTGAAGGTGTTTGTCCTCCACAAACGCAATCTACAGCTGGAAAAGAGCTTGAAAAGGGAGCTTCCCTCTTTCTTCTCTTCTGACATGGTGCAGAGTAGGCTTGATGGCCTTCTGGAAACTTCGACGATCCTTGCCCTTGAAGGGGCATTGAAAATCACTTGCAAATGGATCCCCGCTTGTCGGTCGATGGAGAGGAAGAGCACACTGGCTCTGTTTGACAAAAATAGGACCTTTTCTCGAAAAGCACGGAAAACGTAAAATAGCTCACAGAGCAAAATTCAAGGACTCCCAGCAATTGAACGTGCGGTAAGAATCTGAAGATGGCTGCCAGAGGAGGGGCTTAGGGAGATGGCAGCCATTGGCTGGGGGCAGTATGACCCAGAGTTCAGTTATTTTGAGCGTAGGGGAGTTATACAGAGATTCACAGTGACAAGTATTCAAATAAACTCTTACACACAAGGTTTCTTGATTAAACAATTATTAATTTAACAGTCCTTTAGAGTAAGGCTTCTTCAGAAGGGGGCAATATAATAGTAAGGAACAAGTTGCTTACCTGTAACTGTTGTTCTCCAGCATGGGTCTGGCATGGATTCACTTGACTATTCCCTGTCAGGCTGGGAATCCTCAGTAAAGAATAAAAATCAACTGTCTATCTTAATAACCAATCGCTGAGCTCTGGGTCATACTGCCCCCAGCTAATGACTGCCCTCTACCTAAGCCCCTCCTCCTGCAGCCATCTTAAGATTTAGTAGCACGTAAAGTGGCAGTAGGACCAAGAGAAGAGCCGCAGAGGGGTAGGCGGGAGGGTTCGCATGTGAATCCATGCCAGGCCCATGCTGGAGATCAGTCACAGCTAAGTAACTTGTTCCTTCTCCAGCATGGGGTCTGGCATGGATTCACATGCTCATGAATAAAGAATACCTAACAGTACATACATGCACAACCACGGTAGGTGGCAAGAAGCAATCTCTTACCTCCTCACCAGGCTCACCTTCAAGCGAACAGGTTGCGCAGCACTGCTTGGCCGACTCTGGACTCCTCCGGAATCCCTGTTGATGCAGTAGAACTTTGTGAAGGTGTGCGTCGACCTCCATGTAGCAGCCCTGCAAAAGCCCGGCAGAGGCACACCAGACAAACGTCGTCGTAGCAGCGATCACTCTGATAGAATGGGCCAACCGGTGACTAGTGATACAGCCGGAGTGCCACCTGGAAGTGGAAGTCTTGGACAGGGCCTTCCTATGGTTCACCGGACCAAAGTTCATAAATCGCTGCATAGAATTTCACCCAACTTATCCAGTGTCAGAGTCCATTTGGCTAATAGGAGCTTGTGGATTGGCTACACTTTCCGGCCATTGGAGTAAGGCCCAGGAAAAAGGCTCCTGTCCGGAGTGTCCACAGGCCAAGGCCCGACACTCTGCCCGTTTTAACCAACCTGAGGATCCACCCATCAAAGTTAAACAAGTCTACACCGCTAACTGTTGGAACTATGCTCATTGCTTCCCTCGACTCACCATGGCTGTCGGGTAAGCGTAGCCACTCACTAGAACTATCCTCCAACTTTTGCCCACTCTATGTTTGCGTGTGCTTGTAATTCCTACCTCCTGGAGGTAACAAAAATGCATTTAGCAGTTTTATAATCGTGCGCCCCAATGATGATAGCAG
This sequence comes from Ambystoma mexicanum, assembly GCF_040938575.1. Classification (NCBI taxonomy): domain Eukaryota; kingdom Metazoa; phylum Chordata; class Amphibia; order Caudata; family Ambystomatidae; genus Ambystoma; species Ambystoma mexicanum. The sequence continues at coordinate 1,164,561,709 of NC_090923.1, forward strand.
TACCAATACTTATTACCAAACACTCACTGCCTGCATGGTTTTGCTCCCGAGCCGCCTTGCCGTACCCTCAAGTATCAGGCTGCCTCGCAGTGGTTAGCCTCGCTTCCCAGCCGATCTTGACCCACTTCTGCCTAGTTCTCTAAATGCACAAACATGCCAACAGGCATATGGCATTAGCTCAACACCTGCCCTGAAACCTGCCGCATGTTCGTGAGCCACGTCTAGGCTATCCCACATCGCCTTACCACTACGTGAGTAACTATCGTTACTAAACATATCCTGCTGTGACGACGCAAGTTCACTATTTTGTCCTGTGCCGCAAACTTGCTCCGCGCCCATTGCACTGCTTTGTTCCTGTATCTTAATGCGATACATACCCACTGTCATTTACTGCACATACAATCGATTTTTACCTGCACCACCTCTGCTTCGGCAGCGGATCTGCGTCAAGACTAGTTGCACTATGCATCTGTAGCTACTCTTTGTGTATGCCCACTGTCAACTATTGAGTTTTCATTTATATGATTATACATGTCATTTACATCTTGCCCAGCCTGAACATTGAACCTGCATCCGTTACAGATGTATGTATGCCCACTGCCAAACTGCGACTGTCATCTGTTTCGCATCAGGCCCAGTGTGAATTTTTGAATTGCATTTGCCTGTTGCACTCTTCCGCTCCTGCATTTTAAACGCGATACTTGCACACTGTTAATTTACCAAACATTCAACTGATTGTTATTCATGCCTATTCCTGCTATTCAGCCGTCCTCCGAATTGGTAACTGATGTGTGTCACGGCCAGTTGTATTCTGAATTTGAAGTTATTATTTTTTATGCCTACTGTCAACCATTGATTGCCATGTATTTTGCAGAGTATTGCGCTATATATTTTGCCATGTACTCTGTATCATGCCCAGTGTGAACTTTGATCGGCACATGGTTTTCAATCGTGCCCAATGCATGCCTTTGCATGCGACTTGTATCTTCTCCTAGTACACACACCTACACTGACCATGAACTGGACCTAAGGCTAACAGTGTACCCTGCTTAATGCAATTACCCTGCTATTTTGCCTATAGATGACTATTACTCCTAAACTCCAACGCCCAATCTAGAGTATCTATTCAGATTTGTGCCTCTCACTTACATTTCATCCTGTTCGGCCGCGGACCGTTGCGCATCACTGCACAACTCTGTCTTACTATTGTGTTCCAGCCTAACCACACTGGTACCATATGTGCATTATGAACACCACTGCCCACTAAACCTACTGTGCACCCTCCTGGCAATAGGCCAACTGGCAACAGTTGCAGGTACCATACACGTACAATACCCAACCATGGCGAACTCAACGGCAATAGTCGGCATCCAACTTTCACCATTCCCGCCCCTGTTGAAGTCTAACCTCGTGACGAGTAAAACTACCAGACCTGTACCGGTGCTGATCTCAGGCACCAAATTCCTTAAACCAGTACGTAATAGCTGCTCGTCACAAGACCATCTGTCTCTCACAAACACCAACTCGACCACAAATTACCTACCCTGCTCCACTATAGCAAGAAATCAGACTACGCGCAGGATTAACTAGACTAATAATACATAAACCATGTCCCTGCTCAGAGAAATACCCCTCCGCCAAAATGTATCCTAGTAATAAAAATGCCACACCATCTAAGCACACATCCAAGACCAACAATCACACCGGAAAAAAATGACACCAGTTCAAAACTACACCCACTATAACTATTAAAATAGCTAGGCAGGAAAAACTATCCACCAATCCTCCTAACGACGACACTGCCAACATTAAGTTTGCACTACTCAACGCCAGATCTCTGGTGCCACATGCGATTGAGATAGCTGATCTGATCACGGCTGAGGATTACGACTTCCTAGCAATTACTGAGTCATGGTTACATGCAGCTGCAGGTCCTGCCATCCTACTTGCAGTACCTGACAATTATACCATTCTTAGAGCAGACAGTTGACGCCAGAGGGGGAGGCATAGCAATCATTGCCAAGTCCAATCTAGCAATGAGACTAGTCCCATCACCTGCGGTCAAGTCCTGCAAATTACTTACCATTAAACGGCCCATCTTTGACTCCCGAACTCTTACAGCACATATTATTTACTCATCATCATTTACATATCATCCACTTCGACGCCTCCCTTTCCGTCTCCCACCACATTTCTCACCTCTCGTTCCTGTCGGCACCATCTCTACAACATCTGCAAGATCCGATCCTCCCTCACCTTCTACACTTCTAAACTCTTAATCTTTTTTTTTTATTATTTATTTGTTTATGGCTTTCCTAAGAAAACATTTACAAAATCAAATGAGAGAAGAACATTAGGAACTTTAAAAACATAAGCCTTGCAAATCGGTCGAGAAAAGCTCACCCACTATACGGCACTTGAACTGTACTTTGTGAGTATCAAGCAATTTTCTAAAACCTTTACAATTGCCGTGGTGAGCATAACTTCCTGACCGGAGATTAGTCTATCCCAGAAGGAGTCTTGTGATAGGGTCTCCTCTCTAGCGACGAATCTTCCAAGCAGCTGCCGTCTTGCGGTCCAGGTCCCCTCGCACTCTAGCAACAGATGTCTCAATGATTGTAGGTTCGGTGGATCGCAAAACCTGCAGAGCTTTATAGTCTTATCACCCTGGTGTCTTTTAGCCAAAATTTCTCCAGTGTGAGCCAAGTTAAGTCTTAGTCTAAGAAAGTTGTTTCGAATACTCTGGTCGGGGAATTTTTGAAGGTAACGTGGTAATGTGCCTACTTTTCTCTCCACTTTCAGGAAGAGATTCGGTGGGTTTAAAAGCCTGACTCCTTCAATCGTGCGAATCCAGTCACATATTTCAAGTTGTTTTTTGATTTTGGCAGGATTGTCAATCAATAGTTCTATTGTTAAATTCAGCCTAAGTAGAATGTCCCCCACTTTTCTTTCCAGGTCGAGAAGTTGTTTCGATTTGGCCTTTTTATGATGACCGATTACATCGAAGAGAAGAGTAGAGGGTCTAGCGGTGATAATATCGCGATAAAGCGACAAGAGCTTCCAATCAACTCGACAGCCTAAGGAGATCAGACCCAGTTCATATCGCAGGCTGTTAAGGGGTGTACATACGGGCAGGTTTAGTACTGCTCTCCACAACCGACCCTCAATTTTGTTCCACTCGTGGTTCCAAAGCATAGGTTTCACTTCTAGACCGTACAGAAGGACTGGTACAGCCTTACCAATGTAAAATGTAAGAAGCGGCGATAGTGAGAATTTACAGAACTTCCCCATCAGATTCTTCATCTGGGCCGCGATTTTAGAGGTCTTGCCAAGGATGATTGGTAGCATCTTACTCCTGGATGGAGATGCGAAAATTTCGTAACCCAAGTAAGTGAGCTCTTCGACTCTAGGAATTTCCGTTTCATCGAGGGTCCATTTCCTAGAGGGTAGGTTTTTCCTTGGATGTTTAAATACCAGGATTCTAGATTTTGAGGGATTGATTATTAGACCATTTAGCTTGGCATAGTCACTTAGTTTAAGAAGGAGCTGTTGCAGCCCCCGGGCCGAGCCATCCAGCAAGACAATATCATCTGCATAGGCCAGCCAGTGTATACTTCTCCCATTAATCCTAGGTGCTATCATAGAGGCCGATTCAAGGAAATTCCCCAGGTCTGCTAGGAAAAGGTTGAAAATTAAGGGAGCACCTAGACAACCCTGCCGGACTCCCTTGAAAACCTCTATAGCCTCTGAAAGATTGTCGGCGTCATCTAGCCTTACCCTGATGGTGGTGTTCCTATGTAGCTCTATGAGCATAGCCAGAAGGGGTGCTGGGATCCCCCAATTTTGAAGTTTCCGCCAAAGATGTGCCCTATCCACCAAGTCAAATGCTTTGGATAGATCCACCCATGCACCAAAAAGTGGAGAGCCATCTTTCTCGTTGGAACCTTCACTGAGTAGGTTCAGGATAAGACCATTTAAGCTAATAGATAGGCCTTTCCTGAAACCCGTTTGATGCCGGGAAAGAATATCGTTGGTATCAACCCAGTGAGTAAGTTCTTTCAGGAGAAGTCGCATGAACAATTTACTATCGATGTCAAGGAGGGCGATTGGCCGATAGCTTGCAGGCTTAAGTCTGTCGCCCCCCTTAAAGAATGGAAAAATCAGTGCATTCTTCCAGGACGGAGGAAAGGAGCCATTCTTTATAATTTCCCGAAAAAGGTGGTACAACAGCTTTGCCCATAATGTGGGGTGATTTTTTAAAACCTGATAAGTTAAACCATTAGGACCTGCTGCCTTAGATGTAGAGGCTGAAAGAATGAGATCTATAATGTCTTGTTGATTGAATGACAATGACCAGATCGTTGGGGGTCCAGTGAATTCTCTGGAGCCTGGATGTTCAAAGTTCTTGGACAAGTAGTCAATCCAGGATTGCTCTGGAACTAAGTTGCAGAGAGAGCTATTACGGCCTGATTCCAGTTGGTTGAGTGCAGCCCAGAAGCTTCTACAGTTGTTGGCGTTAAGTAAATGAAGCATCTTTTCCCCCATCTTCTTGCTGTATTTGATGTTTGTGGTTGCGAGACCAGTTTCTGTAGGATTGTTTAGCTTTCCTAATTTTTTGCGAGGTTTCTCGTGGGTCTCCTCCTCCTTTTTTCTTTAGAGTGCGAATAAGATGGCGAAGAGTCCTCTTTTGCTTGTGTATTTCCTCGTCAAAATGATGGAAGTGTGTTTGTTTTCCTACAGCTTTTATCTCCTGTGGTGGACAAATTGACCACACAAAATTCCCAAATCTTTCGGGATGGTATTCCTCAATCCATAACGGTGCCGGGACTGCTTCTAGAAGTTGATTTAGTTTTCCCCCACCAAATTTATATTTGGCCACTCTCAATTTGCCCTTAAATCCGACTAAATCCTGCGGACACGGTAGATAAAAGGCTCTCTGAGAAGCCGGGAATCGAAGTTCTAGGCTTGCGTGGTCACTGCCTCCTTCCCAATTGAGGGTTAGGATCGGGCAGTGAGATGCGAGACCTGGTGTCACAAAAATATAGTCTAGAGTGGATTTCGAAGAGCCCTGGCACCAGGTGTGGTGACCTGTTTCGTTGTCCCCATTTTGCTTGAGGATCCTTTCAAGGTCCCAGGAGGAAAAAAAGTCCCACCACAGTTTACCCTTTCGTAGTAAGGTCGGCTTGAGGTGTGTGGGCTGGCTATTTTTTGGGGTAATATGGTCTGCATTAAGGTCTCCTGCAACTATAATGTGAGCTCCCTGAAAATTGGTCTTCACTGCTATTAAAATGGTCTGTAAGAATTCTATAAACTCTTGCAACTTTATGGTGGCTGGATTCAAGTATATATTAATGAGTACTAAAGTGACTCTTTAGTTGTCTAAGTCCAGCTCTACTTTACAGGCCTGAATGCCTGCAACATTATTACAGAGAGGGATGATTTGTTTAATACTCGAGTTTTTGAGGACCATTAAGAGTCCGCCCGCCGGTCTCCCTTTAGATTTTTGTGAGGCCCCAAGATTTATGACTGTGAAGCCCTCTATCTCTATGGGGTTGACGAGCCATGTCTCCTGGAATAGTAGAATATCAAATTCTTTTAGCAATTTATTTTTTAGTAGCTTTTTTTTTAGAAAGCTAGAGCCTCTTGTGTTCCAGGAGACAAGACCGAGACCATTTTGCTTAAAGGCTAATTTGCTCCTCGCCAAGATTCAGAAGAACCTGCGATATGATCTCAGGTAATTTCATGATTAAGTTCTTGCTCAATTTGGGACCAGAAATGGGGATCCTTGAATGTTCAGTCGGCGGACCGACTGGTCCTCTCAGTCTTAGAGTATCCTCTCTGTTTGTGTATGTGCTAGAGTAGTTTCTGAATCCATCTTCCTCCTCCCGCTCAAAGACCAGCAGGCCTGCTCTAGCCAGTTCGATTTTATTCCCAATTAGTGCCTGAAAGGCTCTTCTAGAGCTGAGGCCAACCTCCACGAAAAATTTGTCATTGGCAGCTGGAAATTTGACATATTCAATGTCATCTGATGAAAAAAGAAACATAGTTTTTTCTGATTTCTGCCAAGAGGACTGATCTGCAGAGGGACATGTACCCAAGTGGTCTTTCCAGTCTTAGCCAAATCCTTGGAATTGTGAAGTCAACTATTTCCTGCTCTATATCCCTCGCGGGAGAGGTGTGGTAAGGGCCATCTGACTCCTCTCCCATTGGACTAGTCTGTGGACAGAGCTCTAGATTTTTCGATTTTCCCAGGCCATTCCGGCAGTCTACTTCATGAGCCAAGGGCCCTATTGGAGCATTATCGTTAGTCGGTTGAAGCTCAAGAAAAGAGACCATTGGGGTTGCAACAGCAGGATTCGTATTAGTTTTTAAGAAGATAGGCGCCAGTCTGATATTGCTTGCGCTTGTTTGAAGGGCCACACAACTGTTAGCATTTTTTTGGATACCCTTTTTTAGAAAAATAGGTGCTATTTTGATATTCATATTAGGCATGATTGAGCTCGGGTTATTAAAGGCTCCGCTCGCAAGATTTATTGGCTCAGTTTGCATGCCCATATTTATGGTTTGAGGCATAATGTCGCTATGGGCTTTCCTTGATTTTGCAGGAATCTCTTTATTTCCATTTGGGCCCTTTCCTCTTTTGATGGATCTTAAAGCACTTTGACTTTTACTCTGAGCGGGGCCGGCAACTGAAGATGCTTCAGCTTCTGGATCTGTGGTCTTTTCCTCATTCAATGTTAATTTTTTAAAGAAGGCATTTGTTCCCGATTTATTTGGAGCTCTTTTTTTTTGTTTTTTTGTTTTTTTTTAGGGTTTTCTCCATTTGTGGGTAAAAGTCGGAGTCTGTTGCTAAAGGCCTCTTTTTCTGCTTATTTCTTCTTCTTCTTTTGGGATGACATGGGGTGACCGGATCAAAGTTTACTTCATTATGCGGGGAGTCTTGGACATTTACAACTGTGATTTTGTTTGGACTCTCCGAGATCTCTACTATGGATTCTATTTCAACATTCGCTAGTCTTCGAAATTCTTCTAGGACTGAGTTTGATAATGGAGTATCATCAAAGCAGTCCACGAGATCCTCTTCTAGCTGAGGTTGGATCTTGATTGTAGTGTCTCGAATTTCCATGGGGAGATTTCTTAGGAGTTCTTGTGTTATAAGATTATTCTTAGCTTCTTCTTTCAACAAGGAGTAAATTTGAGTAAGATCCGAACCTTGTTTCACTCCCTCAATTTGTGAGTCTTTTATTATTGGAATCAAGATTGTATTCATGATATTATTGAGTGCTGTTGTCGTTGATTCGTTCTTTGATACTTCATTTGCGAGTTCTAGTAAGACGCCTGCTTGCGTTTGAACCTCTGATTTCAAAAGTTCGAATACAGAGACCAGAGAGTTCAGTACAAAACTCAGTGCTGTCAGCGTGTTTTCACTGGCTGTAGAGGGCACCCCCTGTAATTGGGGGGTGCGCTCTTCATGTTCGTCCTGTAAACCTGATGGAACTGGACCATTTTTAGACAATAATGGTTCTGATAGATAGGGACAGTCAATAGACAGGGGTGATGAAAGGGTGATGTCACTCTCCTGATTTGTACAGATAGTCTGGCCAGCTGTGACCATTAAATCAGCTGGATCGTTGGTACTCTTATTTCTTTTTCCTGCGAAATGATCATTGATTCTACTTTGTATTTTTTTAGTCGTTGGAGTGTATTCCAGTCCTCTTTTCCACCCTTCCTGAATAAGGGGGGGGGGGGGGGGGGGGGGGGGGGAAACGTGAACTTCAGAGGCCAATTGGCAGTCAGCATGAATAATGTCTTGACTAGCCTGAATGGGTAAATGAGATGTTCCTGGAAGAGTAAGAGGTAGAACATCAGGTATAGTGCTGCCCTCCCCCCCAAGGTATGAGCCTTCTTGGTCTACCATCTCTTCCAGCGGTGGTGAGCTTCGGAGTCTCATTTAATGGCTTCCTTTCTAGTTGAGTGATGGTAGAGTTTGGTGAGGTCCCCACGCACCCCAGAGGTAATGAAGGATTGAAAGTTACCTTTACAATGACAAACCCGAAGAGTAGTAAGAGGAGATAATGTGCCTTGTGCGCCTCCCCGCCTAACAGCCGCTTAACAGTCAGACTCCGGACTTTACCCTGCAGGGCTTAACGCCGCGAGGGTACACTAGGAGTGCTTTTATGCCCGGCGAATGTCACGTGAGCGGTCACGTGAACGGCCCGAAGCTCCGCCTCCTCCAGGAAGCGAGCGGCCGTGCAGCAAGCGCGAGTTCCAGGAAACTCCCAGCGCTGGCACGCAAGCAGTGGCCACAGGTAGGGATATTCTTCAATAAAATTGCGGCAGTATCTGTAGCACTAGTTCTCGCCGCTCAGCTGCACTAGGAGTGCTTTTATGCCCGGCGAATGTCACGTGAGCGGTCAAGTGAACGGCCCGAAGCTCCGCCTCCTCCAGGAAGCGAGCGGCCGTGCAGCAAGCACGAGTTCCAGGAAACTCCCAGCGCTGGCACGCAAGCAGTGGCCACAGGTAGGGATATTCTTCAATAAAATTGCGGCAGTATCTGTAGCACTAGTTCTCCAAGCACTAAACTCTTAATCTCCTCCCTCATCTTCTCCCCTCTTTGGACTCCTGGCCTCTCATCTGACCCCCCTTAAATCCATCTACCACTCCTCTATCCGTACTCTCCGCCTCCTCGGCCCTCGCAACTCAATTTCCTCCTCACTCTGTCAACTTGGCTGGCTTCCCTTCCTCTCCCAACTTAAATTTCAATTCCTCTGTTTGGTCTTCAAATCTCTCCATGACCTTGCTCCCCCCTATCTCTCTTCTCTCCTCTCTTTCTACACTCCCTCTCGTTCTCTCCACTGACCTCTTCTTACTCACTGTACCCCTCTCTCCTTGTGCCGCTTCCCGCTTCCGTTCCTTTCAGCTCTTGGCCCCTCTACACTGGAACTCCTTACCTCTCTCTATCCGCCCCATCCCCACATACACCTCCTTCCTCACCTCCTTGAAAGACCTTCACTCCTCCCTTGACCTCCCGCCTTCTCTCTTCCCCTTTTGCCCTGTCCCCATACCTTCCCTTTCTCTCACATCCACTTGACCTTATATCACATAATTGAATCTTGTTACCCTTCCCTTCACTACCCTCCCCTCTTCCTTCTTACCTTTCCCTCATCTCCAATATCCAAGGAAATTGTTATACATATTGTTTCGCTGGTTTGTCTCATGATTGTAAACTTGCTTCTTCCATTATTGTATCTTGTTATATTGTAAAGCGCTTTGGATTAAAGTGCTACATAAACTTAAACATTTACAGACCCCCCCAGGTCCTATTGATGCATTCGAGGACATAGCTCAAGTATTACTGCTTGGGGATCTAAACCTTGGCTTCAACGACCCTAAGGATCAACATGCGCTAGCGATAGCCAACATGCTCTTCGAACAAGGTTTTATCCAAAGAGTGACACAGTCCACCCATGACAAAGGCAGAACACTGGACTGGGTGGCTGACTTAAATTGCAATGCCTCTATAACCTCCATCACTCCTCAACTTTGAACTGATCACTTCCTCCTGTCCTTCACTGTGGCAGCTAATACCTCTACTGCGAAGATCAATTCAATAGCCCCTCCTCTCCTCACTAGGAATAAAAGGAACATTACAGTGGATCAAATCTTACCCCTCTTAATCCCCACCGTCAATTCTCTGCCAGCCTCAGTCGTCCCTGATACTCTAGTAAAGGAGTATAATGCTACCATATCTAAAGCCTTAGACCGTGTAGCCCCACTAAAGCTGCGGAAAAAAAAAACAGTTCACCTTAACTCCTGGTTTACTCCCAAACTCAAAACACTGAACAGAAAAGGGAAAACTTGAACTCCTCTGGAGACATTCACCCACTGAGGAAAACAAAACTAACTTGATCAATATCTCTGCCCAATACGAAAAAGAAAATCATACGTACTAAACAAGAGAAGTATAATAACGGGATCCACCAAGCCAGCTCAAATACCAAGGAGCTTTTTGTGATCCTAAGGGAGCTGGAAGCCCCCATACAGCCCACAGACAACTGCCTGAAAGATAAACTCTGGTGTTCTAACATCCAGAATGCCCTTTCAAGCAAAATCAACCCCCTCCAGAACAGGATTGCTGACAAAAAAGTTAACTTACCCAATCCAATGTCACATGCCAGCACTACTACGCAAGCTACCAAACCGACTCAAGATAGTCAGATTCACACGAGTCTCCATCCTTGAGGTAGAAAAAAATCATCTCATCCCTTGAAACCTCAAACTGCCAGGGAGATAGCTGCCCAGCCCAGCTTATCAAAGATGCAGCGAGAGACTTGGCACCTTTCGTTACGAAATTAATCAATGCCTCCTTCTCATCCAGCACCGGCCCTAACAATCTAAAGGAGTCTTGGGTCCTACCTCTCCCGAAAAAACACTATTGACCCATCCATTCCCACCAATTACAGGCCTATTACTACAGTACCATTCCTTCAGAAGATCTTAGACAGAGAAGCTTACCTACAAATTCAGAAGCACCTAGAGACCAAGCACCTCCTGGGAGTCCACCAATCTGGCTTCAGGCCTCAACATGGTACTGAAACGGCGCCGAATGATCTCAAAACCCAGATCGATGAGCAGAAAGACAAAGTAAAAATAGCTCTGCTGCTCCTCCTTGATCTTTCAGCTGCCTTCGATCTGGTGGACCATAAAGTACTATGCAAACATCTCGGCCGATCACTTTTCACAGGAAGCCATAGCATGGATCCAGTCCTTTTTGAACGACAGGACCATGTGAGGCTTCTCGCCATCAGCGGATGCCGATCCAATCTCGATTACATGTGGCGTGTCACAAGGTTCCTGTGTCTCGAGAACAATCTAGAACATATTTACAAAGCCATTGTTTGATGATCTCGATCATCTGGGCGTCACCCACACAAATTATGCAGATGACAGCCAGATCCTCATACCCATCACTGGGGACTATGACGAGGAGACTGCCCTTGTAAATAAAATGTATCCAATTATACAAGCATGGATGGCTGCCCATGGCCTATGCTTGAATAAAGCTAAAACCGAGATCCTCTTACTTGGCACCACAGTCAACCTGAACAAACTTAACACCAAATACACCTCATTTAATATAGATGGTAACCACATCAAAGTTACTCAACTCTCACACTTCGCAAACAGGTGAATGCTATGGTCTCAGCCACAGCATACACCTGCAAGCTGATCAGAGCCTGCAAACCGTTCCTATCCAAGGTCAGCTACACAATGCTAGCCAAAGCCCTCATTCACTCCAAGTTGGACTTTGGACTATTGTAATGCCTTGTACTTGGGTGCAAGCAAGCACATTATCCATAAGATCCAAATCCTCCAAAATAATGCCCTCAGAACTGCACAGGGCATACCAAGGAGAGAACATATACCAGAGCTGGAGACAGAACAAATGGTTATCCATAAAAGACAAAATCTTGCTCAAAACTGGCTCACTAACCCATAAATGCCTTAATAAAGCTGCCCCACTTTACCTCTCCGAGAGAATCATCAGAAAAGTCTCAGAACGTCCTACCAGGACAGCCAACTCCTTCTGCCTGGTAGTTCCCAGATTTAAACTAAAAAAAAAAAAGCTGGGGGAAGCAGCTTCCCTGTTATGGTGGCACGGCAATGGAATGCCCTCCCGCCACCATTAAGAGCAGACCAGCCCTTCAAAAAATACAGGTATAACACTTAATTTTTATAGGGAACTTTTTAGGGCAAATCACTCTTTGACCTCCGCGACTTCAATTATGTACACCAAATCTGGTGGTGTCGCAATGGTGTGCAGCAGAAACGGAGACAAAGAGTTCCCTCACTCCGATTGTGAAAGAGATATCGAGGGCTGCACAGAAACCCGACGCGTGATGCAGTAAAACAGAACTTGTCAGAAAACGTTTAGAGTCTGATGGGACTCAGCCACCAAATACGTTATTTGTAGCGGACAGAACAGTCGATGGTAAATAGATATTGCCCTGATCTGAGGAAGGCACTAGGAGTGTGCCGAAACACGTGTTATCAAAAAAAAGGGCTATTAATAAACCTACTCTCACTATGACCAAGAGTCCAAGTTTTTGAAATACAATTGTGGCGCAGTAAAGAGATGTGTGCAGCCCTCGATATAGGTATAACACTTAGTTGGCTCATAGCCAATGATCACTGACCCATCTTATTGCCTGACCCTCCTATACCACGTTGAATTACCCTCATGCTGTACATAACTGTATATAATTACGGTTACTGCCTGCACATTATTGAATCCTTAGTATGTATATAAATATGTTTATCATTGTAATGTCATGTATACCTTGCTTCAACTTGTAACTTATGCCTAAAGTATGCTTGTAACTGCTGCGCCCAGATACCTTCATGTGTGGTGCGCCTTACAAATAAACAAAGAGCTGAGAGGTTTTCCGGAGACTCTTTGTGCGGGCCACATACAAATTCAGCACTCTAGCCACATCCGGCGATTGCAACGTCCTTTCAGCCAACGACAAAAGTGTCGAAAAAAAACACAGGTAACTCCAAGGGCTTGTTGAGATGAAATTCCGACTGAACCTTGGGCATGAAGGAGGGGTGCGTCCGCAGCACCACCCTCGTCTCGTGAAAAGTCAAGTAAGGCTGCTATCAAGACAGGGCCTGGATCTCACCTACTCGTCGTGCAGAGGACATGGCCACGAGAAAAGCCGTCTTCCACGATAGAAACTTGAACAGAGCTTAATGCATAAGTTAAATGGAGATCCCACGCCGGGGCATTCACCGGCAGGAACGAGCGGAACAGTCCCTTGATGAATTCCTTAACTAGACGGTGCAACCACAGTGAAGACCGTCCCGGAGATCTGGTGTAGCAGGAGATAGCCGCCAGATGAACCCTAATGGAGGCATGAGCCAGCCCCAATTTAGCCAATGACAGTAAATACGGAAGTACTTGAGGGGCCGTGACCCTCAGAGGTTTCATCTTCTGCGAGCGGCACCAAATTGCAAAGCACTTCCATTTGTGTCAGTAGCATTTTAAAGTAGATAATGCCCTGGCTTTGGCGAGCATCTCCTTGCAGTCCGCCGGAAGATCATAGACCCCGAACTCCCCGATGCAGCAGGAGCCAGGCCTTCAGGTTCAGAGACCCCGGGTCGTGCTGCAGAATGGCGCCTCCTTCCCTGGCGAGAAGATCTGCTACCATTGGCAGCTTGACTGGAGGGGACGCTGACATGCTGAGAAGGTCCGGGTACCAGATCTGCCTCAAACACGCTGGTGCGACGAGGATCATCCTGCACTGGTACCGCCTGAATTGATTGATGACACGAAGTAACAGCAACAGAGGAAACGCATACAGAAACAGGCCTTCCCAAGGGAATGAGAAAGCGTCCCGCCTGCTCCCCGGCTGGGGGAACCTGCTGGTGAACCTCCGGCAATTGGCGTTGGTCGCCGTCGCAAACAGATATATCTGGGGACTGCCCCATTTGAGGAAAATGTTGTCCACTTGGTCCTGCCAAAGCTCCCACTCGTGGCAAGAGTGCAGCTCCCTGCTGAGAGTCGGCAACTCTGTTCTTTACTCCTGCCAGGTGAAATGGAATGAGGAACGTCCCATGGGGGACGACCTAGTGCCATATGTCATCTGTTTCTTTAGAGAGCGCAGAGGATCTGGTGTCCTCCTGTTTCCGGATGTAAACCATTGTGGTGGTATTGTATGTGAAGACCCTGACCACTTTGCCCTTGAGGGACATAACACTGCCCGTAGATTCAGAACGTTGATGTGTAGCGTCTTCTCTGGTAGCCACAGGCCTCTGGCTTGAAGACGCCCGGCATGGGCTCCCCATCCTCCAGGGAAGCGTCCATCGTGACAGTCTTCTGGTATGCCTCCAGACACCTGGACCCAACGGGGGTCGAGCAACTCCTGCAGAGCCGAATCAGGAATATGCATGACAACATCATGCCGAGTAGAGACTGGATGGTCCTCACCGTGGCTATCCCCAGTGCTAACAGCCGTTGCACTTTGCCTAATAATGCCGATATCCTCTCCTCCGACGGTGACGCCAGGCAGGCTACTGTGTCAACCTGGATCCCAGGAACAGCACATCCTGTGATAGAGTCAAGCAGGACTTTGCATAATTCACCAAGAACCCCAGTTCCGTCAGCAGGCGTACGGCGATGTCTCTTGATTTAGCCCGTATGAGCCAGTCGTCCAGGTAAGGGCACATGTGGATCCCTTGCAGTCGTAGATGGGCCGCCACAGGCGCCAGGCACTTGGTGAAAATTCTGGGCGCTGACTTCAGTCCGAAGGGAAGAGCGTTGAACTGGTAATGCTTCCCTTGAACAACAAAGCGCAGAAACTTGCAGTGTCCTTTGTGTATGGGGATGTGGAAGTATGCGTCCTCTAGATCCAACGACGACAGAAAGTCTCCCTCCTCCAGCTGGCCGAGCATGTGCTGCAGCCTAACCATCCTGAACTTCTGGGATTTTATGAGGTGAGTCGAGTCATCGTAGGTCGAGAATGGGGCTCCATCCAACAGTCTTCTTTCTTACGAGAAAGTACCTTGAGTAAACTCTGGAGCGGCTTTGGAACCAGCTCCATCGCCCCTTCTTTAACATGGCCCGAACCTCCAGCAGCAGCAGTAGCGGGACATGTTGTTCCTGTCAGGACACCAGTGGCATCCAAGGACATTTTCGTTGACACTCCAAGGTGTGTCCGTGGGCAATAGTGGCCAGCACCCATCAGTCAGTGGAGATGGTCTCCTACACGCTGATGAAGTTAGTCAGTCGGCCTCGCACCGGGATGCAGCAGTGGGGGGCCCCCCCGACGTCTTGGCCAATTCAGTCCTGCTTGGCAGTCTGGGTGCTGCCCTGGGAGTCTTGACGGTGACGGCGGCCACCCCGGTAGGCCTTGGCACCTCTGTTGGCTTCCTGAGTTGAAGAGCGGGAGGGTTGGTGGTCGAAACCCTTTGAAGACCTGCTAGACTTTCCTCCTGCGGAACGAAAGGACAGCCTGTGTTGTTGCAGGGTGCCTAAGGCACAGGCCGTCTCAGTGTCGGCCTTGATGGCCTGGAGGGACTCACCGATGGTCTTCCAGAAAAGGTTGTCTCCGAACAGCATGTCCAGGACCCTCGTCTGGACCTCCTGCCTGAAGTTGGTGGCCTTGATCCAGCCACAATGGCGAAGGCAAACCCTGTTGCCCATCTGGCAGAAACCCGTGTCTGCAAAGTCCAGTGCCACTGTGATGGCGTGGTCCCAAGCCACTTCGCCTTCTTGGAGCCTCAACCTGTTTGTCATCGGAGAGGACATCCAGGAGTGGAGTCATCTTGAACCAAAGCTCCCGGTCGTATCTGGCCACGATCGCCAAGGCGTTGCCTGCTTTTACTGTTGTCACCGCCTAGTAGATTATCTTCCTACCCATGGAATCCAATTTCTTCCCCTCGTTGTCCAGGGGTACAGATGAAGATGACGATGAACCCGATGACTTCTTCCTGGCGGCCACCTACACCGCCGAGTCCGGCGACGGCTGTGACCGGAGACACTTAGGCACAGACTCCAGCACCCGGTACTTCTTTTCAAGCCCGTCTCTTAGCTGGAGCTGAAACAGGTTCTTCAGTAACGCCAGCCCTTCATCCCAGACGTCGTCCAGGAGCGGGGCCGACAGGATAGTCTTGCTCTTCGTCTCCCGGCGTTGCTGTAGGAAGCCCTCCTTTTCCTCCGAGGTGAGATGGAAGAGTGCCGAAATCCGGGCAATCATGGAATGAAAGGATCCCACCTCGTCTGGTGGAGGGTCTCCTAGTCCTGCATCATCGTCCGTATCGGTCGTTGCTGTGTCCGTCGCACTAGGGGAGGGAGGGAGGGCAGTAACGGTTGGAATGGAGGCGTCGGGTGTCTCCTACTCTTCTTCGCCAGTGATGGCCCTGGTGTCAACGGTGCACTCTTTGACCTGTAAAATGTTGTTGAAAGGCTTGTAGAGCTATGCGAACTGCCAAAGGTTCTAAGAAATTGATGTGATTTGGGCTGTGGTGTATGTCCACTGGCCATGGGCTGTGTGATGGAGGAAGTGGGCTCCTAAACTGGCGAGTGAGGCAACTGTAGTCAGGATTGCTTGTGTTGGTGAAACGCGAAAGGGTTTTCGTTTTAGCAGGTCGTCTCTGGACCACAAGCGAAGAGCCTGTACCAGGGTTAGCGAAACAACCACTAGATTGTCCATGAGACCATTGTTTCGCTAACCACTCCTGCATTGGGTGCAGGCGAGCATTTGGCACCAAGAGAATGCATGAGGGCTTCATCCCGAGCAAGCGCATTGCTTTGCGTACAGGTAGCAGATGAAACAGCTCCGAGCCCTGGACACTACAATGTGAAACTAGCAGACCTCACCCAGTGGGGTTAAATTGCGCCCAACGGCACCACGTCTTTTGGTACAAAGTCATCTGCCTCGTTGGTGTCCATAGCTGCCGTATCAGTGCACATGCACGTTACCGAATCCCCAGCTGGCATCAAATCCTTGAGGTGGGGGTAGAGGCGTCGGTTGGAGTCTTGTGCCCGGTAGGCTCTTCGCCTTGCGCCGGGGAGGACTGCGGTCTTGGAGGGCTCCTAGACGGTGCAGAGTCTGGTGTGGGAGGTAGTCTCTGCTGAATTTCCAAAACCAGCGTGTGCAGCGGTGTAAATATGTCCAAGGACATGTCCCTCGGTTGAGTGTGAAAGGAACGAGCGGTGGAGGTTCAGAAATGATTGGTCTTCTTCAGCGAGGCAGTGAAACTTGCTCCCTCCGCGGGGAGATTGGCCCATGACCCCCTTCGGGGTCTGAATAAAAATCCTCATATGAGCTGGTATAAATTTGCACCAGCTTATCCAGACAGCCTGTGGCCTGTACCCTTCTTAGGGTCGATGGGAGCCTTACCTTACTCTCTCCGGGGACTTCTGGGGCGGAGTGGCCAGGGGAGCTGTCCCCATTCCAGGGGCCTTTGCAGGTGCTGCAGGAGACGCCTTGGGGGCAGCAACGCTCAAGGAATAGAAGTCGCTGATGAGGGAGATCTTGTTCTTCAACACTGGGACCCGCAGCCACAATTAACCCAGTAGATCAACATTGTGCAGCCTGGCTGGCTTTTTGGTCCTGCAGGGGTGGGGTGTCCTCAAAGTACCTTGACCTCTTTTATGAGGAAGTTCGTTCCTGGGACCCGAGTGAAGCATGACCATGCCCTGAAGCAGAGTCAGAGGCCTTAGCGGATTTCAATCAGGCCGTCAGCTTTCTTTAGCGATCTTTCTTCGTCTTTTTTGAAAATCCCTGGCAGACCTTGCATCCCTCCTCATCATGGTCCGGATGCAGGCAATGAACAAGTTACTTACCCCTTGTAACAATCTTTCGATTGGATGTTCCTCCCACGTATTCCTCATCTTATGATAATTCTCTCCAGCTTTAGTTGCTTCAGAAATTTCTTTCGACAGAGGACGCTATGTGCGGTGTTGTCTAGTCTATGTCCCTCGGGGGCCTCAATTCGACATCAGTATAAGTAGCACACGCATCACCCGTTGGCTTCAGTTCTGTTTTTCCCCCTCCTGAAGAGGAATTAGCAGACTTAACATAAACCGTAGGCTCACAGAAAGCACAATGTGTAATAACACAAATTGTACAGCGGGGTAGGGTGGGAGGTGTGATGAGGATTATGTGGCAGGAACATCCAATTGAAAGAATGTTGCCAGGGGTAAGTAAATTGTTCTTGAAATGATGAGGAATACGTCCTCCCACGTATTCCTCATCTTATGATAGACTCCCAAAGCAGTAATAATTTGACTCTGGACTCTTCTCCTCTTCCTCCTCTGCTTTCCCCTCCACCTTCCTGTTCCTGTACCTCCTCCTGTCTCTCCCCCCTTTGACTTCCACCCTGCCCTCTACTCCCTCTCCCCTTTCCCTTTCTTCCTTCCCATACCTTGCCTCTTCTCTTCCTTCCCAAATGCAAATTGTTCTACATGCTGTTTTTCTGGTTTGAATCATGTTTATTTTATTGCTTCTGTGTTCCATGTTTAATGTATTTTGGTTGTTATGCTCTAAATCGCTATATAAATAAAATACAAATAATTTGGAGGTGGTAGTACCAATTAAATTTAGATCTAATCATGGACCGAACAAAGGACTGCTTTTGCAAATTGTCCTCCCTAACAAGAAGATGGTTCCAGGAAGTAATGTCTTATGAAGGTATGGATAGAAAACCAAGTGGCCAATGAACAAATACTGTTTGGGACACCTCTTTGAAGAGCCGCAGAGGATGCCACCCCCCCCATGTGGAATGTGCCCTTAAGCCTTCTGGCGGGTCCTTGCTTGCTAATCTGTAGCATTCGCCAATAGCCAGGACGAGCCATCTGGATATGGTTTGTTTGGTAACCGCAAGACCCAATTTGGCACCAGTATAGCCAATGAATATCATCTTGGCGAAATTTAGCCATTCTGGATATAAAAAAACAGAGTCCTTTTTGGGTCCAGTCTATGCAACCTCTCCCCTCCTTCCCTGGAAGAGGAGGTGGCTAGAAAGTTGATAAGGTGACTGACAAGTGGAAGTCGAAGACTACCTTCGTTAAAAGAAGGCTTTGCCTTGAGAATGACCTTGTCTTTATGGAATACTGTATGTTGGGTTTTGCAGGAAAGGGCCTGCAACTCGCTTACCCTGTGGGCCGACGTTATTGCAATAAGAAAAACTGTTTTTAACGTCAAGAGCCTTAAGGGGCACGAGTGTAAAGGCTCAAAGGGAATTAATGTTAAAAACTTTAACACTATATTGAGGTCCCATGCAGGGACTGTTAGGCAAGATTGTATGCAGTAACCCTCTGGGAGACTACACGAGTCTTGTCATCTTGGTATTATGTAACCCACCTATTGGTATAGGTCTTTACTACACAAATTGGTGGAGTGACTGAGCAGCCAGATTTCTCAAGAGGGGTAAATGTTAGCTGTAGCATTGAAATCCACAAATACATTGTACAAATAATACCTACGCAAGAATTTCCTAGTAAATTTATTTAGCTGTCAGTTTTAAATAAGCCTTCTTTAAAAAGGGCAATATGCAACAATAAAAATACACTTCATAAATCTTTCTCAGAATCAATACCAACAAGTAGATATTCTTTAGAGATGCTTCATAGACACTCCCTACACCCTGAGTCACTTCAATTACTAAGACAGTATTGGCATTTGTATATCACTTTTTGTACTTCGCAAATTTCGGAGGTTGTGGAAAAGGAAAAGGTTAGGGAAGGAAAAAGGTTAACGGGTTTTTAGAGCATGCGAGTACTTTTCAATCTCCCAATGAAGCCTAGATTAGATCTTTCCCAGCACTACAAGTTAAACATACGCACCACCTATGAGGGACAGGTTAGAATCAAAGTCAATGGGTCAGAAGAGTCTTCAGAGAGCCAGGACAGCAAAAATGAATTTGAACAATGTTTATGGAGGGGAGGCACTTTTGTAGATAGCATAAAGTCTCGCACAAAGCTTAGAGAGTTTGTAAAAAAAAAAAAAAAAAAAAAAAAAAAAAGAAATAATCATTGCTGGGACACATGCTATTTAGCTTGTGAAAGAAAGAGCGGAGATCAACTCAGCAAAGAGCAGCTACTGCAAGTCTCAAGTGAGATAATGCAAGCTACAGACAAAAGAGGTAAGTACCCCTTAGTCAAGACAGTACCTTAGGTATGAAGAAGAGGATCCAGCTGGCTTCTGTTCCGATTGCAGTCCTGCAGATCCTGGGCCTCAGTCGTGGAGACAAGAGGGAGGATGTCTGGAGGACTCATGCACTGCAGTTTGAAGGTGGGCGGCGGCTACGGGCTCTTTTCAATTAAGGGGCACTTTGCAGTTTCAGCAACTGGCAAATAGCACCACCACGGATATTTGACACTTGATGGGCTTCCCTTGCTTCTGGAGTCCAGCACTCTGGTGAGGCTACTCTGGTTTGGGTTGTCCTGCTTCGGGAGGGTCCTCCGGATCTTCCTGGAACTCTGGTCTGGCTTTTAGATGACGCACTCCACGGTGGATTTCTCGACCCCTGGCACTCAGTTCCAGCAGCAGCAAAGAAGTAGTCAGTTGGGGAAGGTCCTCCAGCAAAGTTCGTCTTGGGGTTATAGTTGGTCCCACCAACCCAAGGGAAGACTTAGTCGGTTCAGAGGCTTCTCTAGTTGATTTGAAATTGGAGCTTTAGCACTGCAGCAGGGCTTCACTGGGCAGTTCAACGGTCCAGGAGGGTGCAACAAGCTGCTCTTCAAGATTCCTTCTTCCTATGTTTCGTCCAGTGGTCGACTCTGCCTTCAATCCAAGAAAAGTCACCTTTTATGCAGGTTTCTCCCAGTCATGCAAAGCCTAGCTGTCACTCACAGAAGGGTGGCTCTCCTGCAAGGACAGTCAGCCAGCCAATCAGCACTGGGTGCATTCAGGTAACCAAGGAGACCAAGAACAGGGAGTTTTGGGCACGTCCCTCGCTTCCTGCCCTGCCAGACACACTGGAGCCAGAGGCGGGTTTCAGCATTGAAGCCTGCCAAAGGCAAAACAAACAAAAGGGTTAAACCTGGATTGGTGCGCAGAGTAAAACCCAAGACCGACCTCACAAGCAAGAAATGGCGAAAAAAGAAGACCAGGGCCATTTTAACAAAATTGGCACCCATGGGTGCACTACTGCAGCTGAGGATTCAGCCTGTAGTAGAAACGCACAATGGTAGGAAAATGAAACCACTGCCACCAGCCATTAAGTCGTGAGGGTAACAAAAAATGTTACATGAGAAAGTAGGAAAAGGGGCTACTAAGTAACCCCCCTGTACTTCCACATAAGATGGGGTGTACTGGTCCTACATAGGAATAACAGGTAAGTAAAGTCAATTTCACTATACTACTCTTGGGAACAGTAGTTCACCCAAGAGAAGGCATTTAAACCCAAATCCAAAGGACTTCTCTGTGACACTTCACCGAAGGTGCTGTGCGTCACCATACAAAAGTAGATTCCTATGGTGTTTGTCAGACTCCAAAAATATATGCGGGTGCGAGTAAAAGGTCTACCTCCAGGATAAATATTTAAAGTCCTAAAGTCCAGCAAAAGAGCTTGGGGTCGCCAAGGTTGAAGGAAATAGCACAGAAATGAGAATTCTCCCGAACAGGGACATTAAATAGGACTGGTGGATATACATTAGTAAGACCTTTCAAGAATTGAACCATCAGCGAGATCTTAAAATATGAATCCTCCTCTGAAGAGAGCTTGAAAATGGAAAGCGCCTCTAGGTAACCCTTAATTGTTCCAATCTGGAGCCCGAGATTTGCCAAATGCAACAAAAAGGAAAGCACCGTAGGTGGTTAAAATAGAAAGGAATCCAAATTCTTATCCCTGCACCAGTTGCATAACTTGTTCCAACGGCATCTGTACAAAGATTTTGTTGCTGGCCTTCTGGCCGAAAGCAAAATCTCCATTACTTCATCCGGGAGGTCCGAATCCTTGTATCTCAGCCTTTCAGAAACCATGCATGAAGGCTGATTACCTTGACCTCTGGATGGCGAAGCCGACGTTCCTCTTGCAAGAGAAGAGCCTCTCTTTGTGGAAGACATATTGGAGGGCAGATGGACATGTCCAGAAGGTCCGGGTACAACGTCCTCCTGTCCCAATCTGGGGCAATGTGAGTCATGGTTTTCCCGAACTTTCTCAACCTCCTGATCACATGAGGAATGACAGGGACTGGAGGGAACGCGTACAGGAGTGGAAACTCCCAGTCCACCACAAACGCTTCCCCTTGAGCAAAACAGTTCGCACTTCTAGTTGACACTGGTCACAAACAGATACACTTGAGGGGTTCCCCAAAGGGTGAACATCTCTTGAAGGACTTCCTGAGCTGGTTCGCACTCGCGCGAGACTGCTCTGCCTGCTCAGAGTGTCCGCCGCCATGTTCTGTTCTCCGGTTATGTGAACTGCCGATAGATTCCTTCTTGAATTGCCCAGAACCAGAGCTGCATTGCCTCTCTGCACAGTGGTAGTGACCCTACACCCCCTCTCTTGTTGAGGTAGTACATGGCCACTGTTGTCCGTCATTATCAGGACATTCTTTCCACGTACAGACTGCAGGAAGGCCTTCAGCACTAGTCTGATTGCCCGCTGCTTCAAAAGGTTGATATGTAGTTTGGACTCAGATGGAGACCAACAACCGCTGATTGTCAGATCGCTGGTGTGGGCTCCCCACCCCTTGAGTGAGGTGTCGGTCACTACCGTTCTCTCCGGCCATGGTTGCCAAAAATATTCTCCCTTGAGAATGATTTGCATGCCCACCACAGAAGGTCCTGAACAACTCTTTTCGGAATTTACAGGTGGTCTGACATTCTGCCTGAGAACTGGGACTACTGAATCCTGAGAGCCCATTGGAGGGATCTCATTCTCAGGCGCGTCTCTGGCACCAGGAAAATGCACGATGCCATGAGACCGAGCAACCTCATTGGATTTTTGCATGGGATATCAATGATATTAAAAGGTCTATTACTAAACTAAATCCCTCTAGGGCTCCCGGACCTGATGGCCTTTCCAATGAGAAAATTAAATCTAACCCAGAGACCTGGCCTGAAATCTGTGGTAAAATCTTCACCTTAATTGCCAAGACCAGCAATTAGCCGTACTGATCCCCATCTTTAAGCAGGGTGAAACGAAAGACCCACGGAACTACTCCTCGCAGGCAAGTTCAAACACAGTCACTATAAGTATATACACCTCCCTAGTTAATTATTCGACAAGTCTAGGTTAAGACACCACTTATTAGCAAAACAGAGGTGAGCGCATAACCTTAGATGGCACTCCAATAATTCGTTAAAAAGGGAGAGAAAGGCAGAGTGTGGAAATAACACAGCACCAACACTTTTAGGAAACCACAGCAAGTCAAGAAAGGCAGGGTCAACTGTACAGCCAAAAGTTCATAGGCCAGGCCCACTCTTGGAGAGAGCAAGGCGGAATGTGCCCAAGATCACATAGTAGAAATGCACTCAAAGTCTTTGCAGAAAATGTCAAGAGGTTGGAGCAGTTCAGAAAGGCAAAGTTTAGTTGGTCTGAGGTCAACCCAGTTGGAAGGTCAAGGATTTACGGGACACCTTGGACAATCCGTTGCAAGGGCGACCAGGTGGGACACAGTACCTGAAATGGTGAGAAAGCTCCAGCGGTGGCAGTTGTTCCTGGCAGCGGGTGCAAGTAGTGGCTTCGACCAGAGGAAGAGATGATCTCGAAGCGGAAGAAAGCAGGAGGTTGTTGCACTGCCAGGGAAGGAACCAGCCGCAGAGTTCCCGATTAAAAGGTACAACACTTGTATTTGCGGTTAGTGGTGAAGCGTGGCTATCCGGCCGCCGGGGTGCTTGGCATGGGCGATTCGACCATGAGACGTCCAGGAAGACGAAAAAGGCGAACTGGTTGGTCCCACCAGCTCAAAGGGAAGAAGACTCTCCTGGAAGAAGATGATCTCTGTCGTCGGGGAAGTGGCGAGTTCATACAGCAGGGCTCCACCGGTGGTGTCGTCGTCATAGATGGCTCAGCTTCTCCCCTCTTCGGATTCTTTCGGTCCTGTGGCGACTTCTGAAGTTCCAGTCCCCAAAGCCCTGCTTTTATGCAGCAAAACCCCCATTCATCAGCCTAGCTGTCAGTCACACATGCTAAGTGGTGAGCCGGGCGGCTCACCACTGGGCCAATCACACAAGAGTGCGACTTGAGTTGCCAAGGCAACTCAGTACAGGGTGCCTAATCCCCCTCCCACACATCCTGTAGACCCCAGACAGAGTGGCACCAGTTGGAGGGCTTCTGTGCAGAAGCCCGCCAAAAAGTGGAACAAAGGGCTCGACTTGGGTTAGAGTTTCAGAAGCGAACACAAATGTCATTTTAAAACCGAGTCCTGGCAAAAAGACCCAACCGAGGAATTAATATTAAATAAATAACCTGGCGGTATCTTTAACATTGCACCAAAAAGTGGTGCGTTTAAAATCAATGGAAAAATTCCATAAGAAATATTCCGGTGGAATATTTTGCGTGGTATCCACTGCCACCAGCCAGAAACTCGACAAGGGGGGGGACGGGACAGTGCCCCCTTGGAAAACAGACCCAGGGGCAATCGAATTACCCCTACCAGTACTTCCACAATATGGTGGTTTGTACTGGTTCTGTTCACAATTTGAGACTAGTAAAGCCAATGGTGACTTTACATGCCATGGGAGACAGTAGTCAGTCCCAGGGTATGGCGTCTATGTTTGGAGGTCAATATGCCACCCCTGTGTTACTGCACTGAAGGTGCTGGGTAACATACCAAAAACACATGAAGCCCTATGGAGTAAAAGACCCCATAGCCCATAAAACACATTTACAGTCAAAGGACATTCTCAAATCATGCCTAAGAGTGGGAGAAAGAGAGTCTCACTCTTAGCAGGAGAAAAAAATAAACCCCAAATATCCAGCAAAGCTGCTGGGGGACTCACTAGGTTTGGGAAATTAGCCTTAAGAGAGAATTCTCCCTAACAATAAGATACAGCGCATGCGTTTTTGATGATCTGCGCGGGTTGACTAAGATTGGTAGGGATCGGGCGCTGTCCGTTATATGGGCGCTCAAATGTGTTCTTATCGATTGAGGGGTTGGGCTGTGCCTGGTCATAAGAAGTTTATATCCAGGTCGATGGTTCGAGCTTGGGACCCGCACGTTACTCTGAGTTCAGGGAGGTTTCCGAAATGTCTTCGCATGTAAGGGTCATCCGTGATGTCCGAGTCGAGCCAGTTTCTACATATTGGTCAATGATTATAAGTGAGCCAACGCTCATCTGAATTTGTGCTTCTTCAGAGGTTTCAGCGTCTTCATCAAAGTGCTGTGCCAGGTTTAGTAGCGTCTGTAGCTGTGTCTCTTCATTGTTTGTATCTGTGGGACAGCTGAAAAGGAGGCGTTTGTCTTGAGTGGTTCTGTATCGTGCACAGTTGTTGGGGGGTTGGCTTATTCTCTGTTTTTTTGCTTATTTTTGATGGGAGGTTTGGGAGTGGTAATACGTCGCAGAAAGGCTCACGATCCTTTGTATTTTTTTTGGTTTGGCCGCGTTATCTTTCTTTGTTTTAGCTGTGGCGTCCTTAGAGGGATGTGTAAATATGTGATGGTTCATTATCAAGTTATTTGGTATGGTAATATTGTCAAACTTCTCGTTTGTCAGAGGATCTTGTATCTCTTTGGGTGTTGAGGCTTGTTGTATGTGTTTGTTTCGTTGACAAGATCGATGAGGTTTCCATCTGACGCTGCTGTTGGCATTGCAGTGTTCAAGATGGGAGCGCTTTTGTTGTTTTTGTTTGCTTCCTGTGCATGGTTAAGGTATTTTGCCGTTGCATTTTCAGCAGAGTTCTGGAGAGTTTTCTGGATGTTGATTGTCGACATCATGGTGATTAGGGCTTCAGTAAGTTGAGCTTTATCGACCCTATTGTTTCTGGCAATATCACAGACGAACTTGCCACATTTTGTTCGCCTCTGCTTCTCCGTCAAGGCGCTCTTGTATTTCAATCATGAATGGCTCCATGTATATTTGTTTGGAATGTATTAAGGCTAGCAGTGTCGCTTGGTCTTTATTCGCATCAACATTTTCCTCTTGGATTTTTATGAAAGGGATAAAAGATTGAGAGGTTATGGCAATTAACATGTTCTGTAGATCTAACATGGTAGTGAGAACGGACCTTGGTTGTGTAGGTGAAATGGCCATGCATGCAAATTTCACATCTTCTGGGTTTTTGTGTGTTTGTCTTTCCTCTATTTTATTGTTCTATTCCGGTTGTATTTATAGGGGGGTGCTGGTGTTTAGTTCTCTATTGAGGGAAAAGAGATCTTCGGATATACTTGGTTGGGTTTGTGATTCTGAGAATGCTGGAAGGGTGGGGTGTGGATTTTGTTTGCTGTGGTAGTTTCCCGAACACCTCTTTTCTTTTTTCTCGATTCTGCATGAGTGCTTCCATCTCTATAATGTCTAGAGAGGCACGCCATCCGCGGATTTTGTTAGGCAGTAGTTGATTGAGTTAGTCTGTGCGATTGCCTCCGTCTCTCGTAGAGGGATTGCCACCTTCGTTTAGCTAGTAGTGCTTTGTCCTTTTGTGAGATGCTTCGTGATGTAGTCCAGTACGTTAATTTTACGTTGGAGATTGGGATCCAGAGAGTAAATGGTCGGCGAATCAGCCTTGGTAAGTTGGTCTTTTGCTGCATTCATCGGCTGGTTCCTAGAAAGGTGTGTTTTCTGCCTCTTAGCAGGTGTTGAATCATTGTCTGAATTGAATTCTGGTTCGTTATTATGCCGAGTTGCAGCCTTCTCCTGTTTGAAGTTGGTCATATTTTCTTCTGTTGCGATGCTTGTTTCAGAAGGAGACTTGTTTGTATTTTCCATCTTGGCTGTGACCGTGGAAAGTTCCTGAGATTTTTGTATGCTGTTTGTTCATCCGTGAGTAAATTGTCTGGAAAAGTGCATGTTATGTCTGGCGTAAGGGGAGGGTCGCCTGACACTTTCGTCTGCTCTTGGGTGGTTTTTCCAATCGAGATCTCCGTAAAGTTCTGTTTTTGATTAATTGTTCTTGTTGTCTGTTTAGTGGCTTTTGGAATCTTTATTGAAGGGGAATCCATGATAGGTGTGGTTTTGGTACGTTGTCTAGTCCGTGGTCCCGTTGAGGATTCTATTTTCATCTCTGTTGTATATGCTGCTGCCATTGCGGAGTCGTAACGTTGTGGAAATTCTAATTGCTTCCTTGTAGGAGAGTTGTCTCAGCATTCCTGGGTCAAAGGAGGTAGCCCGCAGTCCCCAGTTATACGCTGTTCGTGAAGGTGTTTCGAGTCGTTGGCTTCCTGCCGTTCGTGTCAACTGGCTGATGGTGAATGGCAGGTATCTGGACTCTTTTAGTGTGCAGGTAATGGGAGTTTCCTGGGGGGAGATGAGTCACAGCGCTCCTGGGTCAAAGGCAATTGCCCACAGTCCCCAATCGTGTGCTGTTCATATGGGTATTTCAAAGGGATGACTTCCAAGCATTCATTTAAGTCGTCTGGGGACGAGGATACTCAAGGAACAGTTTTATGTTTCGATTGATGCGAGTCCTGGGTCAAAGGCCGATGGCCCGCAGTCCCTGTGTCTCTCGCACTGTCTGCTTCTTGGATTTCTTTTTTTTTTTATTATTGAAGGTGGAATAGTGTGTCTCCCAGGCTTGTTTGTATGAACGTTGATCTGGAAATTAGCAGAGATACAGGAAAGCTCTGCGAGTGACTGGTCGGTAATTCCTCACGGGGGAGAGCTTGTGTAGTTCAGACACTGTTCCGGAAGTTCGCTTGAGTTCAAGGGAGTCCTGTTGAGCGACTACTCGGCGGCTCCTACCGGGAGAGCGGAGTCAGTCTGTGTTAGGCAGAATTGTATGTAGTACCCTTTGGGAACACCACACACAATTAGGACTACAAGTGATAGTACAAATTCACCTTTGGTACAAGCCTGTACTACAAAGTTAAAGTGGTAGCAGTAGCGGAGCAGCCAGACTTATCTCAAGAGTAAGTGAGCAGTATCAGATAGTTACACAAAGGACAGCAATTACTATGATTCAGGCAAACACTGATTCAAGGTTTTCAAGTAAAAGAATATACATTTATTTCACTCTTCAGTTGTATAACATTCCACTATTATAAGCAAGTTAAAAATCACAATCTTAATACACCACGTCCCTTAAATTCCAGACAAGTTAAGCTCACAAAATGAAGTGGGAGCAAAATAGCACTCCAGCAATTTAAAAGGGAGGGAAAGACTACATTATTAGAAATTAAATGAAACTAACAGCTAAGTACTCAGGGCCATTGAACCAGAGGAACTACAGTGATGAAATCAGTTAGGAAAGGCTTACGGACAAAGTCAATGGGTCTAAAGTCTTTTGCTCAAGATCACACAGTTTGCGGTAAAGTTCGTGGTACGGTTTCCGGACCAGGTTGGTTGAGAGAGAAGTTAGTTTAAAGAGAAGAGAAGGACAAGCCCTCGGATTGGAGAAAGATTTCAAACACCTTCACTGTGGTTAAACGAAACGAGCAACCACATTTGCACAGTGCCTTAAAACAGAGAGGGAGCTGTAGCTGAGGTGGATGTTCCTGGTAGTTCCTGCAGGCTCACGGTTCCTGAAGCGACTGTTGGACTGACACAAAGTAGGAAGACTGGAGGGTCCTGCACTACCCACGGAAGAAACCAGCAGCAGAGCAAAACAACCAAAAGGTGCGCTCCTTAAAACCCAAGCAGGGTCCGACCTTCCTGGCTATCCGGCCCACTGTAGCTCTGTACAGCAAATTCGACCAGAGGAGGGGTCCTGGCTTGCAGTTTGGACTAACTGGTTGGTCCCACCAGCTAAAGGGAAGAAGTTTCCTGGAGGATCTTCTCTGTCGTCAGATTCTGAAGATTCGGACCTGGAGCAGGGCTTCACTGGGCAGTTCAGTCGTAGGGGTCCTCTTCTGCCAGCTCCTCGTTGGTTCTTTCGTTCCAGTGGCGACTCCGCCTTTCCAGTCTCAGAGACCTGCTTTTTATGCAGTTTTCCCCCATTCATACAGCCTAGCTGTCAATCACACAGAAGGGTGGCTGTCCTGGCAAGGATAGTCCCCTTAGCCAATCAAACAGGAGTGCGACTTGGGTTACCAAGGGAACCCATGGCAGAGGTCCGAAGATCCCTCCCTCACATCCTGGCTACCCAGACTTTCAGGCGCCTTAAAGAGGGCTTTTGTGCAGAAGCCCGCGAAAAGACGGCGAACAAAGGAATCATCCCCGGTTTGGCGCGCAGAGAAAAACACAAGAAAGACTTTAACAAAGAGAAATGGCGAATAAACCCAGCCAGAGCCAAAATAAAATGCATTTGGTCAAGCAGGATTATGTTCGAGGCCAATATAATAGCCTAAAACATTACCATGTTTATCTAAGATAACCGCGGTAGAAAAGTTACGGTAGTTATCACTGCCACCAGCCACCAAGTCTTGATGTAAAGGGAGCGAAACAAGGCTCCAATAGACAGAGAAAAAGGGATAAGAATTAACCCTTTCCAATACTCCATGTAAGATGGGATGTACTGGATCTGTGGTTTAAAGTGACTAAAATAAAGTTAATGGCAACTTTACCTTTTCTGGGGGACAGTTGTCAGCCCCAGAAAATGGAGTCAGTGGGAAGTCTCAAGGCTTCTGAAGGTGCTGTGTAACACACTTGAAAAATATGAGGCCCTGGAGTAGGTGAGGCTCCAGTGCTCAAGATCACAAAATAAGTGAAAACACACACAGCAAAACATGTAAGAGTGGGAAAAAGGCTCACACTCTTACCAGATGAAAAAAAAAATCCTAGACATCCAGCAAAGCTGCTGAGAGACTCATTAGGTAAGGGAAATCGGCCATTTATGAGAGTTCTCCCTAACACTATGCTCAAAGGGGAAGGGAGGAGGGGACTTTGTAATTTCAGAGAATGGTGAGAGTTAGCAAAATGTTTGTGTGCAGGGTTTGTTTGCCAATTGTTTTCGCACGTCCCCAATCTTCTTAACAATTGCAAGTTTGATCCCACGATCAGAGTGGAGTTATTAACGCGGTGTAGCAGAGCTTGATTTTCTCACCTGTCTTTGTTCCACAGTGTTTGCAGTTGCTGTCGGTCGTGGATTGCAACTGATAAGGGGACGATTGCGTCACGTCTTCCGCTGGGTTTGTGGCTCACTAGTGCACAGCCGTGAAGGGACTGCTGAGACTGCAACACACAGAAGTTCACACGCCGCAACCTGCTCCGTGGAATGAACGGGTAGATGTAGACACATGGCTCCTCCTCGAGGGAGCAACAGGCAAGGAAAGAAGACTGTCGACAATGACTTTGAAATTGGCGCAGTTTTAGTCAGCATCTACTTCGGTGTAGGCGTCTGAGTCGGCAAAGGTGTCGAAGTAGTCTTCTTGTGCTTCTTCAACAGAACCCTAGATGGTCTAGGTTCCAGACTCATCGAAGCCTTCACGTTTTCTCATCAGATAGAGAACTTTCTCGATGCAAAAACAGCTTCAAGCTCGGTTTTTAAGATTTAGTCTTCGACATCCCTTTGTCCTTATGCCGGAGTGATTTTTCTGCCTGTCCGTCGAGGAGGGATTGGAGGGAGGCGCGGAGGGGGTTGGGGGCTGGGAGGATTTTGAGGCCGCATTCTCGACGATTCGAAGCATTTCACTACGAAATGGGTCCCATTTTGCAGGGGAATACGATTTCATAGGACACCCGATTACCTATGTAGAGGAATCACTTGAGGTCGATGGTGACTTATGACGCCTTTTCTTAGACTTCGTTGAAGACGAAGAATGGTGCGATAGACTTCTCGATCAAAACCGTTGATTTTTTGCATCGGGAAGAATCCCTTGACTCATTGGTCTTTTTTGATCTCTTCGAAGGTAACCTCCCCACTGCCAATTTATCTTTACATACCCAAAGAGCCTTCTCTGTCATCGCCCGACAGGACCCACAGTCAGAGGTACGGTGCCCGGAACCCAGACACCACAGACATACGTGCTGGGGGTCGGTGATCAACATTTTCGACCCACAGTATTGGCACTTCTTAAAGCCCGACTTTGGCGTTAAGATGACATTTTTCAAACGAAAGCACAATTTCACTGTAGCGTGTTGTAATTCTTTCGATCGGAAAAACAGAACCGAAGACAACGGGCACAGCATGCGCTAGTTATACTGATGATTACATTGAACGGAGGCCCTCGAGGGACATCGACTTGACGACACTGCGCACAGTGCCCTCAATTATCATAAGATGAGGAATAACTGGGAGGACACAATCCATTCGAAACATACATTTGTGGTGTCGATCTTTGACGTACACATTCCTCAATCCACACTTTGCGCAGTTTGAAGAGGCATCTCTTTTCTTCGGTCATGGTGAAAAGGTGCGAAGTAGGCCCGGGCCTTCTCGAAACTCGAAAATCTACAATGTAATATGATCTTTGCCGACTGAAGCGTGCAGAAAAAAATCTGAAGATGGCCACCAAGGGTAGAGCTTAGGGAGAGGACCGTCATTGGATGGGGCAGTATGACCCAGAGGACAGTGATTGGTTAAGAGGAGAAATACAGTTTTAAAGCTAAAGTGAAAATATTTTTCTTTTACCGAGGATTCCCAGCCTGACAGGGAATATTCATGAGCATGTGAATCCACGCCAGACCTTATGCTGGAGAACCTGAATCACTGGTGTTACTCATTGTGGACTCGTAGCCCTAGAACACCCTCAAACCCTTCCTTCCTGAGACTAAGACCCAACTGCTGTGCTAGCTAACCTAGATTGGGTTTGGCTAACCTTCCAATTTCTTCCCTGTTAACTATAACAGTGCGACCAGGGCTGGTTTTGGGAATGCCTCTTAACGGGGCACGTCTGACTTGATGTTACGCTCTGCTTAAAACTACAGATTCCCCCACCAGAAGAAAAAGGAAAAATCACACTAACAATGCAAATTGGCAGATGGTGGGTGGCCATTAAGAGATCATGGAAATTTACTAGAAAATTATTATGACCATTTATTAGCATCAAAAAACAAAATGGCTGACTTATCTAAAACAGACTAAAAGATTAAACTCGATCCAGGATTACCGATACTTCATGGTGAAGGAGTTAACTAAAAAGGTACGCAAAAGTCAAAGTCCATGTGGCAAACCCTAAATAAACAGAGCCATGGATGTACTCACCAGAAACACAGTCATGCATGCTCTCTGCATCCAATACCTTACACTCTTCAGTCCAGCGGGTCAAAGCTGTGGGGATACTGGAAAGAGTTCCTGTGGACAGAAAAATAGTGAAATATCACAAAAGGTAATAGCTGCATTTGAATTCCCCCATAGCGTCATTCCACCTTAACTCATTGATTTCATCATAGTTGAATGAATACGAGCGGGTCAGTAGAAATTCCTAAATGGTGGTGTGACCATTTTGTAAAATACTTTATATAAAAAGGTGTGCAAGGTACAACAAGACAAAGGAGGGTAAGGGTGAGGGTGTGGGGGTGGGGATGGAGGTGGAGGGGGGCAGGGATGAAGAAAACAAACGGCCCTACTAGGCCTAGTGTCATTTGGATTGTGCAAGTGCAGAAACAAAAAGTGCAGGTGAGAGGGTAGGAGGGAAGTGCTGCTCCGGGGGCGGAAAGAGCCAGTGGGTCATGCAAGTGCCAAGATGAGACCAGGTGGACAAGTGCGAGTGGAAAGCAGAGAGTGCAAGGGAAAGAAGGTCCACGTGCTAAGTGTGAGGGACAGGGCTGGAAGGGCTCAATGGGGTGTAGGCACAGTCAGGCTAATGCAGGTGAGGGAGCCCGGAAGGGCAAGTGTGGGTTGGGGACGGGGAAGGGGTCATGGGAGACCACATGCAAGGGCAGACTGGTCGAGGAGGGGCTGGTGCCCTGTAAGAATCTGAAGGAACCAGGCAGCCAGTCAAAAGAGGTAGAGGGGGGGACATTAGCAAGGGAGGGGGAGAGGGAAGGAGGGTCTTGAGAAGCTCCCAGAACTTAAGGAGATTCGGCTCAAGTCTGAGAGGGGCAGGGAGGCCATTCTAGAGGGAGGCACCTACGGAGGAGAGAGATCTACCACCCCCTCACTCTCTGCATGGAGAAGCGTCTGACATGTAGAAAGTTGGAACTAGAAGATCGAAGGGCTCTAGCAGAATGTTTTGTAGGGAGTTGGATGTAGCCGAGTCCCAAGCCCCAGGAAGTCTTGCAGATGATGCAGAGGGTCTTGAACTTGATCCACACAGCGACCGGGAGCCAGAGGAGAGATTTTAGGGCTGGAGAGATGCGGTCCCCGAGCCCCCGGATAAGTCCCCCAGTCCTAGTCTTGATTAGTTAAAGGGGGCGAAGGGAGGAGTTAGGCAGATTGAGGAAGAGGTTGTGGCATTAGTCCAGCCTGGAGAGGACCAGAGCTCTGGAGTGGAGTCTAGCAGTCTTTGCAGCGAGTGCCCTGTATTTTTATTTTCCTCTCCAGTCTTTCTAAGATCTTTTTACACAAGGAGGAGTCTATCCAATAAGAACTCCCAGAGACCGCAGAGTGGAGCCGAGTGAAGGCAAGCAGTATGAGCAGTCCGTGCAAGTTCGCTGCCGTGAGATTCGGCGGTAACTTCTTTTTTGGAATAGCACTGCTACTTTCACTTGCCCGTTATATCCTTGATCTTACCTTATTGTTGTGCTGCTCTTATATACTAAACTGCCACAATAGTACTGTTGTGGTCAGCCCTCTGGATTGTTCATATGAGGAGCGTTTCACATGATGACATAGTGCCGAAGTGTGCTCTGGAGACTGAGTTTCTGGGGGACGGGGGGGAAAAGGGAGAATACCTCTGAGGAGGTACAGCTGAAAGTGGGACTTTGCAAGCCCTGTGATGTGAGGAGAAAAGGAGTTGAAAATGACACCAACGTTTTTTGAATCACAGGAGGGGGCCCATGGAGGGTGGACAGGGTGTAGGAGGGAAGGAGGGAGCTGGGGACCCAATGAGAAGGATCTCGGTCTTACTGGGATTAAGGCAGAGATTGTTAGCAGTGTAGCATGCCTGAATAGCAGACGGTCAGGAATGAGAGAGGAGGCAGCAGTGGAGGGCACCTTGAAGGAGAGTTGCGTGTTGTCCACATAACACTGGAAGTTAGGATAGAAGGTAGAGATCAAATGGACTAGAGGGGCAAGGTAGATGTTGAAATGCCATGGCAAGATGATAGAGCCCAGAGGGACACCATAAATGGAGAGTGAGATGGAAGAGAGAAAAGGGCCCAGCTGAACCTGGGAAGATCGGACAGAGGAAAGCGGTAAACCAGTCCAGAGCCAGGTCCGTGATGCAAAGCGTATCACAGAGCCAATTTATAAGGGTGGCATGATTGACCATATGAAAGGCAGAGGAAAGGTCAAGAAGGATGAGAACAGAAGAAGAATTGGAATCGAGATTAGAGAGCAAGTCTTCATGGGTGTTCAGGAGTGCAGTTTCCGTGCATCTGGCTGCTCTAAAGCCAGACACGTGGTCGTGGAGACAACCAACAGATTCAGCGTGGTGGATAAGCTTCTCCAAGCGATTGCATAGGAAGGGGGTGATGGAGATAGGGCGGTTGTTAGCCAAACAGGAGGGGTCGGCGGAAGCCTTTTTGAAGAGAGGGTGCACAAGGGAGTGCGCTTTTGGAGCAGTGGGAAGGATCCAGAGGCAAAGGAGTGATTGCAGAAATCAACAAAGGCTGGAGAAAGGGAGGCAATGTCCTTGATAGTTCTACAGGAGCAGAGAGCACCTGTTTGAATGAGACCATCATAGCGCTGACTTGTCTAGAGACATCAGGTGATTTCGGAGAAAGAGGAGAGAAGGTGGGAAGGGTAGCCAAGGAAGGCCTGTGATCGGGTGAGGGAGAAAGGAGTCGTGTAGAGGAGAGTGAGGACAGGATGTCCTGAGTTTTAGTAATGAAGTGAGATGCCAGTGCAGTGCAGAAGGCCAGGGAAGGTAAAGGAGAAATGCAGTAGGATTCTTTAGTTCCTTGCAGATTGAAAAGTTCAGCCGTGTTGTTAGTGGCCCCAGAGATGCAGGCTTGGATATAGGCCCTCTTTTTTGAGCAGATGGATAGTCTGTATTGCCTTTGGAGCAGGCAGCGAGCCAGTCTCTCAGAGGATGTGCTCGAAGCATGCCACTTCCGCTCAGAAGCTCTGCACTTGCGTTTCAGAGAGGCCAGGTCAGAGTCATAACACGTGTTCGGTCTTGTTTTCTGCGCAGGAGTTCATGTTGGACTCCTGGCGGTGCGGCTCTTCCTGTATTTGGTTTGGTGAACTGACCCTTAGAATACCTTTATGGAACCCATGGGTGGGAGTACGACCCTGTACTCCTAGTGTGTTTTCGGGCACCTATGTGTGGCCCAGAGAGTAGAGTACAGGCTGATGGCAGCTCTGTGCAGAATTGACAGATGCCCTGAGCATCCCCCATTTTTCAGGCCCGGTCATTGGAATCAGAGACAAGATGGCCCCCCCGTGGCCTCTTGCCTTCCATCACCTGTTACCTTGGTTTTCCCGAAGTTCCGGGAAGCCCTGACTCTGTCCCTTCCCCCTGACTGGCTGTTGGGTGGAAGCTCCATATATGGTAGTGTGAGGAAGTGCCGACCAGACTGGCTGGAGCCTTCCCAACGACTATGTTGTGGGTAGGCCCGTGGGGTGGGAATCGGGCGAATGGAGTGTGTGACGAATATGCATTCTGTGTTAGGGGTGCCTAGTATCTGGTGTTTGACACAATGACAGACAGCCCTGCTCAAAACTGGTATGAATGCAGTGTGTAGTGCTGAATGGCAGAGTACTTGTCCAAATCCACATTCTGTGTTGCGATTTTCTGGATGGAACAGAATGGCCTGAATGCACCGTGCGCCTGATTGGCTGCCTGAATGCTCTTCTGAGTGATTGGTTGCCCGAGTGTGACCCAGCAGAAGTAATGGGAGATCAACAGTATATCTGGGGGCCTCTCACTGCTAGAAATCGTTCAGAAGCTGAAGTTGATACTTGATGCTTCCTCTCGAAGCGGAGCCAGAAGAAGAAGGTGGTGAACCTCGGTTCCCTTCCTTGCAATCTGAAAGCGGATGTGCCTTCAAGAACTGATCCAAGAGAGGACCTGGCTAGGAGACCTCTCCCCGAACTAAGAGGGACCATCGTGCACCAGCTGATCTTTGCCAAAGCTCCCTGGTAGACAGACCTACGAAAGGCTGCCGACCGGAGAAGGGGACCGCTGAGGAGAACGAAGAAAAGCACCGGACACCCGTTCGCCGACGACCGCCGCTGCCGACCGGATCCGCTTTGCCCCCTTTGCCTAAGAATATTTGATCCAAGGACTCCCTTGTTCATCATCATCATCATCGACCGCTTTCATACGGCTGGAGAAAGTCAAGGCCACTGACGATGAGGAGAATCCGCCGGTGAGTTCCCCGCCACCCGTAGACCGCAGAGACACCGGACGACTCGATGCCCTTGCTGGACCAAAGTTTTTCAGTAACTCTTTGCGGATACGAACACTCGTCGAGGTGGCCCGCACGCCTCAGCTTGCAGGACGTTTTCGACCGATGGTCAACTAGCACCGCAAGAACTGAAGTTTCTGCAGAAATGACAGCGATCACCCTTTTTCTTCACCGAATCTCGATGACCCGTGGCTCCTGCCCGAAAGGGAGTGCACTCAAGAAGGGCCAGTCGATGACTCATCGAAGAACTCTACGTAACCAGGTACTTTGGGGCTGTAGACCTATTTAGAAAGGAAATAAGGCTCTTGAGAAAACTATATGGACTGGGCTTGTACAATATGTCTATTTACAGGTTGCCCAGCTGGGGCGGATCCTCATACAGAACTGTGACTTAGTAGCGAAAGTACTGTTCTGCCCAACTGTTCTGACCCATTGTTTTACTCCTAAAGTCTATTGTTGGTTCACTGGATTTATTGATTTGTGTGACATTTAAACTAAGCCTAGTTAATGTACTTTAAAGGAATAAAATTAACTGTGGTACCACGTAGAAATGTGTATATATTTGCCATTGTAGATTAACGGAGCACAAAGTGAGTTTTTGTGATTGTGTATATAACCTCGAACCTTAATTATATAAAGACTGTATTTTAACTAATACAGTGTGTGGACATTCCTTTCTGGGTGCTTGGGGACTACACTGTACTTAAGAACCAGCCCGCATCATCTCCTGAGTGCTAAGCCTTGGTTGCTCGACCACGATACAAATCGAGAATCTTGGCTGGGGTACTCTGTGCCTCTCCTCTGCCATATAGAGAGCAGGAGTACAGACACCCTCCTCCGGTCCTTTACAGCCGGCTTCCTGCAGATCCTCATGACAGTGGCAAGGATGTCCAGAGTGTTGGCGATGGAGAGTTGAAGGTTAGTAAGGGCTGTGTCAGAGTGAGTCAGTTGCATGGGTGGGAGGTGGAAGGAAGGTGGCAGCAAAAGCAGAAACGGACACTCGCTTGATTGGACAATTGACTGAGAAGGAGACTGGTAGTGCAGGCGGGGACTTAGCCGGGGACCCAGGAGATCCAGGTGAGAGGACAGGAGAGCATGATCAGACCAGAAGAGCGGTGTAGTGAGAGTTGGCGATGGGAATGTCTGCTGAGACGAGAGTATCCAAGGTGTCCCTGGCTGAGTGCGCCAGACCCGAGGGAAGAATGGAAAGAGTCACAGAGGATGCAGAAATGTTCAGAAGTCGCATTAGGGGAGTCGAGGTGAATATTGAAGTCTCCGAAAAGATGCTTGGAAATGGAGGCGAGAAGAGGGGAGGTCAAACCACTCAGAGGAAGACAGGACCAGGGTGCCTGTAGATGGTGGCCAGAGTCAGCGAGAGGGTAGGAGAAACACTGAGCCTGGAGCCAAGGCATCTGAAGGAGTAGGACAGAATGGGTTTGATAGTAGCAGGGACCCATTCAGGGAAGATTAGGGCCACTCCGCCCCCAGACCGATTGGGCCTGGAATTAGAGAGGATCTTGTGAGAGTCTCAAAACTCGTGACAGAGCTGGCTGTGAACCACGTCTCGGTGAGAGCGAGGACGTTGGGGTCTTCAAGGAGGTGGCAGATGTCAGAGGGGTGTTTGACGGCAGAGCGAGAGCTGAGAGTAGCTAAGTGGAGCAGGTTGCCACTTTTGAAGGTCTTTCGAGGAGGGTACAGGAATGTGGAACACCTGTCGGTGGAGGCAGAAGGAGGAGTGGCAGGACTAGGGAGGATGTTGATGAGAGACTGAAGACGCCCATCAAGGAGGAGGAGATTGGGCTGAGAGCCTTGGACCATGACTGTGCCATTCAGGTAGACATTGATGATGGCCCTAGAGGAAGGGAAGTATGCAAAGTGAAACCCTGTGGGAGACTACACCAGTCTTGTCCTCCTGGTATTAGCTAACCCAACTATTGGTATAGGTCTGTACTACCCAAGTTGGTAGAGTGACTGAGTAGCCAGACTTCTCTCAAGAGGGGTAAATGTGAGCTGTAGCATTGAAATCCACAAATACAAGTATACAAATAACACTCAGTTTTCTAGTAAAATAATTATTTATTCAACAGTCAGTTTTAAATAAGCCTTCTTTAAAAAGGGCAAAATGCAACAATAAAAATACACTTCATAAATCTTTCTCAGAATCAATATAAGCAAGTAGTTACTCTTGAGATGCTTCATACACACTTCCTAAACCCTGATGTGACTTCAATTACTAGGACAGTATTGGCATTTATATCACTTTTTGTACATGGTACACTTCTGAGGTTGTGGAAAAGGTTAGGGAAGGAAAAAGGTTAACACGTTCTCAGAGCATGTGAGTACTTTTCAATCTCCCAATGAAGCCTAGATTAGATCTTTCCCAGCAACACAAGTTAAACTTATACACCATTTATGAGGAATAGTTAGAATCAAAGTCAATGGGTCAGAAGAATCTGCAGAGACGGGACAGCCAAAGTCAATTTGAACAATGTTTATGGAGGTGAGGCACTTCTTTAGATAGCACAAAGTTTTGCACAACGTTTAGAGAGTTTGTAAAGAAATCACTGTTGGGCCACAATCTGTTCGGCTTGTGAAAGGAGGAGCCGAGATCAACTCTGTAAAAAGCAGCTACTGCAAGTCTCAAGTGAGATAATGCAAGCTACAGACAAAAGAGGTAAGTACCCCTTAGTCAAGACAGTACCCTAGGTTTGAAGAAGAGGATTCACTTGGCTTCTGTTTTGGTTACATTCTTGCAGATCCTGGGTTCCTGGGCCTCAGTCATGGGGACAAGAGGGAGGACTCCTGCACTGTATGCAGTACCCTTTGGGTGCATCGCAACAAGCCTGACCTCCTGGCAATAGGAACCCACCCTTTTGTATAAGCTTGTACTACACAGGTTGGTAGTGTGTTGAGCAGCCAGGCTTATCTCAAGGGGGTCAATGTGAGCTGTAGGGGAGTTACACAGATTCACAGTGACAAGTATTCAATTAAAAACTTCCACACAATGTTTCTTGAACAATTATTTATCAGTTACAGTAAGCCTTCTTCAGAAGGGAGCAATACAGGAGCAACACACAACTACACTCCAAAACAACACATTCTTAGATTCTAAATCAGTAAAGACCCTTTTGGGATGGCCCACAGCCACAACCTACACCCTCAGGTGACTTCAATAGTTAGGGTAGTGGGGACATTGATATCTTCCTGTTGGATTTAGAATATTCTTAGGAATTGGTCAAAGAAAAAGGTTATTTAGAACAAACAAGAGATCACAAATATTCTTAAGCAGGCAAGGAACAAGTTACTTACCTGTAACTGTTGTTCTCCAGCATGGGTCTGGCATGGATTCACATGCTCATGAATATTCCCCGTCGTCAGGCTGGGAATCCTCGGTAAAGAAAAAACCAGTATCAGTTTCGTTTCTGATCTGTCTTTCGTAGTAATAACCAATCACTGGTCTCTGCGTCATACTGACCACAGCCAATGACTGCCCTCTACCTAAGCCCCGCCTCTGGCAGCCATCTTCAGATTTGGAAGCACGTGAAGTGGCAGTATGACCAAGTGAAGAGCCGCAGAGGGGTAGGCGGGAGGGTTCGCATGTGAATCCATGCCAGACCCATGCTGGAGAACAACAGTTACAGGTAAGTAACTTGTTCCTTCTCCAGCATGGGGTCTGGCATGGATTCACATGCTCATGAATAAAGAATACATAGCAGTACACACATGCACAACCACGGGAGGTGGCAAAGGCTCAACATTAAGCATCACATCAACTCAACATCAAGCATCTTACCTCCTCACCAGGCTCACCTCAGGCGAACAGGTTGCGCAGCACTGCTTGGCCGACCCTGGACTCCTCCCTGGAATCCCGGTCGACGCAGTAGAATTTCGTGAAGGTGTGCGTCAACCTCCACGTAGCAGCCCTGCATATGTCCAGCAGGGGCACACCAGATAGGAACGCCGTGGTAGCTGCGATCGCTCTGGTGGAATGGGCTCTCGGACGGCCAGGCAGCGGTCGGTTTGCCAACCGGTGACAGCACATGATACAGCCGGAGAGCCATCTGGAGATGGAAGCCTTCGAGAGAGCCTTCCCCTGATTGACAGGTCCAAAGTTCACAAAGAGTTGTGACGTCTTCCGAAAACCCTTCGTGCGGTCCACGTAGAACTTCAGCGCTCTAGCTACATCCAGCGAGTGCAAAGTCCTCTCAGCCGGCGACGAAGGCGACGGGAAGAACACAGGTAACACCAAGGGTTCGTTGAGATGGAAGTCCGACGGTACCTTGGGCATGAAGGAGGGGTGCGTCCTGAGCACCACCCTCGTGTTGTGGAAAGTCAAGTACGGGGCCTTGCAGGAAAGGGCCTGGATCTCTCCCACTCGTCGTGCGGAGGTGATGGCCACAAGAAAAGCTGTTTTCCACGATAGAAACTTCAACGGGGCCGAGTGCAGAGGCTCGAACGGAGGTCCCATGAGCTTGGTCAGCACCACGTTGAGCTCCCAGGCCGGGGCCGGAGCCTTCACTGGCGGGAACGATCTGAACAGTCCCTTCATGAACTCTTTCACAAGACGATGAGACCACAAGGACGTCCGCCCCGTGGTTCTGGTGTATCGGGAGATAGCAGCAAGATGAATCTTGATGGACGCGTGTGCCAGACCAGCTTTGGCCAGCGTCAGCAGGTACGGCAGTACTTGGGGAGCCGTAATCCGTAGAGGGTTAATCTTCTGTGTGCGGCACCAGACAGAGAACCTCTTCCATTTGTGTCCGTAGCATTTAAGAGTCGAGGACGCCCTGGCCTTTGCAAGAACCTCTCTGCAATCGGCCGGTATGTCGTATCCTCCAAACTCTAGCGCTGCAGGAGCCAGGCCTGCAAGTTCAGCGACTTCGGGTCGTGGTGGAGGATGGCGCCTCCTTCCCTGGAGAGTAGATCCGCGTCCGCCGGCAGCTTGATCGGCGGGGACGTTGACAAGTCCAGCAAGTCCGGGAACCATATCTGCCTCGGCCACGCAGGTGCGACGAGGATCATCCTGCACCGTGACCTCTTGAGCTGGTTGATGAGCCGGATTAGCAGGGGCAAAGGAGGGAACGCGTAGAGGAACAGGCCCTCCCAGGGGAACGAGAAAGCATCGCCCATGCTCCTCGTCTGGGGAAACCTGCTGGCGAACCTCCGGCACTTGGTGTTCGTCGCCGTCGCGAACAGGTCGATCTGGGGTGTGCCCCACCGTCGGAAGAGGCGATCCACCAGATCCTGCCGTAGTTCCCACTCGTGGCACGAGCGCAGCTCCCTGCTGAGTGAGTCGGCGATGGTGTTTTTTATCCCTGCCAGATGAAACGGCACCAGAAAAATCCCTTGGGCGACGGCCCAATGCCACAGGTCCTGCGCCTCCTTGGACAGCGCTGGGGACCTGGTTCCGCCCTGTTTCCTGATGTAAAACATGGTGGTGGTGTTGTCGGTGAAGATCCTCACCACCTTGCCCCTGAGGGACGGAAGGAAGGACCTGAGGGCCCAAAACACTGCACGGAGCTCCAGGATGTTGATATGCAGGGACTTCTCCGTCGGGAGCCAGAGTCCCCTTGCGTGCAGATTTTCGGTGTGCGCTCCCCACCCTTCCAGGGAGGCATCCGTGGTCACAGTCTCCTGGTGGGCTGGGGCCTGGAAGTCCATGCCCGCCGTCAGATGCGCACGGGTGCCCCACCACCGTATAGCTCGTCGGAAGCTCTCGTCGAGCTTGATCCTTTCCTCGAAGCTGCCCGTCGTCTGGATCCAGCGCGCATCCAGGAATTCTTGCAACGGGCGCATCCGGAGCCTGCACATGGGAATGAGGTAGATGCAGGAAGACATCATCCCGAGGAGGGACTTGATGGACCTCACTTTGGCCGCGTCGGCCACCAACATCCGTTGCACCTTGCCCAAGATGGTCCTGGTCCTCTCCTCCGACGGGGAGGCCAGAAGGGACACTGTGTCGAGCCTCGCTCCCAGAAACAGTGCGACTTGCGCGGGCACCAGGTGGGATTTGGCGTAGTTCACGGAGAATCCCAGGTCCGTGAGGAGTTGGACGGTCCTTGCCGTGTGGACCACGGCGAGCTCCCTCGTCTTGGCGCGGATGAGCCAGTCGTCCAGGTAGGGGTAGACGTGAATCCCCTCGCGGCGCAGCTGCGCCGCCACCGGTGCGAGGCACTTGGTGAATACCCTGGGTGCCGACCGTAGTCCGAAGGGAAGGGCTTTGAACTGGTAATGACGCCCTTGGACCACGAACCTGAGGAATTTCCGGTGCCCCTTTAGGATGGGAATGTGGAAGTAGGCATCCTCCAAATCCAACGACGATAGGAAGTCTCCTTCCTCCAGCTGACCGAGGACGTGCTGGAGGGTGACCATCCGGAACTTCTGCGCCTTGATGAACTTGTTCAGACGTCGCAGGTCTAGGATGGGGCGCCATCCTCCCGTCTTCTTCTTCACGAGGAAGTATCTCGAGTAGACTCCGGAGCCCCGAAGCCTCTTTGGGACGAGTTCGATGGCGCCCTTCCTGAGCATCGCCTTTACCTCCAGGAGAAGTTGAGGGGCGTGAAGTTCTTTCCTGGCCACGGGGGGGACGCGCGGGCACCTTCTTTGAAACTCGAGCGCGTGGCCCCGGGCCAGGGCGTCCAGCACCCATCGGTCGGTGGAGATGGACTTCCACACGCTGACGAAGCCCGCCAGCCGGCCTCCCACCGGGGTGCTTCGGTGGGGGCCCGACCCCACGGCCGGTTCAATCCTGCTTGGACGCGGCCTTGCCGCCTTGACCTCCTTGGCGACGACGGCGGGGTCCGCTAGACTTGCCTCGTCCTCTGTAGGCCTCTTGCGACGACGAGCGGGCCGCTTGACGGTAGGAAGCGAAACCGCCGCCGGAACCTTTGGAGGCACCCTTGCCTCCGCTGCTCCGAAAGGGCGTCCGTCGTTGCTGCAGAACTCCAAGGGCCCGGGCCGTCTCAGTATCCGCCTTGATGGCCTGCAGGGAATCGTCCACCGTCTTCCCAAACAGATTGTTCCCGTCGAAGGGCATGTCCAGGACTCTGGTCTGGACGTCCTGCCGGAAGTCCGTAGCTTTGAGCCATCCACGACGTCGAAGGCAAACGCCGTTGCCCAGCTGGCGGAACCCAGTGTCGGCGATGTCCGTCGCCACGGTGATGGTGTGGTCCGAGGCCACCTCACCTTCCTGCAGGATCTCCAGGGCCTCCGCCCTCTTGTCGTCCGGCAGAAAATCCAGCAGGGGAGCTATCTTGTACCAGAGCTCCCTGTCGTAGCGAGCCACGATAGCCAAGGCGTTGGCCGCTTTAATCGTCGTCGCTGCCGACGAGATGACTCTACGTCCCATAGCATCCAATTTCCTTCCCTCGCCGTCCGGCGGGGAAGTCGATGTGGAGGCCGCACCCCCCCCCCCGCTTTCTTCCTGGCCGCCGCGGAGACGACGGAATCCGGGGTAGGCTGCGCCCGGAGGCACAGGGGGGCCGTGTCCGGGACCCGGTACTTTTTCTCGTACCGGTCTCTTCTAGCTGGCGTCGTGGAAGGGTTCTTGAGGAGGGAAAGGCCCTCATCCC
Source organism: Ambystoma mexicanum (assembly GCF_040938575.1). Taxonomy (NCBI): domain Eukaryota; kingdom Metazoa; phylum Chordata; class Amphibia; order Caudata; family Ambystomatidae; genus Ambystoma; species Ambystoma mexicanum. Next base: position 1,164,605,225 of record NC_090923.1, read on the forward strand.
AAATGTCGTCCAACAGAGGCACTGCGAGGACCGTCTTCCTCTTGGCCTCGCGCCGCTGATAAAGGAAGCCTTCCTTTTTCTTCTCCTCAGGGCAGAGTTGGAAAAGCTCGGAAGCCCTGGAGATCATGGAGTGGAAAGATCCGATCTCGTCGGGCGGAGAAGCCCTGGCGGGAGGCGACGACGGAAAATCCTCGTCGTCCGTACCCGTCGCTGCCGTGTCAGTCCCCGTATCATCCCCTCGGGTGGACGGGGAGGAGGGCTGGACGGGGCGCGACGGTTGAAAAGGAGGTGGTGGATGGATCCTTCTTTTCTTGGTAGGGGGGACACCAGAAGGTCCCGGTTCTGGATCCCCCGACGGGAGAGGTTCCTCCGTCGGTAACGGTAGCCTCGTCCTTATCTCGGAGCATAAGGACTGTATGGCCAACAAAATGGCCGCCGAGTTGTCTTGCGGCGCTGGCAGAGGGGAATCCGACGGGCGAGCAGGGGCCCCGTCGGTATCCTCGACGATGTCGTCACCTGCGTCGGGGTCCATTCCGACGGGCTGGCCTTCTTGCACGCCTAGGCCGTGGCTTAAGACCTCGATCAGCTCCTCTTCTGAGGTTGAGGCCGAATCTACGACGACGCCCTGCCCCCCCTTCTTCTTCCCCACGGAGGGTTTCACGGGGGTCCTATCGATGGGCACAAAAGAAGACTCCCTCCGAGGAGGCAGGGAGATTCTGGGCCCCGAGGTCGCCACCAATGGTGTAGCCTCCACAGGCTGAGCCAGGGCCGCCGCGACCGTTTCGATAGAGGGCTTGGTCGGATGGATCAAGGCCTTCACCACCTTAGGTGCGCTCACCGCCTTATCCTTGAGGGAGGGGGCACTGCCACGCTCCTCCTCTGCCTTAGAGCTCGACCGGGGCCTCTCCAGGAGCTTCGCCGGGTGCTCGGCCTTCCTCTTACCCGACCCAGAGCGTTGGCTCGTGGTTGATGGTGCCGGGGAGGGTGCGCCCTGCCTGGCGCCCGTAGAGCCCGACCGTTCGGCGCTCCCGGTGCCAGCGGACTCGCGGTGCTTAGCCTTATGTTGGGCCCCCGTCGCCGGGGCGCCCTCAAAGGTCTTAGAAGACCGCTCGGATTTCTTCTTCTTCTCGCCAGACGGGCTCTTACCCTCCAGCCAGTTGGCGAGACGTTGATGGCGGTCCTTCATGGTCCGTTCCGACATGTTGCCGCAAAACGCACAGTCCTTCTCCACGTGCGTCTTGTCCTCATGAAGGCAGTAAAGGCAGAAAGAGTGTTCGTCCTCCTTAAAGACGTTCTGCAGCTGGCATCCAGGGCAGACCCTGAACAGCTTTCCGGGCGTCGAGCTTCCCTTCTCCTGGGCCATCTCCGAGACCGGGCCTGAGAAGCTTCTGGAGTCCTCCGAAGTGTAGCTCGACGAAATCTTCACCCTTGAGGGGCACAGACGAATCCGACACGGGTCCCCGTTGATCGGATGTAGGATCGGTGGAGCTTGAGGCTCTTTTGACCGAAAGAATCGAAGTTTTTTGTGAAAAAGCGCGAAAAATAGCACTAACGCTCGAGAGCAATAGCACGAGGATCCCAACACATGAACGTGCGGTAAAAATCTGAAGATGGCTGCCAGAGGCGGGGCTTAGGTAGAGGGCAGTCATTGGCTGTGGTCAGTATGACGCAGAGACCAGTGATTGGTTATTACTACGAAAGACAGATCAGAAACGAAACTGATACTGGTTTTTTCTTTACCGAGGATTCCCAGCCTGACGACGGGGAATATTCATGAGCATGTGAATCCATGCCAGACCCCATGCTGGAGAAATTACTTCTAGATCCCCTAAGCAGAGTCATTCAGTATAACAGGTTAAGCCAAAGTCAAAGGGCAAAAGTCCATATGAGCTGAAGCACTTCTGGAAGGTAAGTAGGAAAAGCCTTTGCACAATGTTTTAGAAGTCTTTGAAGAAAAGAAGATTCAATGTGTGGACACAAGCTATTTGGGCTTGTGAATAGTAGAAGATGCAAGCAACTATAAAGTAAAAGGTAAGTTTTCTCAGACTTTACAGTACCTTTGGATTGAAGAAAAAGTGCAGCAGATTATTTCTGTTCCTGTGCGGCGCTGCAGATCTCACTGTTCCTGGGCCTCAGTCGTGAGGACAAGAGGGAGGACTTCTGCTGACTCCTGCACTGCAATGGGACGGTCATCGCTCGCAATCATCAATCTTCAAACAAGTGGCACTTCGGTGTTTCAGCTCCTCGCAACTACCACAAATAGCAACACTGCAGGTTCTGGCTGTCGACATGGACTTTTCTTGCTTCTGGGGTCCCACACTCTGTTGAGGGGGCTCAGGCTTGGTCAGTCCTGCTTTCGGGGAGTACAGAGGGTTTTCCTGGAGCTCTAGGCCAGCTTAAAAGAAGCGCATACAATCTGGTGTTCCTCTCCCTGGTGTTTCGGCTTCCCGCAGCAACTCTGTGGAAATTCAACCAGCTCCGAGATGTCGTCCAGGTGGCTTACTTTGGAGTTGATTGGTCCCAGCAACTCAAGGAAAGTCGTCCATGCAGGGGCTTCTCTGTCGATACAAATTTGGAGTTTCAGCACAGCAGCAGGGCTTCACCGGGCAAACCAACAGTCCAGGAGTTGCAGCAGGCGTCCTCTTCAAGTTCTTCTTCGGTTTTTTGTGCAGTGGTCGACTGCCTTCCAAGCCAAAAGCCTAGCCTTTTATTCAGTTCTCTCCTATTCATTCCAGCCTAGCTGTCAGTCAACCAGCAGGGTGGCTGTCCTTGCCGGACAGTCAGCCGGCCAATCACTACATAGTACATTTAGGTCATTAAGCTAGCGGAGTGGGGACATGCATGATTGAGGCATCCTCCCCCCGCCCTCCGGTTATGGAAGATAAAGTTAGGGATTATGGGTCTCTCCCTGGGCTTTTTGTTTCCAGCTGGATCTATGTTTCCTGGTTGTTTCCTTGTGGTCCAGGACTCAAGAGCTAAGTTTTCTGAATTCTAGGTGATCTCTTGTATTGCGTATGATTTTTGGTAGGCCATTCCAAGTTTTTGCTGCCAGGTGAGAAAGGGACGATACTCTGAATTTTCTTTTATTGTATGGTGTTCTACCAACGAATGTGTGATTTTCTACCACAGCCCATGTTCATAGACCCGGTTGTGCACAATAGGTGTAGGGGTGAAGGGGTGGGTGTGTGTGTGTGTGTGTGTGTGTGTGTGTGTGTGTGTGTGTGAGCGTGTGTGAGCGTGTGCGTGTGTGTGAGCGTGTGTGTGTGTGAGAGAGAGAGAGAGAGCAGGAAGTGTGCGAGGAGTTTACCTCCCTTCTCTTTGTCTGCCTGAGTACCTTAATGAGACCAGCTCCCACTGGGTGTCTGGCTGTCCTGATTGAACAGCCATATGCCCCTTACTGTAAACTGCTGAGAGCGATTGCAGAGGAGTGTGCTGAAACAGAATAAAAGGTGAGGTTCCTGAGGTGAAAGGCAAGTCGACCGTTTGATAAAGTAACCGAAGACGACGACCAGAGACGCCGGCAGACCATTTGAAACTCTGAAGGGACCACTGCTGTCCTGACAATGTTTCCTATGCGACAGAGGACTCCGACTCCTTCCCTTTGACTGGTGGGAACAACCAGTCCCAAGACTAACTTTAATCAGAGCCGTCTCCCGAGGTCCTGTGACTTTCCAGAGCAGCGGAACCCCAATACCAGGAGGCATGCGACCCAATGGAAGTTCATCGTTGTGGAAAGGCCAAATACATCCAATTCTTTGCTGAGCTCCAGGTGAACCTCCAGAGACACAATCCGACCCGTCCAAGCCCCCTCACCAGAGTGCAGGATTTCAGGAGCCGAAGCTTGACCGGGCGATCACGTCCTTTGTTGGTGCTGCAGAAAAGGCGCCAGCAACTGCAGAGTGACCAGAGAAGATGCTGAAATCCGTGCCAGAGGTCCTTCTTTGAGGCTGCTGCTGAGAGATCCCATCTGTTGTCCTGCCTTTCGTCATCAGACCAAAGAATCCAGGGGTCAGGTTCAGTGCTGCCACATCAAGGAGAGCACGTAGAGGTGTCCAGGGCAACCCCCTCTTACCTCCGACCCAAGCTGCTGCTTGTATCCCTTTAACGAGCCCTTTAACCAGGTCCACAATGTTGGTTGTATCGCCATGCATCTTAGAGACTAGAAAATATCCACAGGAGTTTTCGTTGTTCTGCTGCTGCCAAGTCTTTGAGCCCTCTCCAAACTGCCTTTAGCTAGGGTTGCGTTTTGGACTTAAAAAGCTCTGCTGTTCTACAAAGAAACTGCCTCTATGACCTCAAGCCCTGCTAGTCACTAATCAATCTTTTTCCTTCTTAAATGCCATTTTCTTATGTGGTTTTGCTAACTGAATACAATTACTGTATTACTTTGTGTGTGCACGTGAGTGTGTGTTATTACAGATAATACGGTAGAACGGTCATTAGTGTCAAAATGCTCATCAATTGTAACCGCAAGCAACCACAAACTAAGCAGTGAACCTTGAAAAGTGTTCTAAAGTATTCTAAAGTGTTTTGGTTTATTGTGCCAAGTATTTAAAAGTGATTCTTGTGTATATATAATAAATCTATGATTAATATACATTTGAGTGTTTCTTTGAATTGCATTTCTAACTAGGTTCAGTGTACTTACCTACAGATCACATCTTCCTCTTATAAGCCTGACTGAGGTTCCATGAGTAGTACAGACTGATACTAAGAGTTGGGCATCTACAAACCATTGGGATAGTGTTGTAAAGTCTACTTCACAGTGGACTTTGGGAAAACTCCCCCATTAATATTTTTAGATGCTGGAAAGGATCAGGGGGCCTCAATGAAAGCGCTTGGAGCTTACTACCCCCTAGCGCATGTTATCGCATAAAGAACATGTTTTTCTGGGTCAGCAAACTGAAAACAGGAATACATATACTTGAAGGGAAAAGACATTAGAAATCAGTACCAGGTTCCTATCCGCTGGCAGCACATACATTGTAATGTGGAACATGTTCACTAATCCCCAGAGGAACTGCACCACTATAGGCACCCAAAACAGTAACCCTATCCTAGGGGCCTAGGTTTTCAGAAGATGGCTACTAAATAAGACTTTACTGTACGACACTGAAAGCCACTTCTAGTCTCCAAGCGTAGGGGCAAGACATTGGGTCCAGATCACAACCCATGCACCAGGCGCAACAATTACTCCAACAGCAACTGTAGATGGCATTGTTATAGGACTATTTGCAGAGAGGAACACCTTCATAACCTATTCACGCAGGTCACAATCCTTTTACCTCACCCTCTCAAGAAGCAGGCATTGAGATTCAGGGGTGGGAATTGGGACGAAGAACCCGCCATCCCAACTGGAACAAGTCTGCTCTCATTGGGAGGCATTACCAAGGGCAGATGGCCATTTCTAGACAATTGCATACGACAGTCTCTACCACTCCTGTTGCCTCCCAGGCTCTTTGCAATGCCCTTGCCTCTCACTTCATTTAAAAAACCCAGGACATCCTGTCCGCCCTCTCCAGCCAAACCCCTCCTCTCCCCTCTCCATCTGTGCTTGCTGACCCTCCTTTGGCCACCCTCCCACCATCCTTCTCGTCCTTTCCTCTTTTCACTCCTGACGAGGTTGCTAGACAAGTCCGATCTATGAAAGCCTCGTCAAAACAGGTTCATCCCTGTTCCTATAAAACCATCAAGGACCACATTGACACCCTCGCTCCGGCCCTTGCTGATTTTTGCAGCCACTCCTTTGTCCCGGGATCCATCCCCTCCCCTCCCCTCCCCTCCCAAGCACTCATTTGTACATCCTCTTCTCAAGAAACCCACAGCTGATCCTTCTTGTCCAGCTAACTATCACCCAATTTCCATTACTCCCTTTCTTGGCAAACTCCTGAAAAAGTTGGCCATCTCTCAGCTTAACCTTCATTCCAATTCTGTTGGCTGTCTCCATGACCAGCAGTCTTGCTTCAGAGCTGCCAGAAGCACGGAAACTGCTCTCCTGAACACCCGTGAAGATCTGCTCTCCAACCCTGACTCTAACATTCCCCTCTGTCCTCATCCTCCTCGATCTCTCTTCTGCCTTCGACACGGTCAACCATACCATCCTGCTCAACCGTCTCAGTGAAAACCTGGGTATCACTGATCAGGCTCTGGCCTGGCTGACCTCTTTCCTCTCAAATCGACCCTCCCAGGTCCAACTTGTGTCTTGCCTTTCATCTATCTTCCTCTCTACCTGTGGTGTTCCCCAGGGGTCTAATATCTCGCCCTGGCTTTTCAACCAATACCTGGCAACTCTCGACCACTGCATTGCCACTTTCTGCTCAAATTTCCAGTGCTACGCTGACGAAACAACTAATTTCAGAGTGCCCTCTGCCACCTCCTCTCCCCCTCTCATCTCCGATTGCCTAACTGCCATTCAAGATTGGTGTTCCGCCAATGATCTTTGTCTGAATGCCAGCAAGACTGAGATCCTCCCCATCAGCAAACCTTCACCATCCTTTTCCCCCTCACTCTCTGGCCGGCCTCCCTTGGCCCTCCTCCTACCCCCACCTGCGAGGCTAAGAACCTCAGAGTCATCTTTGACTCCACCTTTCCTTCTCCACCCACATCTGAGGTCTCTAAAAAGTCCAGTTTCCGACTGCACCTCCTCAGAGGTACTCTGCCTTTCCTCTCCTTTCCCCAGAAGCTCATGGTATTCCAAGCTCTGGTTCTCTCTAGGTTGGACTATTCTAACAGCCTCTTTCTAAATCTACCTGCCTCTACTCTCCACCCTCTGCAACTAATCCAGAACAGGACTGCAAGACTTGTCCTTGGCCTCAAGCCCTGGGATCGTATCTCTCCAGCTCTGGAATCTCTCCACTGGCTCCCAGTGGATGCAAGGATTAAATTCAAAACCCTCTGCATTGTCCACAAGGCTTTCTGGGGCCTGGGTCCAAAATACGTTCAGCTATCCCTCCGCAAATACCCTCCTCTCGAGCTCTTCGCTCCTCTACCTCCAACTCCCTCAGGGTCAGTCGTTTTTCAAAGAAACGAGCTGGGGGTAGATCTAGGTCTTCGGCTGGGGCCTCCCTCTGGAATAGCCACCCTGCCACTCTAAAACTTGAGGAGAACCATCTCCGGTTTTGGAAGCACCTCAAGACCTTCCTCTTTTCTTCTGCCTTCGCTCCCCCTCTCCCCTGCTGATATGTTCTCTCTTGGCATTGTGCACCTGGCCACCCTCTGTCCTTCAGGCCCATGTACCTGCTCACCCTGCCACCCTCCTGCACTGCCTCCGGGTCACCCCTTGCACTGGGGTCTGTATCTGTACCCATACAGCCCCCCCCCTTTTTATACCTGCACTTATCAGACCTACCCTGCCTGTTGCCTTAAACCTAGCACTTGCAAATTGCTGGCTGCATTACTGCTGTTTGTTGCCTTTATTATTATTTATCTGTTTCTCCTCTGCTTTGCACTTTCCACTTCTCCCTCCTTCCCTGCACTTTTCCCCTTCCCCTCTCCCAAGCAATTGCGCGTTCTCAATGTCACTGGGCCTAGTAAGATCGCTGTTTTGTTCTCCCCCGTTCCCCTCCCTTGCTGCGCTCTGGAACACTTGTGTATGAGCGCAATAGAAATAAAATGAGCGCAATAGAAATAAAATATCAATCAATCACATCCTCTGCGCCCAGTCCAGGCAATCGGATTAGGAGGTGAGGAACCCCCTCAGACTTCTGAGAGCCTGCGGAATGGCAGGAATTAGTGGGACTGCATAGAAGAAATTGAAATTCCACTCCACTACTAACATCTCCTGGTGCCCCTTTAGGAATGGTATCTTTTGGCAAATTGCCCCTCCATAGTTTCTATGGACCCCCAAGATTTGTGCTTTGTTTTTGACTCCGTTCTGACTTTTTGAAGGTAAAGCCTTCAGCTTCACTTCCCCTTTACTCTGCTCATTTGTTATGGGGAAACTGATAAGCCCTTGAGACTATCAGCAATGGTTTCCCTTTAATATTTTACTTGTTTGTATTTTTTTTTTAACATTGCACACAGCCATTTTACAACGCAGAGCAATGGGGATACTTTTGTATCGCCCTAGCTTTTTACAGTTGAGAATTTGGGTTTCTTTTACATGTGCTGTAAGACAAAGAAGGAAGCTGACAGAAAGGTGGAACATTTGTGGCTACAGACTTAAATCCACTGTCCTGTGTCACAGCCTACTTCTATACCTTAAACTACAACTACAGAATGATATAATCCAACAGAGTTTCTTCCCCAGGAAAATGACTCCCTTCTCCTGGTATATGGAGGTCAGTCCAAAAATGTTCTCTTGCAGAAAAGGTGCCAGGAGAATGACTCCCTTACCCTGGCTTGTAGCTATTTAACAGAAAGTTCCTTCTCCCGTGAGAATGACCCCCCCCCTTCTCCTGGTATACAAGTGATGTTCCCACAATGTCCTCTTGTAAACAGATGCCAGGGGGAAAGACTCCCTTCCCCTGGCGTGTAGTTCCAACACCTTGTACAGTCAACTTTCTGGACGAGAAAAATGACTCCCTACTCCTGGTGCTGGTCTGCACTTTCCAATTTAGTTCACAAGAAAGCTATGAGGAATGACTCCCTTCCGTGTACTTGAAAGGATTTACTTTCCTGACCAGGAGCATGACTCCCTTTCTACTGGCGTCCACTTTTCAACTTGGGTTTTTGTTAGGCAGAATCCTGTGCAGTTAATTTAGGGAGCACAACAGAAGATTAAGACTACAGGTATATGCAATACATCCCCTTTGGTATCAGTCTGTACCACAAATATTTAGTTGGTAGCTGTGGCTAAGCAGTCAGTTATCTGAAGAGGGAGATGAGCAGTGTTCAGGGTTTACACAATAGGGCTACTGTACTATGGCACAAGGAAACACTGACCAAAGCTTTGTATTAAAAAGAATATATATATTTATTTTACATACTTCTAATTCAACACATCAATCACAGGTATTCAAGCAAGTTAAATTAGTCACGAAAAGTATAACCAACTCCCTAATTAAATTGTAGACAAGTTTGAGTCAGAGTGAAAACTGAGCGAAATGCTACAGTATAAACTAAGCAGAAATGGCACTAACAATTTCTCAAAAGGGAGGGAAAGGACAAGTTATAAAGAGTTGACCTCTTAAACACTGTAGCAACACTTCCGAAGTGGATTGTGAACCAGTTTAGGCAAGGTAGCACCTTAGCAATTAGTCATACATGGGTGAAAACAAGCACAATGGCACTTATACAATATCTAAGAAGGAAGGAAGAGTGGTTATAAGAGTTTTTGGTGCACCAACACAGTTGAGAATGAACACTGCTCAGCTTCCTCTTGAGATAAGTCTGACTGCTCAGTCACAACTAAATCTTTGTGGTACAGACTGACACCAAAGGGAATTTATTGAATATACTTTTAGTCTTCATCTGCTGTAGTGCTCCCCAAGGGAACTGCAGTGGATTCTGCCTAACAGCGGCCAACCCAGGAGGTAGGTAAAGGATTTCAAACACCTTTAGCAGTACCGCGCGAAACGGGAGGCCTGGCGGAACGATGTACCCGAAAAAGTGGAAGCAGCTCCTGCAGTGGTGGTGGTTCCTGCAGTTCATGTTGTCCAGCAGAGGAAGGGAGGCTCTTGTTGTGAAGGAAGGTTCCAGTTACTGCACTGCCCAGGGAAGAAGCCAGCCGCGGTGATGCCGAAACGGATTCAAAGGTACGCTCCTTTAAATCGCGGTCATGGTGGACGGGTGCCTGGCTATCCGGTCTCCGAGTGGAGGGCACTGGCAATTCGACCAAGGCAGGTCCTGGAAGGCAATTGGCAAACTGGTTGGCCCCACCAGCTCAAGGGAAGAAGGCTCTTGCAGATGAAGATCTCCTCTAGTCTGTTAGGGAGAATTCTCTGTAAAGGCTAATTTCCCAAACCTAGTGAGTCCCCCAGCAGCTTTGCTGGATATTTGGGGTTTATTTTTTTTCTCCTGCCAAGAGTGAGACTCTTTTACTCCCACTCTTAGACACGATTTGAGGTGTTCCTTTATCTTTCCATGTGTTTAATGGGCTATGGGGTATTTTACTCCATATGGTCTCATGTGTTTTTGAAGTGGGTTACACAGCACCCTCCGCGCCGTAACCCAGGGGTGTTGTAGCGACCCCCCCCCAACATAGACTCCATACCTTGGGACTGACTACTGTCTCCCAGGGCATGTAAAGTCACCATTGGCTTTACTAGTCCCAAATTATGAACAGAAGCCAGTACAAACCATCATATTGTGGACGTACTGGTCGGGGCAATTCGATTGCCCTGGGGTCTGTTGTTCGAGGGGGCACGCCTCCGTCCCCCCTGATCGAGTTTTGGCTGGTGGCAGTGGATACTACTTTTTATATTCGACCGCAAATATATCTCAATGGGATTTTCCCATTGTTCGAGGCTACCAACTTTCATTATTTAATTCTTATAGCCTCGAACATACCGCTGGTTTATTTATTTATTAATTCACCGGTTGGTATTTTTTGCCAGAACTCGATTCTAAAATGGCGTTTGTGTTCTCTTCTGTGACTCCAACCCAAGTCGAGCCCTTTGTTCCACTTTTTGGCGGGCTTCTCCACAGAAGCCTCCAAAAGTGGTGCCACTCTGTCTGGGTACCACAGGGGGTGTGGGAGGGGGTTTAGGCACCCTGGACTGAGTTGCCTTGGCAACTCAAGTCACACTCGTGCTCGTGTGACTGGCCCAAGTGGTGAGCCGGCCGGCTCACCACTTAGCATGTTTGATTGACAGCTAGGCTGAATGAATGGGGGTTTGCTGCATAAAATCAGGGCTTTGGGGACTGGAACTTCAGAAGTCGCCACAGGACCTAAGAATCCGAGGAGGGAGAAGCTGAGCAGACCTGCAATGACGACACCACCGGTGGAGCCCTGCTGAACCGTCTCACCACTTTTCCCGACGACAGAGGAGATCTCCAGTCCGGAGAGTCTTCTTCCTTTGACTGGTGGGGATAACCAGTTTTGCCTTCTTTTCACCTTCCTGGAGCATTTCGTGGCCGCCTTGCCCGTGCCAAGCACCCAGGCAACCGAAATACCACGGTTTACCACTACCGCGAAGAGAAGGGTAGTACCTTTTAACCGAAGAACTCTGCGGCTGGTTTCTTCCCTGGCGGTGCAACGACCTTCATCTTTCCTCCATGGTGAGACCTCCTCTTCCTCTTGACGAAACACCGACTTGCACCCACTGCCAGGAACAACTGCCCCCACTGGAGCTTCCTTCACACTTAAGGTACTGTGTCCCGCCTGGCTTCCCATGTGACAGATCGTTCGGGGTGACAGTAAAGCCTCGACCTTCTAACCTGGGTTGGCCTGGGGCAACCTAGCTAACTTTTCCGGACTTTAATTTCATCCTTTTTGTGCAAACTATCTACAAGACTCTTTGGGCATAACCCCACTGTGTGAACCTGGACCCCTTCTGCTTGCTCTCTCCAAGAGTGGGCCTTGCAATTGACTTCCTTGCTCTCCAGTAGAACTCTGCCTATCCTGCCTTAGTGTGGTTCTTGTAAAAGTATTGAAAATTGTGTGCTTCCATAACTCTGCCTTTTTCCCTCCCTTTTTTAATAACTTATTAGAGTGCCATCTTATGTTAAGCGCTCACCTCTGTCTGAAAATAAGTGGTGTTTCTCACTAAGACTTGTCTAATAAGTAACTAGGGTTGTATATATATATGATAGTGACTGTGTGCTGAATTTACTTACCTCTTTTTTTGCTAGTGTAATTTACAAGTGTGCCTTTAAATAAATAATTATATACTTTTACACCAAAGCTCTGGTCAGTGTTTGCTTGTGCTACTGTGTCTCTGTACCTATTGTGTATACTCTATATACTGCTTAACTCTTCTTGAGGGAAGAATGACTGCTCAGCCACAGCTACCAAGTGAATCTGTGTGGTACAGACTGCTACCAAGTGGGTTTACTGCCAAACACCTGTAGTCCTAAATCTTTTGCAGTGGTCCCTAAGGGAACTGCACAGGTTTCTGCCTAACATCGTTGTGTGGAGAAAAGTGGTGAGACGCTGCAGCAGGGCTTCACCGGTGGTTCAGTTGTTGAAGATGTCTTTTGCTTCTCTCCTCTTCGGCTTCTTAGTTCCAGTGGCGACGTCTTGTCCTCCAGTCCTCAGGACCCTGCTTTTATGCAGCAAGTCCCCCATTCATACAGCCTAGCTGTCACTCACACAGTGGGGTGGCTCTCCCGGCGGGAGAACCCTACAGCCTATCAGGGCAGAGTGTGACTTGGGTTGCATAGGCAAACCCTGTCCAGGGTGCCTATTCCCCCTCCCACACGTCCTGTCTACCCCAGACTCAGTGACGCCTAGAGGAGGGCTTCTGTGCAGAAGCGCGCCAAAAGGACGAACAAAGGATCCCCAACCGGGGTTAGGACTATAGAGAAAGACACAAGAAAGAAATTAAATCAAAGTTCTGGCAATAAAAACCTACCAGAGTAAAGTTAATATTAAAATAAACCGGCGGTATGGTTAGAGGCCGTCAGTAAAAGTGGTAGCCTCGAACAATGGGAAAATCCCATAGGAAAATATTTGCGGTCGAATATTTATGGTAGAAACCACTGCCACCAGCCAGAAACTTTTGAGAGAGGGACTGTACGGTACCCCCTCGAAAATAAACACTAGGGAAAAACTATTAACCCTTTCCAGTACTTCCATATTAAGATGGGTTGTACTGGTTTTGTGCATACAGATTGACTAGTAAAGTCAATCGGGACTTTACATGCCCTGGGAGACAGTAGTCAGTCCCAGTGTACTGAGTCTATGTTTGGGGGTCGCTAAGATACCCCTGTGGCACGGCACGGAGGGTGCTGTGTACCACACATGTAAAAAGATGAATCCTATGAGGGTGAGAAAATCCCCATAGACCATAAGCACACAAGATAGCCTAAAACATACACTAGCAATCTGTCTAAGAGTGGGGAAAAAAGGGTCTCACTATAAGCAGGAGAAAAAATAAACCCCTCAAATCCAGCAAAGCTGCTGGGGGACTCTATAGTTAAGGGAAATTAGCCATAGAATGAGAATTCTCCCTAACAGTTTTATTTTGGCTCTCTTCTGTGGAAGTCCCTGGCCCTTCTCTGGTGGGCAGTGGGTTTACCTCTCCCACTGGTACAAGGAAGATTTCCTCAGATGCTTGGCGTTCTCCCTTTGGGATCCCAGACCCTTCTATGGTGGTTAGTGAACGTCTTTGCCACTGGTACGAGGAAGATTTCCTTGGATGCACTCTCCTCTGTGTTTAGGGCCCCGGACCTATGGTGGCACTCAGATAGGCCTTGCATTTGCCCCAGTATGAAGCAGACCTCTTTGCACCCCCACGTCCCTACCAGTCCACGTGTGCTTCCTGTTACATTCTGGGAATCTCACACTGTGCTGGTCTCTCCAGGGACTGGGGTTGGCCTCCTTCCAGCAGCCGTCTGCTTCATTGCGACAACTGCTGCAGCGTCGCGTGTTGTGCCTCCTTGCAGGATCGGCACAGTAAAAGGAACGTGGGGTCCACCTCCTCATGGGGTCACTGCCTCGCCTGCGTTTGATTGGGCTCGGTCCTGCAGACACAGGACCAGTCACAGACTCCCTCAGCCACTTGCAGATATCCTCTGCAGAGTCCTCTTGGGGTAGAGTGCCGGCTCTCAGACAGCGATGGAAGACGAAGATTTAGAATACTCCTTCAGTTTCTACTTTATAGGGCTTACTCCACCCCAACGTAATATCACCTGTTGTCAATGGTCCCTCTGTATTCCTCATGCATCCTGTGAGCTACCTCGTCTCAGTACTAGCACAGTCCGTAATAATGTTTTCTGTGCTCTTCGTTCTAGTATTGTCCGTCTTGGCTGAACCCCTGGTACTAAAGAAATACATTGGGTCCATTGTCAATATAGTGGTTGGAAATGGAAGGGGGGAGGCGCTAAGGAATGTGTGGGTGTGATGCTGTTCAATGAGTTGTATCCTAGGTGATCGTCCTTTTCTCCAGAGGGGGAGTGACTCCCGTTGAGGTCCTCCTGCATTAAATAAACCAGGGGGGGAGGGGGCTATTGGGCAGTGGCTGCACCTCCCTAGCCTCATGGGAAATGGCTTCCACTTGGGGAAAAGTTAAGATACCAGGCAAATCGTCATAGCATCCAAACACAAGCTGTTGACAGAAGATATATTTTTTACCATTTGTGTGCTATTTCTAGTCTGCACGTACAAATTTACTGTGTATGGCTACTAAACATGGCTAGTGCCCTAAAAAGCGACGCCATGGGATTTTTCCTTGTTCTTTGCCCATATTGTAGTTTGACCTTCCTACTTTGCCAGGACAGGAAATCCCATATAAGGTTATGCACTTGCAGGGGAAAGATGCTACTTTCGAGGGGTAGTGCGTGCGTGTTAGTGAGAATTCTCAGTTCTGTGTTAATTCCCTTCTACCTCAGACCTCCAGCTCTTTTGCCGGACTTTAGGACTTTTAATTTTTATCCTGGAGCGAGGGCGACCTTTTTCCCCAAACATATTTTTATCTAATTTGGACACTGTTTCTTTTGGTTTAGGAGTCTGAAACTCCATAGGCATCATCGTTTTGTAATGTATTGTGACGCATAGCACCCTCAGTGCAGTGTCACAGAGAAGTCCTTTGGATTTCTGCTAAGGTTTAAATACCTTATAATAATATTAATTTGGCATTTATATAGCGCTACGAACCCTCAGGTATCTGAGCGCTGCTTATTATTACCCACGGTGTGTGGTGCTCATTTATCGACCTCGGAAGGATGAAAGGCTGAGTTTGGCCCCGCCGGGATTTGAACCTGCGTTAGTAAGCTCTGCACGGATGTCAAAGGGAGCGCTCTACTCGTTGGCCACTTGGATAAACTACTGTTTCCAAGAGTAGTTATGTGAAATTGACTTTACTTCCCTTTTTTTCCTTTGTAGACCCAGCACATACCATCTTACATAAGAGTGGTGGAGGGGTAACCGAGTATCCCCTTTGTCTACATTCTCATGTAACATTTTTATGTTACCCTTTCTACAATTAATGGCCGATGGCAGTGGTTTACTTTTTTGTACCATTGTGTGTTTTTACCGCAGGCTGCATTCTCAGCTGCAGTATTGCACCCATGAGTGCCCATTTTGTCAAAGTGGCTCCGGTCTTCTTTTATTGCAATTTTTTTGTTGGAAAAGTCCTTCTTGAGATTCACTCGGCACGCCAAACCAGGTTTGGTCCCTTTGTTTGTTTTATCTTTGGCGGGATTCACTGGTGAAGCCTACCTCTGGGTCCAGCGTGTCTGGCAGGGTGAGAAGCAAGGGAGGTTCCTGAAACTCCCCGTGCTTAGTCTCCTTGGTTACAGGAATGCACCCAAAGGTGATTGGCTGGCTGCCTGTCCTTGGAGGACAGCCACCCTGCTGTGTGAATGACAGCTAGGCTGCGAATGAATGGAAGAAATTTGCATAAAAGGTAAGACTTTTGCAAGGAAGGCAGAGTCGACCACTGGACAAAGGAACCGAAGAAGAAATTGGAAGAGAAGCTTGCTGCACCCTCCTGGAACGTTGGTTTGCCAGGTGAAGCCCTGAAATTCTAATTGACTAGAGAAGCCCGGAAAGGACAACTTATACCCTTGGGTTGGTAGGACCAATCAAACCCAAGACGAATTTACCTGGAACCCCTCTCTGCTGGCTGTACTTCTCTGCAGGAACCGAGTGCCAGGGGACAGGAACACCAGGACCAATGCATCACCATTAAGGCAGACCCGAGCTCCAGGAAGATCCTTTTGACTCCCTTGAAGCAGGACTAGCCAAGCCTGAGCCACCACAACAGATTGCTGGACCCCAGAAGCAAGTAAAGTCCACAAGGTGTCCAAGAACTGGAGTGGTGCCATTTGCGAGTTGCTGAAACCACGAAGTGCCGCTGATCTGAAGTGTGCCCTTTGCATGCCTGTTAGGGAGAATTCTCATAAATGTGCAAATTCCTCCCACCTTAGAGCCCTCCAGCTCTTTTGGCAAACTTTGGGACTTTGAACTTTTTAATTCTGTTTGTTTTCTGTGTTTATTTCTTTGGTTATGGAGTTTAAACAACTCCATAGGCATCATCTTTTAATTTTTGTCACACAACACCCTCAGTGCAGTGGCAAAGGGAAACCTTTTCAGGCTTTCCTAAGGTTTAAATACCTTCTCTGGGATAAACTACTGTTTCCCAGAGTAAGTAAAGTGAAATTGGATTTACTAGTCTTTTCAATTTCTAGACCCAGCACACACTATAGTAAAATAGAGGGCTGGAGGGGTTACTTAGTATCCCCTGTGTCTAGATAATCATGTAGCAGTCAAATGCTACCCTTTCCTCTCAGAATGGCTGGTGGCAGTGGTTTTACAACGAACTAGCATGATTTTTCCCCGATCGCCAACACCGCTAGCGTTAAATGTTTTTCAAGATGGTGCTTGAGCCTCCTTTGTTTAAACAGGTCCCGGTCTTTTTTCACCATACTCCCGTCCCCTTTCCTCTATACTGTAGGGGCGATTACAACTGAATGTAGCCCCAGGGTGGAGAGGGGGCCCGCCTTAAGAAAACAAGTTCCTTAATGCTGCCTGCCAGAATGCCTCGTCTGACCTGGAGCCAGCATCCCAACAATAGTGCTTGCAAAGAGCAGAGGGGGAGGCATCAGTGGCCGCCCTGCTAATGACCTGCCACGGTACGTGTCTCTGGCGGACGACCGCAGTGGCCTTGGCTCTGAATGTGTGGGCATGCATGTTTGCCGGAGGCGGCTTGCATTGCTCCTCCTAGGCCTCCTTTAGGAGGCCACCATCCACCTTACTACAGAGGCCTTGGGAGCCCGATATCCTGGCCCTGACCCTCCAAGGGTGATAAAGAGCCTCAGACTTGCGGAAGCTCTTAGTCCTGTCCAGATAGAACTTTGGTGCTTGTCTAGCATGAAGACAGTGCAGAACCGTCTGAGCACCTTAGGGTCAGCAAAGAAAATAGGGAGCATGATCTCATTTAGATGGAACGCAGTGACTACCCCAGGTACGAACTAACGCACACACTCACGATGCATTCTGAGGACCACTGTGTCCTGTGAAAGGTAGTGTATGGCTAGATTTCGCCGACACAGAGTGCATACGTAAGGCCCTGCAAGAGGGCGGTCTTAATGGTGCCTAGGCCTGATGTCCGCGGACGCCATTGGCCAAAAAAAGTGTATGTGCACCAAGGCGCCCAACATTATGCTGAGGTGCCCCACGAGGTGTGGCTTCTTGATGGGAGGGTAGAGCCTGGAGACGCCCGTCAAATGTCTTAACCACTCGATTGGAAGATGAGAAAAAACGTTGGAGTTCGGTTAGGCTCTAGTTGCCCCCAGATAGCCTTTGAGGACGAGCCAGATGGCCACCCACTCGAGCCAGTCGATGAGGGCCGCCTGCAACTGACAGAACACACTCCATGGACGCTGTGGCTGTCTAAGGTAGCGTCCCATCCCGCTAAGGACGAGTCCGTGAGGATGGTAACCTGCAGTGCTGGCTGACGAAGGGGCCTGCATATCTAGAAGTTGCTGCCCGTGCTCCACCAGACTAGGTTGAGACGGAGATGCAGTGGAATGCTGACGGGCTCCGCCTGGGAAACCTTCTCCGGATTCCCAGAGGCTGCGTAGTGTAACTGCAATTTAGGTGTTTGTACCACCATGCCGAGGTCACTGTTCTGCTGAGAAAATGCCCCCGGGGCCTCCCATAGCTGTAATCTGGTCCTCTGAGGGGAAAATTCTCTTGCAGCCCGTATCCCAGATGAGACCTAGGAACGTTAGAGTGCCTGAGCTCCAGCTGTGACTTCTTGACATTGATGTCAAATTCCAACTCGTGTAGTGGGAGCATAAGGGCAGAGGCGGTGTGGAGGACTGCCTCCGGAGACCGTGAAATGATGAGCCAGTCTAGGTATGGATCGGCGTGGCGACCCTGGGCCCCAAGTGGGGCTGCCACGCGATCATCCGTACTGTACAGACCCTGGGGGCCGGATTGAGGCCAAAGGGTAGAAACTTGCATAGGAAATGGAAGCCCATGATCCTGACCTACAAAAGGCCCGATGGGGCTGCTGATCGGTACGTGAAAGTAAGTATCCTTCAGATCCAGGGAGCACATGCAGTCTCCCACGCACAATATCTCCGCAATACATGCTGGGGGAACAATTGTATGGCGGAAATATGTCAATACGCGCCCAGACCTCGCTGGGAGGCCGGCCTCTCTACGTGCAAGCGAATTTCCACCCACAGAGTTATTTTTCGAATCTGTGGGGGCGGAGGAGGGAATCTGTAGGCAGAAGCCCAAGGACATTGCATGGAGGATGAATGGGTCCAGTAACCTCGTGCACCCACATGGGCACGTGTCTGGCTATATGCCATAGGGGTGACTTTAGTGAGGATTGATAGGATTCAGCAGTCTGTGGACTGTTCCTCCTCTTATCAAGTTCCTAATCCGTAGTGGAATGGAACAGGTTACCCCCCCCCGCCCTCCCACACCCCACCCTAAGGGAAGGTCCAGTATGCGTTCCTGAGAGTCCGGGTTGAATTTGGTCGCCTCACGTAGCCACAGGCTTCATACATGAAGACTTCCGGTGTGAGCTCATCCATCCATGAAGGCGTCCGTTTTGACAGTCTCCTGGTGAGGTGGGGTCTGGAAATTCGCACATCTGGACAGATGTGTGCGAACTACGACCACTGTATCGCTCGTTGGAAACTCTTGTTGAGTGTGATCTTGTCCTCGAAACTTCCCGATACTTTTATTCAACGGGCGTCGAGGAACTCCTGTAGTGGACACATCCGTAGCCTGCACAGCCGAATGAGGAATATGCATGACGACATCATGCAGAGCAGAGATTTGATGGACCTCACCCATGCGATCTTCAGGGCCATCAGCCGTTGTACCTTGCCCAAGATGGCCACTATCTGTTGCAATCTATAGTATGTCTTGGTGTGGAATTCTACTGCTGTAGAATTCCACTCCCGGTTTTTCTACGACTTGTTGATTTATGTGTTGGGATTCGGACAGAGGCAGTTGGAGAAGGGTGAAGGAAAGTGGAGTCGCCTCTTCCGACGGAGACGCCATGCATGACACTGTGTTGAGTCGGGATCCCAGAAACAGTGCGTCCTGCGATGGAATGAAGCAAGACTTTGCATAGTTCACGAGAACCCCAGTTCCATCAGCAGGTGCACGGTCCTCGCCGTGTGGTCGACTGCGATCTCCTTCGAGCTGGCCTGGATGAGATAGTCGCCCAGATAAGGGTAGACTTGAATCCCCCGTAGTCGTAGCTGCGCCGCAACTGACACCACGCACTTGGTGAAGATCCTTGGCGCCGATTTCAATCCAAAGGGAAGGGCCTTGAACTGGTAGTGCTTCCCTTGCACCACGAAACGCAGTAACTTGTGGTGTCCTTTGTGAATGGGGATGTGGAAGTATGCATCCTCTAAGTCCAACGACGACAGGAAGTCCCCCTCTTCCAGTTGTCCGAGCACGTGCTGAAGAGTAACCATCCAGCATTTTTGGGACTTGATATATTTGTTCATTCGGGCCCCCGTCTTCTTTCTGACACGGAGCCTCTTTGGGATGAGCTCAATCGCACCTTTGCCCGCAACTCCAGCAACAGCTGCGGGACGTGGTTTTCCTGTCGGGCCAAAGGTGATATATGGGGACACTTCCGTTGAAATTCCAGGGTGTCCCCGTGGGTGAGAGCATCGAGCACCCAACGGTTGGTGAAGTTCACCAGCCGGCCACCCACCGGGGTGCACGGGTGGTGGCTCGACTGCACGGCCGGTTCAATCCTGCTTGGACATAGACGGGCCGCCTTGGGGGCCCCGGTGATGCCGATGTCTTAATCCGAAGGTCTTGGAGCGGCCCCTGTTGGTCTCCTGGGCCGAAGAGCGGGAGGGTTGGCAGTAAGAAGAGGAACCCCCGGCGGACCGCTTAGAGGATCCTTGGGACTTGCTGCCTGAGGTCCGAAAGGACAGCTTCCGTTGCTGAAGAATGCCCAAGGCAAGCCCGTCTCTGGGTCCGTCTTTATAGCTTGGAGACTCATCCACAGCCTTCCCGAACAAATTGTCCCCGTCGAAGGGCATGTCCAGCACCTTCAACTTAACGCCCTGCTGAATGCTGGTTGCCTTGAGCCAGCCACGATGACTAAGGCAGCAAACGCTATTGCCCATCTGGCAGAACCCCGCATCGGCGATGTCCGTGGCCACTGGGATGACGTGGTCTGCTGCCACCTCGCCTTCCTTCAGGCTGTCCAACACTTACATCCTCTTGTCTTGAAGGAAGTCCAGGATGGGAACGATCTTGAACCAAAACTCCTGATCGAAACAAGCCACAATGGCGAGGGCGTTGGCAGCCTTGATGGAGGTTGCTGCAGAATAGATGACCCTGTCGTCCCATGGCATTTAACTTCTTGCCCTCGCTGTTCAGTGGGGCTATCTCAAGAGTATATGAGCAGTAGCAGAGATTACACAAAGGGACCACAATTACTGTGACTCAAGCAAACACTGACTGAAGGTTTCAGGTAGAAAAATATAAGTACATTTATTTTTAGACCATTTGTTATAAACACAACACTTCTATCAATTTGAAACCACACGTAAAATATACTACAACCAACCAATTCACTTTGGTACACTCTAATGCAAGTTAAGTATCCTGTGTTTGAATGGACCGGTGTTGCGAAACAAGAGACGTTACCGGGAATACTCTTGCGATCACGTTTTGACAGTATTGACAGTTTGGCCTTACTAAAGAAATGCGTATCCGCAGCAATAATCGTTACCGGGGCAAAAACACACTTAGCACCTGGGTTAACCAGAGAGAGAGTTGGGGGCAAAAAATCACAGGCAATACTTTTGTCAAGGCAGACAGAATCAGAGAACACTGACAGAATTTCAAGAGTCAATAGGCCGGAGCCAGTGTCAATTGAAACCGGGTTCCTGTTGTCGAGGATCACACAGTCGGATAGTTTGAGATTCAGCGTTGCCAGGAGTACTTCGATATTGTCAGTCAAAAGAGGAAGCAAAAGATATAAGAAGGAGGGAAGACGCAAGCCTTGGAGGTGAAGAAAAGGGATTCACCCTAGTTCCTCAAGCAGAACACAGTACCTTATTCAATGGAGAAGCTGGTGCCCTGGCAGTTGTTCCTGTTGGTTTCCTGCAGACCCACGGTTCCTGGAGCTTTGGTGCGAAGGGGGACGTCTGGAGGGGTCTGCACCACACATGGATGAAGCCGGCAGCAGCGACTATGAATAAAAGGTGCGCTCCTTAAAATTAGGAGAGGCTCTTCAGATGGCTATCCGGACCACTACAGCAGTGTGCAGCGGTTTCAACCAAGAAGAGGATCCTCTGGCTGCGGAAGATGAGCTGGTTATCCCCACCAAGCTCAAGGGAAGAAGACTGGATCTTCTCTGGTCGAAGGGTAGATAGCTCAGGACTGCAGCAGGGCTTCACCGGGACGGGGTAGTTGCTGCAGCTGTCTTCTTCTCCGCTGCTCTTCGGTTCCTCGTATTTCCAGTGGCGACTCTGACTTCTAGCCCAAGAGACCTGCCTTTTATGCAAAAATCCCCCATTCACACAGCCTGGCTGTCAATCACGCAGCAGGGGGGGTTGTCCGGCCCGGACAACCACCTCAGCCAATCATGGCAAAGTGCGACTTGGGTTTCCTAGGATACCCTGTGCAGGGGGTGACTACACCCCTCCCTCACATTCAGCCCACCTATACACCCAGGCGCCTGGAGGAGGGCTTCTCAGCAGAAGTACGCCAAAAGACGGTGAACAAAGAAGGCAAACCTGGTTTGGTGCGCAAAGTAAAACACAAGAAGGACTTTAACAAAAAGAAATGGCAAATAAACCCGACCAGAGCCAAATGAAAAAGTATTTGGTCAAGTGGGTTTAAGTTCGAGGCTAATATAATAGCCTAAAACAATATCACGTTTATTTAATATAATCGCGGTAGAAAAGTTATGGTAGATACCACTGCCACAAGCCAAGTCTAAATGTTAAAAGAGCAAAACAATGCTCTAGGAGGTACAGATACAAAGGGATACGAAGTAACCCTTTCCAGTACTCCATGGAAGATCGGGTGTACTGGATCTGTGTTAAATTGACTAAGTAAAGTTAATGGCAACTTTACCCTTTTCTGGGGGACAGTAGTCAGACCCAGAAATTGAGTCGGTGGGAAGTCTAAAAGACAACCCTGTGTCACTGTACTGAAGGTGCTGTGTAACACACAAAAGAAGAGGACTACTGAAGTGGTATACTTCATAGTCCACAGTCATAAAAACAGATGAAATACACATGGCAAAACATGGGTAAGAGGGGGGGGAAAGCTCACAATCTTACCAAGTGAAAAAAATAAACTCCAGAAGTCCAGCAAAGCTGCTGGGGGACTCACTAGGTGAGAGAAATTAGCCATAAAATGAGAATTCTCCCCAACAGGCCTGTAAGCACTTGGGGGCGGAGTCTGGCACCCTGTACTTCATCGAGGCGATTCCCCCTTTGCCGGGGCCGTGGAAGGGTTCTTCATGAGCGACAACCTCTCGTCTCAGATGTCGTCCAGGAGCGGGACCGAGAGGACGGTCTTCCTCTTCGCCGATATAAAGAAACCCTCCTCCTCTGGAGCGAGCTGAAAAATTTCGGACGCTCTGGAGATCGAGTGGAACGAGCCAATCTCGTCGCTGTGTCCAGCTCAGTCTCATCCTTCAGGGGGAGAGGGGAGGACACGGGTGGCGAGGAGGTGGAAGGTGCACCCTCTTCTTGGCCGGGGGTTCCACCGTGGGGGTGTCGGCTGTTGCTGGTGTCATGGGTGGGGCTGCCGGCACAATAGGCATCCTCGTCTGGATCTCCCATACCAGCGTATGCAGTGCTGAAAGGATGTCCACTGAGGTCTCTAGGAGGTACCCGACGTGGGGTGGCAGCTTAGGTGCAGGTGAATAAGGCTGTTGGGGCACCGACTGGGAGCCCAGGCCATCGTCGCCTGCTGCTCTTCCTCAACAGTGTCCTCGTCATCGCCGCACTCCTGCTTCCTACGTTTTTCTCCTCCTGGAAGGTTTGCAGACTGGTGAGCTCCAGGGACAACAGGTATACGTGGGAGATCCTTCGTAGTTAAAGTGCACAAGGGCACTAGATCTGAGAGTCCTTGTCTTCAGATGCAACTGGGGAGAAAATACTCCAGGGAAAATTCAGTCAAACTTATGCCAGAGTGATGTATGTATTGCTGACCCAGATAAGCAATCTGAAGACGGGAGGCTGTTCTTTACAGTCCCTGCCACACTGCAGGACTCTCTGCAAGCCGCATCTGCACCACAGTGAATTGTGTCCCAAAAATCGTACCGTGAATCGCTGGTTTTCCAATCCACGGACTTCAACATGACTTAACACATGTTTGAACATGTCGGCTAACAGACGGGTGATGACTGAATCAATCATGTTGTCCCTGTCCTGATGAAGGCCGACCCAATTACAGCTGCTCAAGATAGACCCGAGACCGAAACACAGTTGTGTTGACCAAATACTTCATATATCTGTCTTATCTGTTTGTACATTACGTATCGCAATTACCTTATTATACTGTGTCACTCTCTAATGATGAACATGAAATGTAATAGTTGAACTGTAAACTGAACGATTTATGTTTGGTTTCCTCTATATGTATACAATGTTTACATGTCCTTGTATTTTTGAGTATTCCATGCTCACCTCCATTAGTTGCATCTCTTACTGGCTACTTATATCTGTTGAATCTGAATTAAAGTAGCTGTCAGATTTTTGCATTTTGTTATGTAAATATAGGATATGGAGTCATTGCATTATCAAGTGATCCAGTTTGATCGAAGCAGCTGAACTTAGGACTCTCTTTATGAAGTACGGCCGATGCCTCAACCAAAGTAGTTCTTTTTCCCGTGCCATTTACTGCGATTACCGACTTGGACATATTCACCTCCACTTCTTTATTAATTATTTCATCTACCTCTACCTTCCCTATTTTACCAATGCCGTTTATAGCGACTAAGGGTATATTTTTGGACTGTGCAGGGATATTGTTTGCAGAGAGTTCGTTAGTCACAGCGCTCGAACATACTTCGCTATAGGTTTTCCTAGTAAATGGAATCGAATTGTCATTACCATGGGGGCGCGATTGAATAATGTTGTTTTTCATGGTGCGACATCTCCCTATAATCGGGAAAAAGTCCCTTAAATTATTTTTTACCGCAGAGCCGATAGCAGGTTCAATTAGAGTTGTTACACATCCGTTGTCCTGATTGTCTGACACCTTTAGAGACATTTCACATACTTTAGGTTTTGAAATCGTAATTTCCTCAGTTATGCTATTCACTGAATTAACGATGCCAGGTTTAAGATTAGCAATCTGAGGAGAGATAGTACCCATCATTAGTGACTTGGTAATAATACCATTTTGACTTACTTCCTCCGGTGAATTAATAACCGGGGTAAGAGCATCTTGGCTTTCTTTGGACAGTTGTCCTACATCGATATGATCTTCCTCGATTAATTCTATACTAGGAACCAAGGAGGTATCCTTTCCACGTCCGTCATTCTTATGTAGTAGTGCTTCCTTCCTACGCTTAGCATATCTCTTAATAGCTCTCAAGTGATTTTTTTTGACTCGACGGGACATAAAGGTAAGAGGTTCCTCAGAAACACAGCGTTCTGTCTCTGTTTTGTTTTGTGATTCAATTGCTTCAAGGAGCGCAGATGGGCTATCGGGAAACCGCATTGAAGGTTCTCTTTTGGTAAAGTGAGTTGTAATTGTGAGGTTCATTGCATCGACTGATGCCTTAATTTCTTTCAAGTCATTTTCGCACTTACATTTCACCGGTTCAATTAATGCGTCCTGATTGCACTGTTCCAAACTGTTTGCGTGAAAATCGTGTCTCCCTGCCTCTACATTACTGTGGCCTTGCCCTCTAATTTCAGATTGAATGGATATTAGGGTGTCAACTGCAGTGATAAACCCTTCGATTTTATCCATTTTGGAGCAAAGATAGTGCAAGATGGCCTTAATTTCCTTTAATTCAAGATGAGTGAGCTCGTGACCCTTGTCAAGGAGATCTAAAATTTTGGTGATCACCGGAAGAGGAGTTGGGGATTGGTCTTCAGTTCCGCGCACGCTATTCGTACCTACTCCAAGATCCTCAATTAATACTTTATTTGAGACATTATATTGATCAGGCGAGAATGAAAGCGTGCGCGGAATTACTCCAATTGGTGCCTCATCCGATACATCATCATCTATTTTGGTATGATAACTCCTGTTAGTATTTCCGGTGGTACCAGAGTTTGTTATACCATATACTAGTGGAGTCATCATACTAATAGTTTGATTGACTTGTGCATTTAATGCAGCCATCTTCTGCAAAGTAGTGCTAAATTGCACTTTGTTAGGGGTACATGAATCTGATCGAATCATACTATCATTCATATTTACATCTACAATCTCTTTTTCCTCAACCTTTGTTGGGGCGTACGTGTCAACAGTGGAAGTAGCATGCACTTGGGCTACATGAGTGGAGCAGTTACCATTATCTAAGCAAACCACAGGGGCAGTAGATATATTGTCATCCACCATGTCAACTAATGGCACTTCATGATATGAAGTTCGACCTTTGCATACCGTAGAGTCAATGCTGGAAGATGTTAGGATATTAGTTATTTCCTCAATGCGACGCCCACTTCGCAGGCCATTGGCCATAGTAAAAAAAGAGGTACACCAAATATAAGAATACTTTTTACAAAATCTTAGAAAAAGCAAACACCTTTCCTATTGATGGGTCAGAGAATTTAAACGTAAACTAACAACCTTCACAAAGTAAACAATAAATTAAGCACTGTGCGCTATCACGAGACAGTACTACTCAAGAACTTAGCTTGTGCCAGTTGCCCAGATCACAGCCTAACAGCACAACAGCGACTCCAGCCCTTACTGCCTCCAGGGCTTAACGCCGCAAGGGTGGTTGTGCCGGCAATTTCAGTGCTGGTTGAAGTCACGTGACCAAACACGTGTCGAAGTTCAGCTCCGCCCCCTCCAGGAAGCGGTTACTGCAGCAAGAGCAACGCTCGCAGTGCTGCCAACGATGTGCGTAGGATGAAAGTGATAAAAATGCCACAGCGTTCTTTGTAAGAGTGAAAGAATCCGCCTCACGGGCGATTGTGCCGGCAATTTCAGTGCTGGTTGAAGTCACGTGACCAAACACGTGTCGGAGTTCAGCTCCGCCCCCTCCAGGAAGCGGTTACTGCAGCAAGAGCAACGCTCGCAGTGCTGCCAACGATGTGCGTAGGATGAAAGTGATAAAAATGCCACAGCGTTCTTTGTAAGAGTGAAAGAATCCGCCTCACGGGCGGTTGTGCCGGCAATTTCAGTGCTGGTTGAAGTCACGTGACCAAACACGTGTCGGAGTTCAGCTCCGCCCCCTCCAGGAAGCGGTTACTGCAGCAAGAGCAACGCTCGCAGTGCTGCCAACGATGTGCGTAGGATGAAAGTGATAAAAATGCCACAGCGTTCTTTGTAAGAGTGAAAGAATTTTGTTATGTACACTGACTGTCAAGTAGGAGTGTTTCGTGGTTCTGGGGTTTACATGTCCTTGCTCAATTGTGTTTGATATACGAACTCCAGAATCGGCCACAGCTTGTACCACAGCACCCTGTCCCACCTGGCTGCGATCACCAGTGCGTTGGCCGCCTTGATGGTGGACGCTGCAGTGGAAATCACCTTTCTTCCCATGGCACCCATCTTCTTCCCCTTGCTGTCCGGAGGGACTGAAGACGAGTTAGCAAGAGTTTCCTCACGGCCGCTGAAACCACCGAATCCAGCAATGGTTGTGACCTCAGGCACTTGGTTGCGGATTCCGGCACCTGTTACTTCTCCAGCCAAGCCCGTTTGGCCGGAGCCGTGCAAGGGTTCTTCAAGCGGCCCGCCCTCCTCTGACACGTCGCCCAGAAGGGGCACTGCGATGATTGTCTTCCTCTTGGCCTTGCGCCTCTGGCATAGGAAACCCTCATTTTTGGTTTCTTCGGCCACAAGCTGGAACAGCTCGGCGGCACTGGCGATCATGGAATGGACCGACCCCACCTCAGCCGGTGGGGACGCCTGAGGATGCGGAGACCCGCTGCGACTATATCGTCATCTGTCGTCACCGTATCCGTTCCTGGATATACTGGGGGAGAGGGTGACCAACGCAGATGTGGAGGTTGAAATGGGTGCATCGGATGACTCTTCTTCCTCTTCTCTGGTGGCTGATCGGGTGCCTGGGGGACCATAGGGCCGGGCCCTGCAGCATCCTCTTCTGGATCTCCGACAGCAAGGTGTGGAGGATCGACAGGATGTCCAGAGAGATCCCGCAGCTGAGCGGGCATGATCGGAACACTAGGCCCACGCTATAGTCCTCTTCCACATCCTTGTAGACCGCGTGTAAGGACTACATGTCCTTGTCGTCTGTGGACAAAACTTCCATGGCCTGGGACTGGTTCCGGGCCTCCGTTCACCCATCCACCTTTCCATTGAGGAGTCAGAACCGGGCTTAGAGACGGCATCCCCTTCTCCGGCGTGCTAGCAGACTTCACCAAAGTAAAATTGCAGCGGTTTCGGGCCTCAGACAGTGACACCTTCTGTGCTGTGGGGGCTACCTTCATGGTGTCAGCCCCCTTCGACTTCATAAGAGCAGCCGCCACCAGCTCTATCATTGACAAAGACTTCTCCTGTGAAGATTGGGCCTTCTTGGGCAGTTTGCTGGGTTGGACAATTTCCTCTACGAGGAGGAGCTCGATTGCCAGATGGCAATGGAGGGGGATGGTGATGTCGATTGTGCCCTGTCAATCGCAGGACCCACTTGCGCAGTGACCCCGGTGGACCCGGACTTGCGGTTCTTGGCCTTATCTTGGGCCACCACGGATGAGGCACCCTCAAAGAACTTAGAAGACCGCTCCTCGGACCGGACGGTCCTGGGTGAGGCATGACCCTGCTCAGAGCACGGGGCAGAGGCCTTGGCGTTCATGCACACTGCCAGTCTACAGTGCCTATCCGTCGCCTTCTTGGAGAAGCCGAGGCCTATCTTGCAATCTCCTTCCTTGTGGTCTGGATGCAGACAGAGGTATTGCAGGTGTTTGTCCTCTACTAACAGATTCCATAGCCCGCACCTTGTGCAGGGCTTGAAGCAGTATCTTCCATCTTCCTCCTCAGTCATGGTCGGAGGGCACGAAGTAGGTCCCATGGCCTTCTGGAAACTTCAGGGGCGCTGAAATTCCCTGACAACAGATCCCCGCTGTCGGCAGATGGAGAAAAGAGCACATGAGCTATTTTCGGAAGAAAAACAGAAACATTTCCCTTTGAAAAACACAAAAAAAAGTAGAAGTAGCTCGCAGAGCAAACTCGAGGACTCACTACTATGAAGTGTACGGTAAAAATCTACAGATGCCTGCCATCGAGGGGCTTAGGGAGAGGACTGTCATTGGATGGGGGCAGTATGACCCAGAGGATAGCAATTAGTTTAGAGGAGAAATACAGTTTGAAAATGATACTTTCTTTTACAGAGGATTCCCAGCCTGACGGAATATTCATGAGCATGTGAATCCATGCCAGACCCCATACTGGAGAAGGTCTTAATTTGTATTGTATTGATGTAATTGAAGTATCAGTGTGATATATATATAGGGTATATGGATCAATAGTATATGTGAAAGGTTTTCTTGAAACCGAACCACAATAAAATCATTTAAAAAGAAACCTATGGGAGGAAGGGAGCAAAAACAATCTTTCCTAAAAACAGAAATTTCTGTGGAACTTAAACTGCAGAATACTAAAACCCCCAACATACTGTTCATCAGAAGTCCACATCAGTTATACCTACAAATACAATCACTCACCAGCTTGGCTCGTGGCTGTGCTCTGGTCATGGAAGAAGTCATCCAGCAACTCGTCATCAGATCGGGCAATGATGTGGACGTCATCATTTCCCACCAGGAGGCGAGCTCTGCCACGACTCTGCAAAGGAAGACTGCTGCTTAACTGTAGAATATCGGCAGCTGCTGATGGCCCCAACAACCTGTAGAAAACAGCGTTCAAATTTTAACATTTAGACAATTCACCCCCAATCATAAAAAAAAGGTCCCCGGTCTGCAAACCTGCCAAGGTACCATGTAATGGATTACACATCTAAATTAAGACATTAGTCTGCCTTGCTTTTCACATATAAACAATTTACAGGTTTGGGAATGTCGTTTCAGCAATGTCTGGATTTAAACAGCCACATTTTGATGTGACACTTGGCAATCAAGGAGTTAACAACCAATCTGTGCTTCGGGAGATTTGTCACAGATGAACACCATATTTAAATTACTGAGAACAGGAGGAGGAAGGGGGAATAGTTCAGCGGTTTACAGGCCCATTACCCATGAATTCCTGTCCCTGATATAGTGTGGTAGAAAAAGCAGCAGCGGGTCATCAGATTGATTTCCCCACCTCCTCAATTAACACTAATTGGTATTGTCTGTGCTCGATCTACAACGGAGCACTCAAGGGAGGCCGCTCTGTTGTGGGGCAGAGCACGCATTATTACAACAATATTGGTTTTGAAACCATCAATGCTGAAAGAGCCATGATCCAGCTACACCACACAAGAGTTAAGTGGTGCTCTGAGCCATCAGACCTGCCCTGTATTGAAACAAAACATGAAGTACCTCTGAGGAAGATGGGTATACTTGTGGCCTTAAGTTATTTTGCAAAAGCAGTGAGAAAAGTTAAACCACGTATGATAGATGTTAGTGAGAATTCTCAAAAACGTGCCAATTCCCTCCACATTAGAGACCCCCATCAACTTTGCTGGATTTTGAGGACTTGATTTTTTTTAACATGGAGAGAGTGAGACCCTTTTTCCCCACTCTCGCATGTATTTTATGTGAATTGTAGCTCTGTTTCTTTTTGGTTATAGTCTAACAAACTCCATTGGCATCATCTTTTACAATTGTGTCACACAGCACCTTCAGTGCAGTGGCACAGGGAAGTCTTTTAGATTTCCCAAGGTTTAAATACCTTCCCTGGGATAAACTACTGTTTCCCAGAGCAGTTTGTTTATATATTTTGTATAGCGCTCCTGACCCAGGGGTATATGGGCGCTTAAACATCAGGTTACAGGCAATAGTGAGGAACATTTGTACATTTGTATGGTTACAATACAGCAGTTAGTGCATAGATACTAACGAGCAGACATAGTAAAGGATACGTTCATACATTAGGCATATATCCATAGTTGGTTATTTATTGAGTAGCCAGGGGATGACCTTAGTTCTGAAAGGTTGGAAGGTGGGGGTGGATTTGATATCTAGTGGAATAGTATTCCACAGTTGTGAGGCTAGAACTGGGAAGCTGGATCCACCGGCTCTTTTAAGGGAGTATTTGGGCACCGTCAGTTGTAGTGTATTGGAGGATCTGGTGGTTCTAGTATTGTCTTAAGGTGAATTTATTAGTTAAATATGGCGGGGCTAAGTAGTTGAGGGCTTTGTAGGTGAGGCAGATGGTTTTAAGGTCTACTTTTTGTTGGATGGAGAGCCATTTGCATGAAATTCTTGTGGCCGAGATATGTTCTTTTCTAGGAATATTGAGGGCGGCACGGAGTGCATTGTTTTGTAGGACTTGCAATTTATTGATTACCGTTTTATTGGCACCTACATAAAGGCTGTTACAGTAATCCAGTTTTGATTGTATAAGTGCTCTGGCTAAAGTGAGGCAGTTGTTAGGGGAGATCAATGGTCTGCAGGCCCTAATTAGTTTACCAGTGTAAGTAGTGGCTGAGGCTGTCATATTAATTTGTTTGGCGAGGTTGGTATTCGTGTCTAGATAGAAACCATGAGTTTTTACACTCTTGGCGATGGGAATGATGTTACTGTCGATGGTGAAGCTAGTGTAACTAGGGCTGAGATTCCGGATGGTATTAGGTGAGCCGACAAGGAGCAGTTCGGTCTTGTCATCATTCAGGCAGAGGCCATATATGGCCATCCAAGCCTGAATGATGGAGAAGACTTCACTGATCCGGTTGGCGTCCGAGATGTAATTGCCGGACAAAGTGAGGGGTATCTGGGTGTCATCTGCATAGTTAGTGTAGTTGACACCCAGATGGTCCAACTTGTCGAATAGGGGCTTTGTAAATATATTATACAAAGTGGGTGAGACACAAGATCCTTGTGGGACACCACAGGTAATGGGAATAGGGTCGGCCGCTGCTAGGGTTGAGAAGACCCGCATGGTCCTATTGTCAAGGATGGATTGGATCCATGTGACCGCAGAGTGGGAGTAGTGTGCTGCCGATGACAGATGGTTGCATAATATTTTGTGGTCAAGCAGGTCAAAGGCAGCGGAGAGGTCAATGAGAAGAAGGATGGCAGCCCTACCTTTATCTTTGAGTTCGTCTATCTGGCTCTTGAGATCAACAAGGGCCGTTTACGTCCCATGTTGAGGACGAAAGCCAGACTGCCGAGTTCCTAGTAGTTGGTTTGTCTCAAGGTAATCCTGAATTTGTAGATAGGCCACTCTGTCAAGAATTTTTAGTAAGAATGGGACAGTGGTAATGGGTCTATAATTCGTGGGTATATCTGGGTCGAGAGTTTTTTTTTTTTTTTTTAACAACGGTAGGATCCAGGATTGTTTCAGATTACTGGGGACCGTGTTATTGGAGAATGACAGGTTTATTAATTTGGTAATGAAGGGGGAAGATCTCTGGCTGCATTTTTTATGATCTGTGCGGCGCAACTGTCCCCCTTGCAGTTCAAGGGTTTCAGGGATGCTATCATTTTTTGTACTACAGGTATCGTTACCTTTTTGAAGGTGAAGCCTGCGTTAGTGGCGGTAGGTGAAGGAGTGGTGGATCTGGAAGTAGGACCATGAGTGAGTTGTTGTTGGTTTTCAATTTTAGTTTGGAGCCCTGAGATTTTGTTAGCAAGGGCATTCTGGATCCCTGTGCACCATGGTTTATCCTTAGTACAGGTGTCTGCTGGAGGAGTGGGGTTTTCTAATTCCTTTAGGATGTTGAAGAGCTCTTTGGTACGAGAACCTGTCTGAGAGATCCTGGAATTAAGAGATTCTTTCTTAGCACGTGTAATCTCATTTTTGTAGAAGGTGGAGATATTGGTGAGATTAGTTCTGTTGTCTACTGAAGGCACTGATTTCCATAGTGATTCAAGTTTGCTTTTTTGTTGTCGGATAAGTTTGAGCTCAGGGGTGTACCATGTATTCAAGTGCGCTATAGGTTTCGCTTTACGCATTTTTAGTGGGGCAATGGTGTTGATAGCTTTGGCCATGGAATCATTATAGGCGTTGACCAGCAGATTTAAGTCCGTTGTAGCTGGTAGGGCGTTCAGAATAGGGGTCACCAGGGGTATTAAGGCTTCCGCTGTGATGTTGCTCTTTTTCCTAGTTGGGCATGCTGGTGCAAGAATAGGCTTTTTATGCACTAGGTTCCTGATATTAATGTCGAGTGAGAGGAAATAGTGATCCGTCCAGATGAGCTGTACAGGGTCTTTCAAGGTGATGTTGCAATTGAGGGCGGTTACCCAGTCAAGGATTCTGCCCTTCGAGTGGGTAGGTTTGGAGCAGAGTTGAGGGAGGCCATGCTCCTCTAATGCTGTGGCCAGGGCAGTGGCTGGGGTGTCAAGAGGGTCATTAAACCCAAGATTGAAGTCTCCAAGTATAATCATTTGTGCTGAAGGTTTGGAGCTTGCAGCTACTAGTGAGGTGATGTCTTCCTCAAATGAGCCAGGTGGGCCCGGGGGTCTGTAAATTAGATGCATTGTGATAGTACTCTTAGGGGAGGTTTGTAATTTGACTGTGAGAAGCTCACATGATTTGAGTGGAGGAGAGGAGGCTAGTCTAATATCAAGCGAGGACTTAAAGATGATGGCTACACCACCTCCTCGAGCGTTAGGTCTGTCTACTATGAGGATGGTGTAATTATCAGGGATAGCTAGTGAGAGAGATGGTCCCGCAGCATCATGCAACCAGGTTTCAGTCACAGCAAGGAAGTCCAAGTTGTTGGTCAACATGATGTCGGCGACTTCTATTGAATGGGCGACTAAAGATCTAACATTTAGAAGAGCTCCTTTTAGTGTAGGAGAGGTGGAGTTGATGGAGGTTGCAGTGTGATTGTTAGTCTTGTCGGGTAGTTTGGCTGGGCGTTTACTGGTTCTATGGTGGGTTCTAGCACCAAGTCTATTATTTCGATCGGTGGGGATGAGTGTAGTAGTTTGAGAGACAGTTAGGTCAGTCATTGTGGCGGGGCTGTAGTTGGGGGTGGGGCAGGATGCTCTCGTGTCAGTGGGGTTCCACTTAGAACTATCTAAATTCTTATTAGCTGGAGCATCGGGAGAGTGTTCGTGGTCATAGGTGGGATGGGCAGATTGTGAGACCGGGAGGAAGGCAGGTGCGGTGGGTAAGAATGGTGTGGGGCAGACGATGGGGTAGTGTCTTGGGCAGGCAAGTCTCGCTAGACCATTATTATGGGCTATGTAGCTCATTGCAAGGTATGTTGCTTTGCATAAACACAGAAGGGGTACATGATCACGGTAAGGCAGAGTAGCATAATAAGGACGCTAGGGCCGAGGCACCGTGCAGAGGATTGGCTCATAAGGGACATCAGGGACATAGGGTAGGGTGGAGCCAGAGAGTAACAAAGGTTAGAGGGCTGGTGTCAAGTTATAGCTGAATGTCAGGTCAGGCAGGCAAGGGTATTGGCAGTAAAGTGAAATTGACTTTACTGAGCATTGTACTTGCTAGACCCAGCACAACTTATCTTACAATTGAGTGCTGGAGGGGTTACTTAGTATCCTGTGTCTAAATGCTCATGTAACATTTTTGTTACCCTTTCCTCAATTGACTGGGTGGTGGCAGTGGTTTCGTTTTGAACTACGAAGTTTTGCATTTAGCGCAACCCATTCGTGTACCCGGTAACGTTAAACGCCATCCTTGCTAAAAGGGTCTCTGGTCTTTGTTTTTCGCCTTGACTTTGTGGAAAGGTCCCTGTGATGCTGGAAATGCATTGGAGGGACAGGGCCTCCCTGTCCTTGTCCTGTAGTCCTTTTTCATTTGTGTTCTGTATTGTTTTCTGCCCAGGAGATCATGTGGGACTCCTGGCAGTGCAGCTGTTTCTGGTTTGGTGTACAGACCCATGGGATACCCTTATGGCAGCCATGGGTGGGGGTACAACCCTGTGCCCCTAGTGTATTTTTCAGGGCACCTGTGTGTGGCCTACAGAGCAGGGTATGGGCTGGTGGCAGCTCCATGCTGAATTTGACAGGTGCTCCGAGTATCCTCCATTTTGGGATAACCAGGCCCTGCCATTGGATTCAGTTGATTCCTGATAGGAAACAAGATGGCCCCTGTGGCCTCTTGCTTTCTATTGCCCGTTACCTTGTTTTCCCAAAGTCCTGGGAAGCCCTGACTGTCCCCTCCCCCTGATTGGCTGCTGGGTGGAAGTTCCATATATGGTGGTGTTGTGAAGTCCAGGGCAGACTGGCTGGAGCCTTCCCAGTGACTATGTTGTGGGTACACCCTGTGGGTGGGACGGGACCTGGGTGAATGGGTGTGACCAATATGCACTTCTTGTTGTGGATGTCTGGTATCTGGTGTTTGACACAATGACAGAGAGCCCTGCCCGAAACTGGTATGAATGATTCAGTGTGTAGTGTTGAATGGCTGGGTACTTGTCCGAATACACATTCCTTGTTGTGAGTGCCTGAGAATGGGGGGGGGTAAGTGTGGGGGGGGGGGAGGTATAGCCTGAGTGCACTGTATGCCTGATTGGCTGCCTTGAATACCCTTCTGAGTGATGGTGGCCTGAGTGTGACCCAGCAGAATGCATACGAGATCAACTAGTATATCTGGGGGCCTCTCACTGCTAGAAATCGTTCAGAAGCTGAAGTTGAAACTGACGCTTAATTTCGAAGGCGAGCCTGAAGAAGGTGGTTGACTGCTGTCTCCCTTCGCCGAAAGCCGTCGAGACTGACCAAGAGAGGACCTGGTTAGGCGCCCTCTTCCCGTACTCAGAGGGACCACCGAGCACCGCTAACCTTCGCCGAAGCTCCCTGGAAGTCAGACCCTCGAAAGGCTGCCGACTGGAGACGGGGACCGCCGAGGAGAATGAAGATAAGCACAGGACATTCCATCCACCGCAGTCGACCAGGGTTTGCAGGTTTGCATAACCACTGCAGGCCCGTCAAAGCCGTGTTACCCAGAAGCAGGACTGCACGCTCCTTTGCCTAAGACAATTTGATTCACGGATGCGCTTGTCCGCACCACCGCCTGCCTTATCCTGCCGGAGAAAGCCAGGCCGTCGATGCGCCGAGCAGCATCCGCCGGTGGGTTTCCCGCCACCCAAAGGACGTAGAGATGCCAGACGACTAGACGCCCTTGCTGGGCCACAGTTCTTCACAAACTCTTTGCGGTCCTGACCTATCGACATCGAGGTGCCCCACACGCCTCTTCCTTGTAGGATACCTTTGAATCGTCGTTGACGAGCACCGCTGGCACCAAAGCTGCCGCCTCGACGCAGAGTTCACTTTCTTCGAGGGATCTCAATGATCCATGGCTCCTGCTTTAAAGGGAGCCGCTCAAAAAGGATCCGTCGACTCGTCGTCGAACTCTGCTATTCCAGGTACATTGGGGTGGTAGAAACATAGAAGGAAATAAGACTTATAGAACAATATATGGACTGGGCTTGTGATAGATCTTTACTTAACAGGTTGCCCAGGTTGGGAGGGGTGGTGGGGGGGATCTCCACACAGAACTCTGCCTAACGGTAGAGGCCAGTTTTCTGCCAATTGTTCTTACCAACTGCTTTCCTCCTATGTCTATTGTTGGTTACCTTTATTAAGTGATATTAACCAGAGTACAGTTGATGCACTTTAATGAAATCTGATAATAATTGTGGTACCACTTACCACTTAGAACTGTATACATTTGCCATTGTAGATTAACTGAGCACAAAGTGAGTTATTGTGATTGTGTATATATCCTTGAACCTTAATTATATAAAGACTGTTTTAACTAATACAGGGTGTGGACATTCCTTTGTGAGGACTTGGGGACTACACTGTACTTAAGAACCAGCCTGCATCACCTCCTGAGAAGCTAGGCCTTGATTGCTCGACCAGCGCTACCCTAGAGATAATCTTGGCTGGGGTCCTCTGTGCCTCTCCTCTGCCATATAGAGAGGAGTACAGACACCCCCCTCCAGTCTTTACATACACCACCTCTCTTGTTGATGTAGTGCATGGCCAATGTGTTGTCCCTCTTGATCAGGACAGTCTTACCCTGCATGGAGGGCAAACAAAAAGCAATCCATGCCAGTCTGATCACCATTGGCTCCAACAGATTTATGTGAAGTTTTTCTGTCAGGGACCGCAACCAGCTCACCGTCAGCTCGTTCAGGCGAGCGCCCCAGCCTTTGCAGAGATTCGTCCGTCACCACAGGCGCCTCTGGCCAGGGTTGCCAAAACAGTTCTACTGGCATGTTCTCTGCGAAGTCCACCACAGAAGATCCCGAGTCATTTTTCTTGGGACTTGAATCGAGGCCACCACACTGCCAGAGAACTCGGAGCATTTAGATATGAGGGCCCCCTGGAGCGATCTCATTCTCAATCTAGCCTCTGGCATCAGGAAGATGTATGCAGGATGCCATGAGGACAACAACTGTAGGAAGTCTAGGGCTGACAAGTAAAGGGCATTCTGGACTTTGGTGACCATCTGCAGGCTCTCATGCCATGCGGGAGAAGACATGCATTTACAGTAAAAGCATTTCTGATGATTG
This sequence comes from Ambystoma mexicanum, assembly GCF_040938575.1. NCBI lineage: Eukaryota > Metazoa > Chordata > Amphibia > Caudata > Ambystomatidae > Ambystoma > Ambystoma mexicanum. The sequence goes on from NC_090923.1 coordinate 1,164,642,028, forward strand.
TATCTGCTTAGATTCACATGCTGTGCATATGGTCCGACATCCAGTGGTAACCGCTGAGTATTGCATCTTGTCTTTCGGGGGACTGAAAGGGGACGTTGGCAGAGGCGTGTCTGAAACACTATCCCTATCGTGATGTGTGTAGTACCCAAAATCCCTCACGCGCTGAGGTCCCTCCGATTGTTTTTTTTCTGCCATGAGGGAGCCCAAGGCTATAGTGAGTGAGTACATGAAGAGAGAAAGTAGTAAGACGTCTATGTTCCTTCCACCCAGAGTGGGGAGGCAGGGAGGGCGCATGTGAATCTAAGCAGATACAATCATCAGAAATGCTTTTACGGTAAGTAATGCATGTCTTCTGATGCTTGTTAATCTGCTTAGAATCACATGCTGTGCATAGACTAGCGAGCAGTACCCGGAGTTGGAGGTGGGTTGTGAGAAGGAAGGGAATAGTTTCTTACCTGTAACTCCATTTCTCCAACATTGGTATCTTTCATGGATTCACATGCTTAGAATATTCCCCGTCGTCAGACCGGGACCCCTCGGTACACATATATAGCCTTTTTCAAAGGAAAAACTTTCGACACTTTTGTGTCCTATCTACGCCCTTCTAGGACCCGCCTACGCATGCTCCGCAGGCCATGCTAGTATAAGAGGCCCGCCCCCGCGGCTCCCCTTCAGATTTCGGCCCCTCCAAAGTAGGCAGGGTTAAATTTATCACATACATTACATACGGGAGGTTGGCGGGCGCATGTGAATCCATGAAAGATACCAATGCTGGAGAAATGGAGTTACAGGTAAGAAACTATTCCCTTCTCCAGCATTACTTAGCAGTAATTACTTCTCTTAGCAGTAACGCTTGAGACGGCGGTGAGAATGTAATGTAACAATATATATCCTCACCCTACTACACAATGCATATCTCCCGTAGGGATAAGTTAAGTCATATAACATTGCCCACATAAAGTATATCGCCCTTAAGAGGGTAGATAACCGAATCCCCACAGGAAAGAGCTTACCTTACTGAAACAAATGGCGCAGGACAGCTCTTCCCATCTGCACCTCGTCTGCATGCTGCCTGGCAAGGCAGTAGTGGCGGGTAAACGTGTGGGGCACTGACCATGCCGCCGCTTGGCATATGTCCGTCAGCGGAATCCCAGCCCATAACGCTGTTGAGGAGGACATCGACTTTGTAGAATGAGCTCTAGGATGTCTTTGCAGTGGCCTTCTGGCCTTAGAGTGACAAAAAGCAATCGTTGACGAGACCCATCTAGCCAGTCCCTGTTTAGAGATTGGTTTTCCTCTCGTCGACGGACCATATGCGACGAACAGTTGCCGAGTAGCCCTGATGTCTTGTGTACGATGTAGGTAGAATTTCAGGGCCCTCTTAACGTCCAGGGTATGAAGAGTTTTTTCTGCTGCCGATGATGGAGTGGCGAAGAAAGTAGGCAGAACCACGGATGAGTGTTTGTGGTATACCGTCGGAACCTTCGGGACGAACATAGGCTTAGTTGCCAGGACTACCTTGTCCTTAAAGAATCTTAGGTAGGGCGGGGTCCACGACCAGCGCTTGTAGTTCCGAGATACGTCTGGCTGATGTGATAGCTATCAGGAATGCCAACTTCCACGAAATGAATTTTATGTCGGACGTGGCCATAGGCTCGAAAGGCGGTTTCATCAAGCCTGCCAACACTGTGTTGAGGCTCCACGTCGGGGGAAAACGTTTCACCGGGGGAAAGGCTCGAAATAAACCCCGCATGAAGTGTTTTACCAGTCTGTCACTGAATAGAGGAGACGACTGCCTCTTCCTTGTGAACCTCGAGATGGCTGCCAGGTGTACCTTTATCGATGAGGGGGGACAATCCTTTTTCTGCCAAGAGGAGCAGGTAAGGTAGAACTTGTTCTGGCGTCACCAACAGTGGTTGTAGGCCCCGTTGTCCTCTACACCATTCACAGAATCTCTGCCACTTATAGGAGTAAGATTTGTTAGTAGAAGGGGCTCTAGCCGCCTGTAGAATTTTTTGGCAATCCTCTGAAATGTCTAAGGCGCCGAACTCCGAGAAGTCAGGAGCCAGGACGTAAGGTTGAGACTGTCCGGGTCGTGATGCCACACCGTGCCTCTGTCCCGGGATAGAAGGTACGGGACTTTCGGAAACGCTATGGGATGTTCCAGCGATAGATGGAGGAGGTCTGAGAACCACGGTTGCCTCGGCCAGTATGGTGTCACTAGAATCACCCGGCAATTGTATCTGCGTATCCACTGTATTGTTTTCCGTATGAGGGGAAACGGGGGGAAAGCATAGAGGAACATGTCCGTCCATGGGAAGGAGAACGCCTCCCCCACCGATCCCCTCTTGGGGCCATCTGCTTGCAAATTGCTCGCATTTCTTGTTGTCTTTAGTCGCGAAGGCGTCCAGAGAGGGGTGACCCCATTTCTCGAACACTTTCCTCAAGTGACCGTGTCCACTTCCCACTCGTGTATCTGGGCCATGCTTCTGCTGAGGGAGTCGGCTTGGCCGTTCCTCACTCCTGGAAGGTGATGAGCCACGAGGGAAATTTCTTGTTTCGATGCCCAATGCCATGTTTTCTGGGCTTCTATGGAAAGAGTCCTCGATCGTGTCCCTCCTTGTTTCCTCAGATAAAACATGGCTGTTGTATTGTCGGTCAGTATTCGCACTCGCAAACTCTTGATGTGTGGTAGGAACGCCGTCAAAGCCCATCGTACCGCTCTGAGTTGCAGTACGTTTATGTGTAGGAGTGACTCCGTTGGAGACCAGCGACCTTGCGTTTGGAGAGCCCCCATGTGCGCTCCCCATCCGGTTAGGGACGCATCCCTAACTATGGTGCTCTGAAACTCCGGCTCCTGTAGGGGCACACCGTTGCTCAGATTGTGGGAACTCTGCCACCACTGGAGGGTCCGACGTAGTTTGTCGTCGTCGACGGTTATCCTGTCCGACCACGATCCCTGAGCCTGTGTCCATCGGTCCGCGAGGAATTCTTGGACTGGCCTCATGAATAGTCGACAGTTTCTCACCAGATGGATGCAGGATGCCATGGCCCCCAGGACCGAAACATACTTTTTCACTGAGATCCTGGTGTTTCGCCGTAGCCGGGCCGCTTGTTGAATGAGTCTTGAGGTCCTGTCGAGGGAAGGTTTCACCAGCCCTAACTGAGTCTCGAACTGTGCCCCCAAGAATACCAGCGTTCTCGATGGCCGCAGAGAGGATTTCTCGAAGTTTATGGCGAATCCTAGTCGTTGTAGAAGCTGCCTGGTGGCTTGCAGACTTGTGTTGGTCGACGCTGGGGAGGATCCCCTTACCAGCCAGTCGTCGAGGTATGGGTATACATGGTGGCTTTGCTTCCTTAGCCAGGCAGCCACTGGAGCCAGGCATTTTGTGAACGTTCTGGGGGAGGTCTTGAGCCCGAAAGGAAGAACCGTGAATTGGTAGGGAGTTCGCCCTATTACAAAACGTAGGAATTTCCTGTGTTTCCGACACATTGGAATATGGAAATACGCGTCCTGTAAATCCAGGGACGCCAGGAAATCTCCCTTTTGAACTGCGCGGATCACTTCCTGCAGAGTGAGCATCTTGAATTTTAGGCTCTTTAAGGACTTGTTGAGATCGTGTAAGTCTAGAATGGGACGCCATTTGCCGTTCGGCTTTTTTACAACGAAGTATCTTGAGTAGACTCCTTGACCTCTGTGATGTTGGAACTAATTCTATCACGCCCTTCGCTAACATGAGTGTAACCTCTTGTTGCAGTACCTTCATATGGGACTGAGCGGTGAACGCAGGTGGAATTTGCGGAGGGTTGTGTTTGAATTGCAGAGAGTGTCCGTTTCTTATGGTGTCTAACACCCATTGGTCCGTCGTTATCCTTTCCCATTCATCGACATATGCTGAGACTCTTCCCCCCAGAACGGTGCGTGGTATGTCACTGCTGATCTTTATTTTGCTTGTCTCTCGACGACGATGGGTATGATGGTCGTTTTCTGGAAGACTGGAAGTTTCGTCGCCGGTTAGCCGATTGTGAGGCACGTCGGTATCCCTGGGAGGGGTAAGCCGATCTGGCAAAGGATCTGTCTCCAGAAGAGAATCTTGAATTACCTGAAGCCCCTCTAAAGGGACGAAAAGAATTGTAACTTCTGTCACTCTGGAGGGCACCCAATGAACGTGCCGTGTCCGAATCTTCTTTCAACCCTTTTAGGGCCTCGTCCACCTTCTCGCCGAAAAGAAGGTCTCCCTCAAAGGGCATATCTAAGACCTTGTATTGCACCTCTGGCCTGAGAAGTAGGTACACTTAAGCCATGACTGTCGACGCAATACCACCCATTGTTGACTTGCTTAAAGCCTGACTCAGCGAGATGCACCACAATGTTTATTGCGTGATTTGAGGCTTCCTCACCCTCTCGGACCAGTAGCATTGCGGCTTTCCTCTGTTCTTCTGGAAGATGATCAAGCAGCGGAGCTAATCTGTGCCACATCTCCCTATCGTATCTGGCCACAATTGCCAGAGAGTTTGCGGCCTTTACTGTGGTCGCTCCCACGGAGAGCACTTTCTTGCCAAAGGCATCTTGGTGTCTCGCCTCGTTCTCAGGAGTCGTGCACTTGTGCTGTGCCTTCCTCGCTGCTGCCGCTGACACCACCGAGTCCGGTGTTGGTTGGGAGGATAAACACTTGGGGGTAGACTCTGGAGCCTTAAACTTTTTTTCTAGGCGTCCTTTCACTGCTGGTTCTGAGAATGGGTGTCTCATTGTCTGCAACCCCTCTTTCCATACATGGTCCAGTATTGGTATCGAGAACACCGACCTCCTTCTCTTGCCCATGTGGTCGAACAAAAAACAATCCTTTTTCTGTTCTTCTTGGGACAGACCAAATTCTTTGCATGCCTTCTCCATCATAGAATGGAATGACGCGATGTCGTCCGGAGGGGACGGGTGAGCTGGGCTTCTGGGGTTTTCCAACTCCGCCTCTGACTCCCAGGTAGGATCCCTGGAGGGGGATAACAAGATATCCGACCTGGCCCCTCTGTCGGACTCCGAATCTGGCAGCTCACCTTCCTCCTGTGCCAGTGTTGAGATTGGCGTGCGTGGGTGCGTCGGTTGACGGGACGGATCCAGCTTGTCGACGAGTGACTGTGGCAGGCTTGCCTGGGGTAGTCGCTGGTCCAACTACTGCAACAAGGACTGAAGCGTGGACAGAATATCCAACGACAAAACCGATTGAGGATTGAGGAGAGGGGCAGATACCGGTGTAACGGAGGCCCTCGTCGACGACTTGTCAGCCGCTCGTAGCCCTAGGTCTGCTGGGCCAGCAACTCTCTCGTTCTCGTCCTCCGAGGACAGCAACATAGCTTGTTCTTGTAGCAAAGGCTCCGGGGGGGTCGGGTCAAAGACTTCAGGCCTCCTGTAGGATCCCCGTCGACGAGGCTCTCGTCGACGCCATTGTCGACGGGACGGTGGATGCCCCCTGTGCAAGCGGTCGATGACTGGACCGCCGTCGACGACGGAGACTTCGCAGGAGGTTTTGGCGGTCCCGCCTTCTCCACACTGTGCCCGCTTTTACTCGACTCTCGACTCGTGGTCGATCTGTGATGATCGCCAGAGGAGGATTTCCTTTCCTTCTCATGCTTTTTTGATGAGGATGATTTCTTTGCCGAGGAGTCTCTAGTGGAGTGACTTCCAGACAACTCTTTTTCCGACGGTCTAGATTTCTTCGCCGGCGGTTCCGACGAGGCCGCTCGGCGCAATGTTTTCGCCGACTGTGTGGAGCCCACCTCCGAGGGGGGGTATGCCCCCGCTCCATCATTCAGCCATGCTACCAGGCGTCTGTTCCGGTTTTTGAGGGTTTTTTGAGAAAACCCCTTGCATATGTCGCAGGTATCCGCCGAATGGTGAGGGTGGAGGCAATATATGCAGTCCATATGTCCGTCCCCCTCGTAAACCTTTTTTAAGCCGCATGTCGCGCATGGACGGAACAGCGCTTTACCTGACACAGAGGACATTATTACTCGAAATCCAATGACGCAACCTAGTACAAAACAGTAGGACAACACGAGGAGATCCCACTACTTTGGAGACGGTTGAAATCTGAAGGGGAGCCGCGGGGGCGGGCCTCTTATACTAGCACGGCCTGCGGAGCATGCGTAGGCGGGTCCTAGAAGGACGTAGATAGGACACAAAAGTGTCGAAAGTTTTTCCTTTGAAAAAGGCTATATATGTGTACCAAGGGGTCCCGGTCTGACGACGGGGATTATTCTAAGCATGTGAATCCATGTGAAAGATCCAATGCTGGAGAACAGTAGAAAAAAGATGTCTTAGTACTGCTTGTCCCACCTGAGAATCAGACCTAGAATGAGTGTCTAGGCAATAGTGTTTTGTAAAGGTGTGTACAGAACTCCAGGTTGCCGCTTTGCAAATGGACTCTAGGGAAACATTTGCAATGAATGCTATGGATGCCCCAGTGCCTCGAGTAGAATGTGCTCTAGGCTTGAAGGGCAGTTCTCTCTTTGCAAGAGTGTAACATAGTGTGATGCATTTGATAATCCACCTTGATATTGCTGATTTAGAGACAGGGTCCCCATTCTCTACCAGCTGCTACTGAAACAAAGAATTGTTTAGTTTTCCTCAGTGGTTTAGTTCTATCCATGTAGAACATGACTGCCCTGCGCACATCTAGTGTGTGAAGGCTTCTTTCGGCCATGTTAGTAGGTCTCTGCAAGAACGTGGGTAGTTCGATTGACTGGTTCACATGGAACTTTGAAATAAATTTTGGCGCAAATCTGGGATGAGTGTGCAGAACTACTTTATCTTTGTGGACTGTAACAAAGGTGTCCAAAACCGAGAGGGCCTGTAGTTTGCCAACTCTTCTGATAGAAGTGATAGCTACTAGAAAGGCTGTCTTGTAAGTCAGGTCTTTCAGACTAGCTTTATGCATAGGCTCAAAAGCGGGTCCCATGAGCCTAGTTAAAACCACATTTAGATCCCACCCAGGGGCTGGGTGAGTGATGGTGGGATACATTCTTTTAACCCCTTCCATAAAGGCTTTAATCACAGGTATTTTCCACCACGACACCTTCTACTGTGACGTGGTGTAGGCTGACAACGCCGCTAGGTGAACCTTTAAGGAATTGAAGACTAACCCAGAGTCCAACAGATGGGTTAGCTCTAACACAATGTGTGAAGGCGAGCAATCGGTGGGATTGACGCCTTTGGAACTGCACCAGATGACAAAACGTTTCCATTTGCTGGCATAGCAATAACGTGTGTTAGGCTTTCTTGCCTCTCTCAGTATGTCCATGCATCTTTGAGGGAGTTGCAGATGTCCAAACTCTATGACCTCAGGAGCCAGGCTGCTAAGTTCAGAGTTTGTGGGCATGGGTGCAGAGTCTCCCCCCTGTCCTGAGACAACATGTTGTACGAGCAGGGCAGCTTGACTGGTGGGGAGAGGGACATTTCCATCAGGTGCGCGAACCAAGGTTGGCGGGCCTACATGGGAGCCACCAGAATCATGGTGACTGGTTCCTGGTGTACTATCTTGTTCAGAAGGGGAGTCGGTGGGGGGGGGGGGGGGGGATGCAGCGTAGACAAATGTCCCCGACCAAGTTATCCAGAGACCGTTCCTCTTAGATCGGTTCTGGGGGTACCTGGAGTCGTAATCTTGGCATTGGGCGTTCTCCTGAGTAGCAAACGGGTCGATCTCTGGAAACCCCCATTCTGCGAAGACGTTGGATACAATGTCTTCGTGCAGTCGCCATTCGTACTCTTCTGGCAGAGGAAAATCTCTGCTGAGTATGTCTGCCAGAAGATTGAGTTCCCCTGGAACATGTTGGGATATCAGGAACATCTTGTGTTTGAGAGCCCATGTCCAGATGTTTTGGGACAGCTTGGATAGCCCTGGAGAGCGAGTGCCCCCGTTTGTTCAGGTAATACATTGCTGTTGTACTGTCGGTTAGGACCAGCACCGTCTTCCCTTGCAGTTGCTCCTGAAAGGCTTTGAACACTGCTAGTAGCTCCAGTAGGTTTATATGGTTGGACGCTACCTGAGGGGACCACACTCCGTGCGCTGTCTGTTGAAGCAGGTGAGCCCCACACCGTGTGAGAGATGCGTCTGTCGTGAGAGTGGCTTCCACTGCAGGGGTGGTGAAGGTTTTCCCATTCAAGAGGTTCTCCGTCGACCACCACTGCAGAGAGAACGAGGGCTGGCGAGACAACTAACAGATCTTCCCATTGTTCGCTGGCCTGACACCACTGGCTGTTGAGCCACTCTTGCATGGGACGCATGCGCAGCCGCGCGTGGGGAACCAAGTATATGTATGACGCCATCATCCCTAGCAAACGCATAGCTTTGCGTACCGTCACCTCTCGACTGGCTACATACTGAGGAACCTGAGAGAGCATGTTCTGAACCCTCTCGCTGGAAGGGAAGACTAGACCGTCTTTCGTACGAATAGAGCCCCCAGGAACTGTTTTACTTGGCTGGGGACTAAGCCGGATTTCTTTTCGTTGATAGAAAATCCCAGGCTAAACAGTAGGTCTACTGCCTTTTGGGTGTTCGAAAAACAAATGAACGAGTCCCCCGTGATGAGCCAATCGTCGAGGCAAGGGTAAACTGGAACTGAAAGTCTGCGCAGGTGTGCCGCTGCCACTGCCAGGACCTTGGTAAACACCCTTGGCGCCGAGGCTATGCCGAAGTGAGTACCTTGAACTGCTAGTGTTTGTCCTGAATCACGAACCTTAGGAATTTTCTGTGCACTGGCAGCATTGAAATGTGAAAGTATGCATCTTGTATATCCAATGTTGTCATGAAGTCCCCCTGTTTTAGCAATGGGATCACCTCTTACAGTGTTACCATGCAAAACTTCTGAGGCTTTATGAACTTGTTCGCTGGCCGCAGGTCTAGAACAGGACGCATGGTGAGATCCTTTTTGGGTACAAGGAAGTACACTGAATAGATACCCTTGTTTACCTGAAGAATCGGGACGGCTTCTATGGCGTCCTTTCCCAGCAGCGCTTCCACCTCTTGGATCAGGATCTGCAGATGTTCCGGTGAAAGGCGTCGATGTTTCGGCGGTCTGAACTGTGGAGGTCGGGCAAATTCCACGCAGTAACCGTGGGCAACCGTCTATAAGACATACTGGTCTGAAGTTATCCCCTCCCATGCCTTGAGGAAAGATGTTAATCGTCCCCCGACCGGGAAGACATGGGAGGGAACCTGAACTTGGTGGTCATTTCTGACCCGAAGTCGACGCTCCTCTGGAATTGGAGCCTCTGCCTCTATTCTTTCCGCGCTTCTGACCCCTCTGGGGGTAGTAAGTGGGGCTTGCAGCAGGTTGACTTGAGTTGAACTTGCCCATGCCAAAATTATTTTGAGCGGCGTGGGCTTGACCTCGAAATGACCGCAGAGAATTACTGCCCCTCTGTGAAGAGGGTTTTTGGGAAATCTGGTGCAGCGACATAATAGTCTCGTGCTCCTTCGCTGTCTCCAACGCATCGTCTACCGCCTTGCCGAAGAGGTTGGCCTCTTTGATGCGTTTGTCGATAATGGATGCCTGGGTCTCAGGCCTGAAGCCCGATGTGCGCAGCCACGCGTGTCTCTTTAGGAGAGTACCCTGTGAGAGAGACCTGCCTGCTGTCTCTGCAGTGTCCAGGGCATTCTTTACAACATTCTGATTGGCAAGTTTGCCCTCCGAGACAATGGCGAGAAGCTTGGCTCTGGTTGGTTCCGGAACCTCCTGAAGGCCTTCCTGGAGTAGGTTCCATTGGGCGTCGACGTAGCTTGCCAGTAACGTCGTGTTTTTGGCAATCCGGACGGTATAGGCCGCCGCCGACGTAACCCGTTTGCCCCTGCTCTCTTGCAAGTGTTGGTCACAACCAGCAAGTCTGGGATTGCGTGTCCTTTGATACAAAGCAGGTCGTTGGGTGGGGGCGGAAAAGTTTTTCGACCCTTGGGTTCACAGCCCTAGTCTGAGCGGGTGTGAGTAAGGAAGGGGCCAGCCGTCTCTTTACAGAGCTCAAGAGAGGGATAGACTGGCTTGCCGGAGGCTTTTCATTAATAATGTCCTCCGCGAAATCTTGTTCGGGCAAGGCTTCAAGCGTGGCAATTGTAAAGAATTCCGCTGCTTTTTTCAACATGTTGTTGAAAGCCATTTGAACAACCACCGGGGAAGCTTGTTGAATCGGGGTGGATGGGGGAGAGTCGAGGCAAACGATATCAGAATTGTGATCATCCTGCTGGGTGTCCTCCCAGTTGTCCATTGCCCCTTGATCTTCCCCATAGTTGTCCAGAAACGAAGCCTCCTCTTCTTCTGTATAGATGTCTCTAGATGTGTCCCTCTGGACATCATCTTGATAGTCAACATGGTGTTGGACATCTAGGTGTTGGGCATCTTGTGTTTGAGGGTTAGGGTCTACCCGAGCTTTTTTCGGCGGAGGTTGATCAGAAGCCCTGAAAAACTGCTCCAGCCGATCCATACACCCCTCGAATTGCTCTGTGGTCCACTTGGATGACCCAAATGGACATAGCTGAGTAGGAACCGGGTTCTCCGCCCTAAGGCGTTGAGAGGATCTCCTCAGGGTGCTTGAGAGGGTTACCTGGCTTTCTTCGTAAGAGTCTTCGGGATCGTCTTCCAAATCCGTGGAAAACTTATCAGCGAATTGGCCCATAACTGTGGGCGGAACTGGTACTAGGCCCACTGCCGTAGCAATCCTATTGATGCTCTTACGGATAGTCACCGAATAATCGGGAGACAACGCCTCCGAAGATATGTCGGCAGTGAAAATGTCTTCCGCGGCTCCAGAAGGGCCAGCGGATGGCTTCTCGGGTAGAGGCCTACTCGCAGTTTTCGGGCCTGTACGGGCCTTGGAAACCTAGGAACCCGTCAAAGTTTCTTGTTCAGAAACTTCAGCGTGTGTAGTTTGGGGAGTAGCGCCCTTGTTATGTTTGTTATGCCCAGTCATGCGCTGCTGCGGATGCGGGGAAGGCTTCACATCAGATCGATCCGATGGCGCTTTCTCCTTCTTAGACGAAGTCGTCGAGGAGGGCGCTTGAGTTGTGTGCTTTGTGCGGTGCGATTGTACGCCCCCGTCACTGGGTGTGGTCCCTGTAGCAAGACCGGAGTCCTAAATGGAGTCCTTTCCATAGCAGAAGGGAAGGGTGACCAGAACAAAAAGGAAAGAAGTGTAAAAGAGGAAAGACATCATAGCAGTATGGCAAACCCAGAGCCCACGCTCCCTACTGTGTAGGCCAGACAGAAGGCCCGACCACGTGAAAGTCCGAATGCCGGATTTTAGGCACCGGAACCCACAGCCGTAGACGATTCCCCCGTAGTCTTCTTCGAAGATGTTCTTGATGGGCGAAGTGACTTAACAGGGATTAAACCGACAATTCGGTAAGATAAACAATGTCTCATGAAGAGCTCTGCTATAGGGCGACCAGTTATCTGGGCGGAAAAAAACAATCTGAGGGACCTTGTCGTGTGAGGGATTTTGGGTACTACACACGTCACGATAGGGATACTGTTTCAGACACGCCTAATCCGACGTCCCCTTTCGGTCCCCCGAAAGACAAGATGCAATACTCCGAGGTTATCACTGGATGTCGGACCATATGAACAGCATGTGATTCTAAGCAGATTAACAAGCATCAGAACAATAGTTACAGGTAATAACTTGTTCCTTCTCCAACAAGGGGTCTGGCATGGATTCACATGCTCATGAATAAAGAATATGTAGTAGTACAACATTACACAACCACGGGCGGTGGCAAGGCTCAACAGAAGCAATTACTCTTACCCCTGGAACAGGCTCGCGTTCACGCAAACAGGTTGCGTAGCACTGCTTGGCCGATCCTGGGCTCCTCTCTGGAATCCCTGTCGACGCAGTAGAATCTTGTGAAGGTGTGCATGGAGCTCCACGTAGCAGCCCTGCAGATGTCCAGCAGGGGCACACCAGACAGGAACGCCGTAGTCGTAGCGATCGCTCTGATGGAAAGGCATTTCGGATGGCCAGGCAGCGGTTGGTTCGCCAACCGATGAGAGTTCGAGATGCAGCCGGAGATGCACTTTGAGATGGAAGCCTTGGACAAGGCCTTCTCATGGTTCACAGGTCGAAAAATCACACACAGTTGAGATGTCTTCCGAAAACTCATTGTGCGTGTCACGTAGAACTTCAGAGCACAAGCAACATCCAGCGAGTGCAAAGTCCTTTCAGCAGGTAACAAATGTTTCGGAAAGAACACAGGCAACACCAAAGGCCCGTTGAGGAGGAATTCCAACAGAACCTTTGGCATGAAGGAGGGGTGCGTCCGTAGCACCACCCTCGATTTGTGAAAAGTCACATATGGCTGTTTGCAGGGTAGGGCCTGGATCTCACCCACCCTCCTGGCAGAGGGGATTGCCACGAGGAAAATAGTTTTCCATGAGAGGAACTTGAGGTGCCTGATCCATAGGCTCTAAGGGGGCCCCCATGAGCCTCATCAGCACAAAGTTGAGTGCCCACGCCAGGGAATGAGCCTTCACCGGTGGGAAAGATCTAAACAGTCCTTTGAGATACTCCTTCACGAGACAATAGGACCAAAGAGAAGATCGTCCTGGAGACCAGGTGTGTCGGGAGATAGCTGCCAGAAGCACCTTGATAGAGGTGTGTGCCAGCCCTGCCTTGGCCAAAAACAGTTTGGAAGAATCTGCGGGCCGTGACCCTCAGAAGGTTGAACTTCTGCAACCGGCACCACGTAGCAAAACGCTTCCTCTTGTGCCCGTAGCACTTCAGAGTCGATGACGCTCTGGCCTTGGCAAGGACCTCCCTGCAGTCCGTTGGCAACTCATATCCTCCAAACTCTATGGCTACAGGAGCCAAGCCCTCAGGTTCAGCGATCCTGGGTGGTGATGCAGGATTGCGCTTCCTTCTCTGGTGAGCAGATCCGCGACCACCGGCAGCTTTACGCGAGGCGACGTTGACTGGCTGAAAAGGTCCAGATACCAAATTTGCCTCAGCCACACCGTGGTGACAAGTATCATTCTGCATCGGCACTGTGAGTTGATTGATGACTGACAGCAGGAGAGGCAACGGAGGGAACGCGTGCCCCATGCGCCTCAGCTGGTTGAACCTGCTGGAAAATTTCAGCCATTTGCCGCCGTCGCAAACAGATCGATCTGGGGTCTGCC